>NC_135327.1:184681960-185009820 GCF_023851605.1 Tamandua tetradactyla
TGTAAAAGAACTGTCCTTAGATTTAAAATACCAATTAAGAAAATTCAAAATTGGGTCTATCTACGAATTTAAGTTGACTACAATCTCAGGAGTCAGCAGCGTGAAATGGCTGCCAGAAAGCAATACAATCTCAAGCTTCGTGAATAAAGGCCTGTGCCCAGAGCAAGAGAGCCAAGGAGGCCCTCTGTACAGAGAAGCCCATCTGGCGTATGGCATAGGACTCTGGGCATGGCATTTTAGGAGGCACAATAAAAGATTGAAGTGCTTCTGAAGGGGCATGGCCACAGAAGTGAGGGGTCTAGAAATAATCTTGAATGAATAACAGTTCATTCATTCATTCTTCAACAAACATTTATTGAGTATCTTTGTAACAGGCACCATGGAAAGTGCTAGGGATTCAGGCAGAAGCTTATGGTCCTTGGAAAAAACTCAACAAAGTCTAGTTAAAATGGAAAAGAAAGGACTTAAGGGTGGAATGTGAGACTAGACCCTCAAATTTGAAAACAGCTATGTAGAAGAAGGAACATTCCATGGGGTAAGAGGACTGAAAAGTAGAGGGAGGCAGAATTGTGCCCCACAAATGGGAAAACTCTCATAACAATTAGAGTAGGGTAAGTGCTTTAGCTTTCTCATCTATACCAAAGTGTCATGATGAGAATTAAAGGAAATTAAAAGAGAGTAAAAAATATGTGAGCATTTTATAACCTTAAAACATTCACCAGGGTTAAAGGTCTGTTGTTAATGTTTAGAGGGAGGCCAAGCAGAGACCTAGTGCTCGTGGTCGAAAAACCCCTACTTTGGGTTGGTTGGGTCAGAGAACTTCCAAGGTGAATATCTCTGAAATGCTTATCCTCAGACTGGGGCTGCTGCTGGTCTGTGAGGAAATTTCCCCTGGTCCAAAGCAAAATGAAAAACAAAACAAAGCAAAAGATGAAAGAGGAGGATAAGCATATGAGGTGGAAGCGGCCCCTGCGGCGGCAACATGGTAAACTTTTCATTTAGCTAAATTTATTCGAGATTACATCTTTCAGATGGTTTTAATTTTCTTTTAATATGAAAATATTAATTCTTTTATGATAGAATGGTATTAGTAGATTGCCATATATTTTTAAAATGTTAGCAAAATAAAAAGCTGGCACTCTTTTTTTTTTTTAATGAGAGGATCTCGCAGGTCTATGAAATGAAAAAAAATTGGGAAGCACTGTCCAATTCTCTTTCTGCCTCAGAGTCATCATGGATGTCATAGATTGTGCATAATAAATGCCAAATGAGTGGTAAAGATAGCAAAGGCTGTGGAAATTCATGGAAGGGAAAGATGGCCACTTTCATCCTGACAATCAAGAAATGTCTCCTTAAAAGGCAGTTGCTAGGGTAGTGTGATGGTGGTTCAGTGGCAGAATTCTTGGCTTCCATGCCAGAGACCTCGGTTCGATCCCTGGTACCTGCCCAGGCGAAAAAAAAAAGGCAGTAGCTAAATGTCCTTTTAGGAAGGTGGTGGAGTGAGAAGCAGGGCTTTCCTAGCTGGGAATGAGAGGGGTGCTCTGAGGCTCTGAGGGGTAGGTGGGCAGGCAGGCCCCACAGATGGATTCTGTGTCTGACCACAGCTACCCAATCTCCTGAAAATAACTTGGGTACCTCTGGAGAAGCTGGTGGTGAGCAAATAGCATGGGCACCTCTTCTTAGGTTATCTGCTTGATAGGCCAAGTTCTCATCTGTATCACTTTTAGAATCCTGAAAGTGGAAACCTTCAAAATAACTCCATTTTAGCTTTAATGCCTTTTGGTTACAAGTGATGGAAACTCAATGTGGGCAGGATTACATCCCATACCATTGGAGAGGCAGGTGTGGAGCAACCGGACCTTGGTCTCTGACCTTAAGGGAGGACTCCAAGGGGCCAGCCAGACCCAGAAGCCCATCCTTCCACCTGTAACTGTGCAAAGGAGGTGGTGTCGGCCATTCTCATGGATTTATGCTGTACATTTGGGTGGAAGACTGACTGTTCAGAACGGGAGTTAGTGCTTTTACTGGTTTGAAACTTTTAGGTACCCCCCAAAAGCCATGTTGTTCTAATCCAGTCTTGTGGGGGCAGACCTCTTGTTTGGGTGGGCCCTTTTGATTAGGTTTTTCCAAGGAGATGTGACCATCCAATGTGTTCTAATTGGGGTGGGACCTTTTAGATTGAATTCTTTCCATGGAGGTGTGACCCTTAGGTAGCACCCAAGGTGGGTCTTAGTCCCCTTACTGGACTCCTCTGTGAAGAGAATAAAAGGAAGAAAACAGAGAGAGTTCAGAGGCAACACAGAAGGCAGAGAGATGAAACCAAGAGAAACAGACATCAGGAGATGCTAAGATAAGGGGATGAAACCTAGAGTTTTCCCTGAAGAGGCTAAGTGAGGACCAGCAGACACTTAGAGAGAAGACCACTGGAATCAGAAACTAAAAACAATGAATTGGGAGCAAGGACCAGTAGATACCTCCTGTATGCCATCCCAGCACTGACAGCAGACCTTCTTCAAAGTCAAGGTATCATTCTCTGGATGCCTTCATTTGGACATTTTTATGGCCTTAGAACTGTGAAGTTGTAACCTGATAAATCCCCTTTGTAAAAGTCAGTCCATTTCTGCTATATTGCATTCCAGCAGCTTTAGCAGACCAAACCAGTGCTGTTCTGAGAACAAGGTATGGGGCTGGGCTAACCATGTCCCATATGCCATGCTTAGGGAAGTTCCCTGTCTGATCTGCATTATTACTATTGTGGACTCCCTGCTGGCTTAGAACAGTAATTAAAGCATGATTTTTTTCATTAATGAGTTGAAAGAAACAACTCTTGCTCTTGCTGACACAAGCAGTTCAGAGGCAGGGCACTGTCTGAGCACTATTCACAAAACTCCATTCCTGGGGCAGCTTTCTTTAGGATGCAGTTGCTTTCCAGAAAATATACATTTAAACTATATATATATATATATATATTTTTTTTTTCCTAAAAGAGGTTCTGAGTCCATGGGTCTGAGTGGGGCCTGGAATTTCCATTTTTAGTAAGAAAGACCCCTGGGTCTTTGGTAACTGAAACAGGTGTTCAGCTGACTACCCTTGGAGATAGCATCTCTAGTTTATCGTTTTTCTGTTTTCCTGCCCAGAATCCAAGTCTTCACTTCACACTGTTAATACTTTGAAAATGGATGTTTAAATGTACAAAGTGAGCTATTTCAGGAAATCTAGAGATGAATGCTTTTGCAAAGTGAAACCTAATCCTTTGGTGATGGAGCCCCCTGTTTTGTTAGTTATCCACTCTTCCTGGGGATGGGATATTATGGTTTGCCAAGACCGTGAAGGGCTTTTTTGGGGGGGTCAGGGGTGGGATTCAAGGTGCCTGGTTACTTGGGAGCCTGCAATAACTCCAGCTATTAGTATTACTTTATTTTAAGTCTCAGTTTTAAAATAGCTGCAGGGCAGCACCTGGAATAAAAATGAATTAAAAAGAAAATCGCTAAGTGGAATTTAAATGGTACCCAAGGGATAGCCTTGTTCTTCTGATTCCATCAGTTAGACCCACAAGATTTTTTTTTCCCTCCTGAAAGCCTGCAGAATGCTGCCATTTGTGTGACAGACTGAGGAATTTTGTCATCTTTTCTTCTTTGGAATTAAAAAATATCATTTTGAAGGAATATTGTCTGTCTTCTCTAGTCATTTATTATATCTGGTTCATTACAGAGCAGCTAACATGCATTGCCTGCCTGCTTGTCTGGGAGGGGTCAGGGACCCCAGTGGTTGATGCTGGAAACACAACAACCAGTAAGACATGGTCCCTTCGCCAGGGAGCTTTCAGCCTAATGTGAAGGTGGAAAGATAAATAACCTTGGCAATGTGAGGGTTCCGGTGGGAACTGTATGCCATGAGAGGAGGTGTACAGTCCGCTGTGCTTGGGGATTCAGTCAGTTTACCAGCCAAGTCACCCTTGGGCTGAGTCTTCAAGAATGAGTCAGACCTTGCCAGTATTTGAGGTGGGGAAGGGCACTTTAGGCAGAGGGAAAAGCATATGTGCAAAGGAAAGGGTCTGGCATCGATGTGAGACAAGTGGGATGAGTGGAGAGCATGGGAAAGCTGTGGGAGATAGAGGGGGAAGACTAGTGGGCCCAAATTGGGCAGGGACTTGTATACTGTATGGGATTGTTTGGATATCATTGTGTAAGTGAAAATAATTAAGTAAGAGAGTGATATGATCAGCTTGGCTTTTTTGAAGGACTGTTCTGTTGGTGGAGTAGAGATTGCACTGGAGGGTGGGAGGATGAACAGCACTGACTCTGGAGACAAGGAAATCTACTCGGGAGCTAGTGCAGTGATCCAGGTGAGCAATGATAAAGGCTTGAAGTGGGCCAGGGCACTGTGCATAGAGAAGAGCTGACAGGGAGGACACACGTTTAGAAGGTGCTACAGGGCAAGAGGTATTCTACAAGTAGATAGGGTGGCCAAAAAAATGGGAAGATAACAAGTTGCCAAGGGAGAAGAGAATTGGGAAGGAAATAGTTGTGAGGCCTGCAAACTGTCCTTCGGGTGTGACAGTTATGAGGCCTCTGTCACCCTGCCCTTAAAGAGAGCAGTTTTAAAGCATCAGTGGTAGGGGTAGTAGGGAGGGATGGAGGGGGGAAAAAAAGGGAGTTGAAGAGAGGATGGCAGTGAAGAAGAGAAGATAGTATTCAATTGTGAAGAATAAATTATAGAATTAAACCACCTGCCCATAATCAATAGAGCTTTCCTTTTTAATCCCGTTTATCCCTTATTTCTATCCTATATTCCTTAGGGTGAAAGGCAACTCTGAAGGTATAATGCCTGATAAATCTGGAATAGGGGAGAATAATTGGGAGATTCATTAATTATCACTCCACTTACAATTCTGTTACAGAGTCCAAATGGTGGTTTACGACACCAATTTAAGCCTTATCAGATAACAGGTATTGACTTCATATGACTCTCTGGAGAGGAGTGCCAGTGAGATTCAAACATACTTTTGAATGTAAATTCAAACTGTATAGGACTTTAATCAAGGTACAGCCTATTAACTAAATGAACACTTGAAGATATAGGAATGGTAGACATCAGGTAATCTAAAAATTTTCTCGTTTTTCGTTCTTGCTCCCCAACCACAAGGGGATGAGAAAGGAGGAAAGGAGCTAACAATGAAGAACCCTAATAATAGGTAAAATTTGTAGAATGCTTCACAGTGCCTGACATGGTGATAGGCATAGTTTATGACCTATCTCATTTAAACCATCTCTTAATGCTTCCCATAATTTATAAGGGAGGGTATCCCCGTTTGCCACTGAGAAACTGGAGGCTTGGAATTTAATTCTCTAAGAAGCTATGGTCACACAGCTGTTTAAGTGAATGTCATAATCCCTAGGCATAGGCAGAGACCTGAGTGTGTCAGAAGAGCCAGGTTGAAATTCAGTTCTTTCCATGATGTGCTGGGCCTCAGTTTGTTTATCAGCAAAAGATGAAGGTTGGTTCAAAATACCTCTAAAGTGCTCTTAGATTCTAAAATTCAACCCTCTTCCTCCTGTGCTTGCTTTAGTCCCTAGCCCCAGGGATCTGGTAGATGTGACATAGCCCAAGGTGTGAGTGATCAAAGGGAGCAGAAATAACGATCCCAGCCTCACAAAATGGGAAAGGTGAGCTTCAGAGCAGAATTGTCTCCTTCTGCAAACTTGGGTGCTCTCGGCCTTGCCCCATCAGGTGCACCAGCGTGATAGGGAAGTCTTGGCTATGGTGTTCCCTCACCTTAAAGATTTGCCATCCTGTCTCCTGTAATGAGGGGTGCCATTTCCCCTGGATGGTCTCTGAGCTGCTATTCATTTAACATCTGTCTGGAAATCTTTTTTTTTAATCATTCATTTTAAAATATTTTATCATTGACTTATGGCATATCTCATAACGAAGATGAATATCCTAAATATTTGTTGAACCCTCTTATGTCCTTTCTGAGACAGCCTTGATAGTGTTCTTTGGCACTCTACTTCTCAGTTCACAAGCTTTCTTACCAGCTGCCACTGGTGGGAGGGGTTGCATGGCCATAGGTTAGTGTACAGTTATTATTTTTACAAATAGATTTTCTCTATGACCAGAATAATCTTGATATTGGAATATTTCTAGGGCTGGATCCTTTTTCTAAGTGTGAAAGGTCTTATCTGGACCACCCAAGAACAATCCCAAGTGTTGACCTAAGAGGGACCTGATAGCAGGATATGATTGCTAAAAAATGATAATTCTTGATCAATTAAAGACAGAATTGTGACTCAACAGAAGATTTGTTACATTGAGTTGGATCCAACTTCATTCGGCCTACTTATATAAGAACGGCTGCTGTTATTTATTGAGTCTTGGTGTAACAGGCACTGTTCTAAGCTCTTTTACGTGGATTGTAAATGAGCAACAGAGGCTTAATGAAAATAAATATTCTTACAATGTCCTACAACTGGCAGAGTACAACTCTTGGTAGTCAACGTGACATGTGATTTGGGAGCTGAGTTTGTCTCCAGAGGTTAGAGATGTTCAATGTCCTCTTTTTTTTTTAGTGTCCTCTTAATGCTCTTAGATAGATTTTTCTATGACTTTATCTAAACCCTTCTAAAATTTATATTTTTAGTCTTTACTGCCTTTTGATGTTATTCTTTTCATTGTTAATGTTAGTAATTTCTTTTTAATTACCTCAAATTTGTCTGCTTTAAGATTCAAGAGAGGATACCTCAGTCTGGTATTCTGGGATTTGTTATATGAATCTATGTTTATCCTCTCCAGGCTTTTTGAAAACTTTAACATTGTCTCCTCCTAACATTATTATTTGTCTTGCAGACTCCTAATTTCTTCAATTTATCCTTATGAAGGAGACTTTTCCATCCTCTGACGATTTTAGCTGCCCTTTTCTAGACCTTCTCTGATTCCATTATATCTTTACCAAGAATTGAAAATGAAAGTGGTATTTGTCATAGACTGCCATGATCTTCTACCAAATTACCTTATAATATGGGGTCAGTGAGTTTGTAAGACAAAGTAATGACCACCAAGCACCAGTGTCTGCTGCTGTTGAATATGAGGGGTGAACTAGGCAAGCCACCAGCCATGATGGCCTGGACTGGTCAGTATTATTTCAGGGATGTCAAGGGTGATTGGAAACTGTGTAATCGAAGGGGCTAAGATGACTATAAGTGGAGATTCAGTAGAGAGCCAAGGGGCTTGGGAATAGTCAGAGATAAGGATTCCGGGGCTCATTTTTCTTGGGAGCTGACTGAGATAAAAGGTTAAATCTAACACACTGGAAGAAATATGTAAAACCTCTTTTCTTAGAGATGGTACGATAATTTAGAAGAGCCATCTGAAGATAATCATTGATGTGGTAGGAATGGCCTGGGTGCAGTTTTGTCTGAAGAGAGAGATACTGCCTTCCCAATCCCCGCTTCGCCTTGGCCCATTGGCCTGCCCAACCTCAGGGAGAATCACATGTATCACTGGTCCTCATGATCAGCTGACGCTGACCCTGAGTCTTCCTAAAGCAGTGCCCTGGATGGACCAGGACAGGGTATATCTGACCTTGAGTTGCTATTCAGAAGAACAATGTGGAAAGTCCTCCGGAGTTTATTTTATTGGTACTTGGCTTGTCCTAGAATTAAGCTATTTTGAATGTTATTTAAAACATTCAGGCCAATTATCAAAAAAAGCAGAGAACAACAAGTGCTGGAGAGGATGTGGAAAAAGAGGCACACTTATCCACTGTGGTAAGAATGTAAAATGGTACAACCTCTTTGGAAAGCAGTTTGGCAGTTCCTCAGGAAGCTAGTTATAGAATTGCTGTATGATCCAGCAATCCTATTGCTAGGTATCTATTCAGAGGACATGAGGGCAAGGACACAAATGGACATTCACTCACCAATGTTTATAGCAGCATTATTCACAATTGTCAAGACATAGAAACATCCCAAATGTCCATCAATGGATGAGTGGCTAAACAAGCTGTGGTATATACAGATGATGGAATATTATGCAGCTGTAAGACAGAGTAAAGTCATGGAGCATGTAACAATGTGGATGGACCCTGACGACATCATGCTGAATGAAATCAACCAGAACAAAAGGACAAATGCTGTATGGTCTCACTGATATCAGTGAACATTAATGACTGAACTTGGAGAATTGAAGGTAAGAACACAGGTTATCAGGAGATAGAAATAGGGTGGAGATTGGGCAATTGGTGCTGAAGGAAAGCAGATTATGCAACATGACTGATTGTAAAATTCAGAAATGGATAACATAGTACCACCTGATTGTAGCATAATTATATAAGTACACTGAATGAAGCTTAATGTGAGTATGATAGAGGGAGAAGGGCTAGGGGTATGTATGAAACCAGAAGGAAAGATAGAGGATAAAGACTGAGATGGTATAATTTAGGAATGCCAATTGTAGAGTGTACAATGGTGGTGATTAAATATACAAATTAAAAATGTTTTTTTTTATGAGGGAGAACAGATGAATGTCAATATTGCAAGGTGTTAAAATAGATGATATATGGGGAAAAGTACAATCAATGTAAGCTAGGGTCTGTAGTCAACAGTAACATTGTAACATGCTTCCTCTGAATGTAACAAAGGCATTATTACAAAACTAAATGTCAGTAGGCAGGGGGATTGAGAAAGAGGTATGGATTCTTTGTGAAAGGAAAGAAAATGTCTTTCAGATAGAGTATGGTGGCAAAGGCATGTCTATACACCTAGGCTGGATTGTATGATGTGTAAATAAGACTGTTTAAAAATAAACAGAGAGAAACAAGTGCTAGAGAAAATGTGGAGAAAGAAATGTATATTTTTACTGTCAGTAGGGAAATGAGAGGTCCTTGGAGGGCAGTGTGGTGTTTCCACAGGAGGCTAAGGGTGGGGTTGCCATATGATCCTGAAACCCTGGTGCTCAATATATACCTGGAGGAACTGAGTGTAGGGATGCGAATAGATATTTGCACACTGGTGTTTCTGGTGGCAGTCCTCTAGTTCCACAGTGAATGGAGGGGTCTTAATGGTGACGATTGAGGAATGGAAGGGGGAACCATGGTGTATACATAAATGGACTACTGAGCCACCATGAGAAGGAATGAAGTTGGGAGGCATGCAACTAGGTGAATGAACCTTAAGAGCTGTATGTTGAATGAAATGTCAGGAACAAAGAAATATTATCATACCTCAATCATATGGACTAACTATAATATAAAAATTCAGTGAACTAAAGTCAAGACCATGGGTTATCAAGTTGGGTCTTGTTGCAAAGGGTCCTAGATTGTAAACTCTTACAGCAGTTACGAATATTCAGGAGGTGTAACTTAATTCTAAATTCTGATTCTGAGCTGTTTGCGTATAACATGGTCTTTCCCAGAAACTTTGGGTATTTATGTGACACCTGAGACTCACAGTTAGAGCTCTGAAGCTTTGTAAGTCAGCAGTACCCCATACAGGAACTGTTTAAAATTTGAAAAAGTGATCAGATATCGAGTTCAGATATGAATGATGCTGATCTGGTTAGGACTACAGTATATTAGAATACAGGGTAAAGGATGATGTCCATATTTTAAAACTTCAACTTCTGTGTGAGACTAAAGGGAGAGCTATTGATTTGGTACAAAATTTATATTTCGAGTAGTGCACTTCTTAATTTAAATTGTATGGTCTGTTTAGTTGAACACCGTAAGTACGTGGAATCTTTAATAGGGCATAAGATTATGTTGGTTTGTACAGGTTAGTGTGATACCCTGATAAATCCTAGAGTGATTTGGTAGTGAATAAAGAAATATTTGCAAAGGTCCCTTGGGGGAATGGGAAGAAACAGGGAAATATTCAGCTTCCCCATTTGGAGAATTTCTGATATTCTCACAAGCAGTGGGGACAACCAAATCAGTAGGCCCAGCCTCAATCTTGGGTTTGCCCCTATGAAACTTACTCCTGCAAAGAATAGGTTAAGCTTACTTAAAATTAGGCCTAAGAGTCACCCCCAGGGAGCCTCTTTTGTTGCTCAAATGTGGCCTCTCTCTCTAAGCCAACTTGCTGCCCTCCTTCCTATGTGGGACACGACTCCCAGTTCTGTAAATCTACCTAGCAATGTGGGACAGAACTTCCAGGGTTTGTGGGATCCAGCATCATGGTATTGAGAACACCTTCTTGACCAAAAGGGGAAATAGAAAAATGAGACAAAGTTTCAGTGGCTGAGAGATTTCGAACAGAATTGAAAGGTTATCCTGGAGGTTATTCTTATGCATTATATAGATATTCCTTTTTAGTTTATGGTGTATTGGAGTGGCTAGAGAGAAGTACCTGAAACTGTTGCACTGTGTTCCAGTAGCCTTGATTCTTGAAGATGACTGTATAATGATAAAGCTTTTACAATGTCCCTGTGTGATTGTGAAAACCTTGTGTCCAATGACCCTTATATTCAGGGTATGGACAGATGAGTAAAAAAATATGGATAAAAATATAAATAAACAATGGGGTGACAAAGGGTAAAATAAATTTGGAAGATGGAAATAGTAGTGGTTAATGAGAGGGTATGGTATGTATCAGTTTTTTCAATTTTCTTTTTCTGGAGTGATGCAGGTGTTCTAAAAATGATCATGGTGATGGATATACAACTATGTGATGATCTTGTAAACCATTGATTGTACACCATGTATAGAATGTGTGTGTGTGAAGATTTCTAAATAAAAAAAAATATTCATGCCAATACTGGGGGCTGAGAATGTCTTTACAGTACTAGGAATTTTTTTGCAACAAGATTTACTCTATTTTGAATAACAAATAATCATAGAATATAGAGTTAGAGGAGTTTTTGGAGGTAAAAAATCACATCTAACTGCGAGAGAGTTCTTGAAGTTCCTGTTTATTACACTTATATGCTGTCTCCTTTATGAGAATCCCTGGGGAGAAGATTCTTTCAAGTCTAGTCTCAGGAATAATTGTGCTTCTTTATTTCTTTCAGTCTTCATGCTTTTTCTCCCTCTATCCCTCCATTTCATCTCCCCTTTCCTTTCTCTTTTCTTCCTCCTTTCTTTTAAAATTTCATAGATGGTGTGAAGTGAATAATTGATCAGATTTCCCTTTTGTTATTGCCTGCTAGAAAGCTTAAAGCCAATTTTAGTGATCTGTCCTTAGCAATCGAATAGAATACACTTTAATAAGCAGATAGGATTCTATGCTGCACATATTAATATTAATCATATTTATGACTCCATTTTTTTCCTTTGTATCTTCTTTTTCTGTCTGTAATTTGTAGTATTTGGTGAAGTTTTGGTGTTGTTTTAATCAATCTTCAATATTTTTTGGAATGACACAAGGTGTTTTAGTTTGTAAGCTGCCAGAATGCAATGTACCAGAAACAGAATGGCTTTTTAAAAAGGGGGAATTTATTAAGTTGCAAGTTTACAGTTCTGAGGCCATGAAAATCTCCAAAATTAAGGCATCCAGGGAAAGATACCTTGGTTTAAGAAGGCCGATAATGTTTGGGGTTTCTCTTTCAGCTGGAAAGTCATATGGCAATGTCTGCTAGCTTTCTCTCCAGGCTTCTTCAACAGCTTTCTCTGGGGTTCTGTCTGTTCTGTTGGCTCCGAAGCTTTTCCAAGAATGGTTCCCTCTTAAAGGGCTCCAGTAAGCAACCCCACCTTGAATGGGTGGAGACACATCTCCATGGAAACCATCTAATCAAAAGTTACCACCCACAACTGGGTGGGTCATATCTCCATAGAAACAGTACAAAAGATCCCACCCAGCAATGTTGAATGAGGATTAAAGGACAAGGTATTCCTGGGGTAAATAATAGCTTCAAACTGGCACACAAGGCTTAAATAAATAGCAGACTAGTCACCCTTTGCTCTCAAAATATGGAAATGAGGTGTTGTAGTTTGCTAGCTGCCGGCATGCAACACACCAGAGATGGATTGGCTTTTAATAAAAGGGGATTTATTTTGCTAAAAACGTGTAGTTCTTCAGAGGAAAGGCAGCTAACTTTCAACTGAGGGTCTTTCTTATGTGGGTAGGCACAGGTGGTCTCTGCTGGCCTTTTCTCCAGGCCTCTGGGTTCCAACCACTTTCCCCGGGTTGATTCCTTTCTGAATCTCCAAAGGCCTGGGCTGAGCTGCAAGTGCTGAGCTGCTTGGGCTGTTCTACCTTGTGTTCTCTCATTTAAGCACCAGCCAATTAAATCAAACATCATTCATTGCAGCAGGCACACCTCCTAGCCGACTGCAGATATAATCAGCAACAGATGAGGCTCACATGCCATTGGCCCAAGTCCACAGCAATAGAACTAGATACCTTCACCTGACCAAGTTGACACCTAGAACCTAACTACCACATGAAGTTATGTAGCATAAGTTATGAACCCCAATGGCTTTTAGCAATCTGTCTATTTTCTTCTAAATACTCACAAACCATTAGTTTAATCAACAGTTCCATTGAGGGGATCAGCATAGGTTTTGTTTTGTTTTTTTAAAGCAGTTTTATTGAGATGTATTCATACATCATAGCATCCATCCAACGTATACAATCAGTGGCTTTCAGTTTAATTACAGAGTTATACATTCATTACCACAATCAATTTTAGAACATTTTCATTACTCCAAAAAGCAAAACCAGATGCCCCTTAGCAGTCATATCTCAATCCCTCTATCTGTGCCCATCCCGGCATAACCACTAATTTAATTCTGCCTCTGTGGATATATTTGTATTTACATATTATACAAATGGAGTCATAACATATGTATTATTTTGTATCTAGTTTCTTTTACTTAGCAGAATCTTTATTTTCAAAAATTGTTTTTTAAATGCAACTCTTTTGAAATATATTCACAGACCCTATAATCATCCAAAGTGTATAATCAGTGGTTCATAGTATCATCATATAGTTCTGAATTCATCACCATCGATTTCTGATTTTGAGTAATGATTTTCATTACTCAAAAAACAGTAAAAATAAGAGTAAAAATTAAAATAGAAGTAAAAAAGAACACTCAAAACATCCCATGCCCCCACCCCTCCTATTTATTTATTTATTTTGTCTCATCTGTCCATATAAAGGATAAAGGGAGAATCAGTCACAGGTTTTCACAATCATAAGGTCACACAGTAAAAGCTGTTATACAATCATCTTTAAGACTCACAGCTACTGGATCACAATTCAACAGTTTCAGGCATTTCCCTCTGATTACTCCAATACACCAAAAACTGAAAAGAGATATCTATGTAATGCTTAAGAATAACCCTAGAATGACCTCTTAATTCTATCTGAAATCTCTCAGCCACTGAAACTGTATTTTGTTTCATTTCTCTTCCCCTTTTGGTCAAGAAGTTTTTCTCAATTCCAGGCTCATCCCCGGGAGTCATGTCCTATGTTGGCATGGAGATTTATACCTCTGGGAATCATGTCCCATGTAAGGGGAAGGGCAGTGAATTCACTGCAAGTTGACTTAGAGAGAGAGGCCACATCTGAGCAACAAAAGAGGCTCCCTGAAGGTGACTCTCAGGTATAATTATACATAGTCTTAGCTTCTCTTCTGCAGAAATGCTTCATAAGGGCAAACCCCAACATCAAGGGCTTGGCCTATTAACTTGGTAGTTCATAATACTTGTGAGAATATCATGTCTTCCCTTGGTGGGGAATTTTAATACTTTCACATTTTCTTTGCAAATACTATTTTATCTTCTGCCAAGATTACTCTGGGGTGTATCAGGACATCACACTAACCTTTACAAACCAACAAGATCTTACTCTTTATTCAAGGTTCTATGTAATTATGGAACTAACCGTAGAAGTTAAATTAGATAGTGTGCTGCAGAAAAATATAAATTTTGCACCAAATAGACATCTCTCCCTTTGGTTTCACACAGAAGTTGAAGTTTAGTATACAGTCAATATCATCCTTTACCCTTTAGTCTTATTTACCTTAGTCCTAAATAGATCAGCTTGATTCATATCTCTAATGGAAAGTCTGATCTCTTTTTTTTTTATTCTAACAGTTGCTTTATGGGGTAATGCTGACTTTCATAGCTGCAGAACTCTACCTCTGAGACTCAGGTGTTACACAGATACCTGAAGTTCCAGGAAAAGACCTAAAACCTTCCTTCCTTCTTGTAGCCGCTCAATATTCTGTTGAATGTATCCCACACAGTTCTCCCTTTCATTCATCATTCAGTGTACCCGTAGGCCACCTCTGTCCATTGCAAATCGTGAATACTGCCACCAGAAACACCAGTGTGCAAATGTCCATTTGTGTCCCTGCTTTCAGTTCTTCCAGGTAGGCACCTAATAACAGGGTTGCAGGATCTTATGGCAGCCCTATACTTAGCCTCCTATGGAACCTCCACACTGCCCTCCAGAGGAGCTGCACTATTCTCCTTCCCTGTCAACAGTGAGTAGGTACATCTCTCTCTCCATGTTTTCTTCAGCACTTATATGCTTCTGTTTATTTCTTAAGCAGTTTTATTCACACGCCATGCAATCCATCCTAAATAAACAATCAATGGTTCACAGTACAATTACGTAGTTATGCATTCACCACCACAATCTATATGAGGATGTTTCCATTTATTCTGCAAAGAAAGAAGAGGGGAAAAAAAAGAAGAAGAAAAAAAATTTAATTAAAAGGAGAAACAACATCACCAAGAATCCCATCCCCCTCCCTTATATCCCTCTCTTATTGTCATTTAGCTTTGGTATGTTGCCTTTGTTACATTTAATGGAAACGTATTCCAATGTTAGTGTTAACTATAGATCCTAATTTGCATTGATTGTATTTTTTCCATATACCATCCCATTTTCAGTACTCTGCATTGTTGACATTCATCTCCATCTTGTAAAAACATTCTTATATTTGTACATTTAATCACCATCATTGTCCACGCTAGGTTTTGCTAGGTCTCTAAAAACTGTTCAATGTAGGAGATCATGGAGCCAAATACAGTCCCAGTCTTTATATCTTTCCTTCTGGTATGATACATGTCCATACCTTTATTCTTTCAGCCTTACTCTTAGCTTTGTTCAGTGTACTTACAATTTTGTGCTACCATCAGATAGTATTGTACTATCAATTTCTGGATCTTTACAATCAATCCAATTCAACATTCTGTACTCATTCAGCATAAAATGCTCAATCTCTGTCCTCTTTCTATCTTCTGATTACCTGTGTCCTCAAATTTTACTCTCAAATTTTGCTCATTAATGTTATTTCATATTAGTGAGACCATTTAGTATTTGTCCTTTTGTTTCTGGCTAATTTCACTCAACATAATGTCCTCAAAGTTCATCCAGATTGTTGCATGTGTCATGAGTTATTTTTTCTCTTTTTACCCTTGCTGATGGTCTACATTTCTGCACTCTTCTCAAGACCTCTATCTTCTCTTTTCCTATCTGCCTATAGTGCTCCTTTTAGTATTTCTAATAGAGCATGTCCCATGTTCACAAACTCTTTGCATCTGTTTGTCTGAAAATGTTTCTCTCCCTCATTTTTTTTTACGTTTTAAATTGTAAAATATGACATACGTACAAAAACTTGATTAATTTCAAAGTGCATTTTAACAAGTAGTTTTAGAACACATTTCAAAGTATGGTATGGGTTATAGTTCTGCAATTTCAAGTATTTCCTTCTAGCTGCTCTAAGACACTAGAGACTGAAAGGAAATATCAATATAATAATTCAGTCATCATACTCATTTTTTAAATCCTCTCTTCTCTGTTACAACTCCTCCTTCTCCTTTGATCCTTCTACCAATCTTTAGGGATGTTTAGACAATGACCATTCTAACTTCTTCATGTTGAAAAGGGGTGTTGACATTATGTGGTAAAGGGATACAACTGGTTGATGCTCTTGGAAAGGCTGGTAATGGACTTTCAGGGATTACCTTGCCTAAGAACCATCTGGAAACCATAGGTTCTAAAAACAAACTTAGTGAGTGAAACTTTTATTGAGTCTCAGATAGAGCCCTGAGTTTTCTTTAGGGTTTATGGAAATACTGTTGGTTGGGGCTTGGCATTACCATGGCAATTAGCAATATCTAGCTGAAGTTCACATAAGAGAAGCCTCCAGAATAGCCTCTCAACTCTATTTGAAATCTCTTAGCCACTGATACCTTATTTTGTTACATTTCTTTTCCCCCCTTTGGTCAGGTAGGCACTGTCGAGCCTATGGTACCAGGGCCCCACAAACTCTCCCCCATTTTTGAAGGACAGTTTTGCCAGATATGGCGTTCTTAGTTGGCAGTTTTTCTCTTTCAGTATCTTAAACGTATTATCCCAGTGCCTTCTCACCTCCATGGCTTCTGCTGAGAAATCCACACATAGTCTTATTGAGTTTCCCTCTTATGTGATGGATTGCTTTTCTCTTGCTGCTTTCAGAATTCTCTATCTTTTTTTTTTTTTGAAGGTTATCAGTTTAATCTATTTTAATATTGACTTACCAGCCACAATAAAACTTTAAAGTTTTTGTCATAAACAGTAAAGCATAGAACCTATATCATGAAAGTGTGATTCCAATTCCATGTGGCTTTATTTAATTCTCAATTCCCTGCTTTCTAGTCTTTTATTCTTTGATCCAGTAGTTCCCATGGAGATGTACTGCTTCTGTCTTTGATGTTGATGCCATGGTCAGTGAGGTCCTTGCCCAGGGCATCACATGCCTGAAGCATGGGTTGTCCCTCCAGGAGCCACTGCTGCTGGGCCTCCCTGCTGGCCTCCTGAATGACCCGGGTATACTGATGAACCTTCAGACAGAACTGGACCAGCTCTGTCCAGCTGTCTCTTGAAATAAACTGTTGATTTGCCAGAGAAATTCCAGAAGACTCTAAAAACTGTTCAGTGTAGGAGATCATGGAGCCAAACAGAGCAGGACTTCTAGGAGCTCTTGTTGCCTTAGCAACTGCCTTAAGCTGTCTGTTTCCACGGTGAATGAGGTCCATAATGGTATCAAGTGCTTTCGGTATGTCAAAGTCATCTACAAATGCAGGCTTCACAGCCACCTTTGCATTGGCTAGTCTTTCCCACAATAGGTCTTCCCGATGGAGTCACACAAGAGCTGTCCTTTCATATAGGCTTGTGCATCCTCAAGGAACATGAAGCTGATGCATGGTGGAGTCCATGTAGTCTATTGCAGAACAGCTGGAAGACATCAGGTAAAAAATTCTTTAGAAAGTCCTTAACAGTAGTGTCATTTTTAAACGATTTGGACATTTTTTCTTCTTTGCTTTCAATGTGCAAATGCCCAGAATGTAGAAAATAATTTCCCCATTGCTTGCAGTGTGCAATTTCATTTTCACGATGTGGAAAATCTAAATCTACCCCTACCTAAATGGATATCCAGTTGACTTCCAGATACCAAACTAGATGTGGTGGAACATTCAGTATGCCAGCCAGGTCTTCCATTTCCCCAAGGAGATGCCCCCAAATCTCCTGGGGTTTACCTGCCTTCCATATGGCCCAATCACTGGCATGTTGTTTGTCGGAATCAGCTGGCTCTCCATGTGGATCAAGGGCCAGACCAACTAGTTTAGACAAGATGTGGCAACCTTGAAGGTTCTTCCACCCTCAGGGTACTTGAGGATAGCTGAAAACATTCCTCAGATAATTTATTTCATTATAGGAATAATTGCTAATGGGCATGCTTATTCAACGGTAAAAGACAGTGTCTACTTTGATCTGAAGTCCTGAGGAGACAAGTATGATAAACTAGTTATTTTATTTTTTACTTACACAGTTTTATTCACATACCATAAATCCATCCTAAGTATACAGTCAGTGGCTCTTGGTATAATCACATAGGTGTACATTCACCACTGCAATTAAATTAATATGAGAATATTCTAATTTCTTCTGAAAAAAAAATCCCATACCCTTTATATCCCTGTATTATTAATACTTAGTTTTGGTATAGTTCCTGTTACAATTAATGAAATAATATTACAGTGCTACTGTTAACTATAGATCTTAGTTTGCTTTAATTGCATTTTTCCCATATACCACCCTATTATTAATACCTTGTAATAGTAACATACGTTTGTTCTAGTTCATGTAATAACTTTCTTATATTTGTACAATTAGCCACCATCATCGTCTTCTTTGGGTATTGCTAAGTTATGCAGTCCCATACTTTAGCCTCTAGCTTTCCTTCTGGTGACGTACTTGACCCTAGCCTTCCTCTTTTAACCATTCTCACACTCAGCTTTGTAATTTATGCCTACAGCATTGTGCTGCTATCATATAGTATTGTGCTATCCATTACTGAACCTTTGTAATTAACCTTTTTAAGCATTCTGCACTACTTAAGCATAAATTGTCCAATCTCTACTCTTTCTATCTCCTGATAACCTGTGATCTCAAATTTAACACCCAAAGTTTGCTCATTATAGTTAATTCATATTAGTCAGACCATACAATGTTTGCCTTTTGTTTCTGGCATATTTTGGTCAATATTAATGCCATCAAGATTCATCCAAGTCATTGCACACATCATGACTTCATTCCTTTACACTGTATAATATTCTATCATATGTACACATCACATATGTATACACATTCTGTATACACAGTAAATGATAGTCATTTATCTACCTTTCAGTCCATGGACATTTGGGCTACCTCTGTCAATTGGGGATCATGAATAATGCTGCCACAACCAGTGGTGTGCAAATGTCTATCCATGTCCCTGCTTTGGTTCTTCTGAGTATATACCTACTAACTGGATTGCTGGATCATATGGCAATTTCATACTTAGCTTCCTCAAAAACTGCCAAACTGCTTTCCAGAGTCACTATACCATTCTGTATTCCCACCAACAGTGAAAAAGTGTACCTATTTCTCCACATCCTCTCCAGCACTAATGGTTTTCTGATTTTTTAAACAGTCTTATTCACACACCATAAAATCCACCCTAAGTGTAAAATTAATGGTTCCTGGTATAATCACATGGTTATACATTCACTACTATAGTCAATATAAGAACATTACCCTTTTTTCTGGATAAAAAATTTTAGGAGGTTTTTGATGACTGGTTCAATCTCTTGTGATTGATCTGTTGCAGTCTTCTATTTCTTCTAGAGTCAGTATAGGTTATGTGTTTCTAGGAATTTGTCCATTTCATCTGTGTTTTGTAATTTATTGGCATATAGTTGTTCATAGTATTCTCTTATGATCCTTTTTATTTTCGTGAAGACAGTAGTAATGTTCCCTCTCTCATTTCTGGCTTTATTTGTTTGCATCTCCTCTTTTTTTGCTTTGATAGTCTAGTTAAGAAGTTTTCAATTTTATTGATCCTCTCAGAAAAACAACTTTTGGTTTTGTTAATTCTATCGGGTTTTTTATTCTCAATTTAGTTTATATTTGCTTTAAGCTTTGATAGTTTCATCTTCTGCTAGCTTTGGGATTCGTTAGCTATTCTTTCTCTAGTTCCTCCAGCTGTGCAGTTAGGTCTTTGCTTTTAGCTCTTTCTTCTGTTTTTTGTTTGTTTTTGGCATGAGCAGTCTTTAGGAATCGAACCTGGGTCTCTGGCATGGCAGGCAAGAATTCTGCCACTGAGCCACTGTTGCACCACCTTCTTTCTTCTGTTTTAATTTAGAAACTTAAGGATATAAATTTTCCTCTCAACACTGCCTTTTCTGCATCCCATACGTTTCTGTATGTTGTGTCCTCATTTTCATGTGACTCGAGATATTTGCTGATTTTTCTTGCACCTTCTTCTTTGTCCCATTGACTAAGAGTGTATGTTTAACCTCCATATATTTGTGAATTTTTCAGTTCTCTGCCGGTTATTGATTTCCAACCTCATTCTATTGTGGCAAGAGAAAGTTCTTTGTGTAATTTCAGTCTTTAAAAATTGATTGAGACTTTTTTTTGTGACCCAACATGTGCTGTATTCTGGAGAATGATTCATGGGCACCTGAGAAGACTATATATCCTGCTGTTTTGGGATACAGTGTTCTGTATGTCTGTTAAGTCTGGTTCATTTATCAAATTATTCAAGTTCTCTGTTTCCTTATAGATCACCTGTCTAGATATTCTATCTATTGATGAGAGTGGTGTATTGAAGTCTCCAACTATTTTTGTAGAGACATCTATTTCTTCTTTCAGTTTTGTCAGTGCTTGCCTTGTATATTTGGGGGCACCCTAGCTAGGTGCTTAAATATTTATGATTGGTATTTCTTCTTGATGTATTGCCCCTTTTATTAATATATAGTATCCTTCTTTGTCTTTTATAACAGTTTTGCATTTAAAGTCTATTTTGTCCAATATTAGTATAGCTATCCCAGCTCTTTTTTGGTTATGGTTTGCATGGAATATCTTTTTACAGCCTTTTACTTTTAGCCTATTTTTATCCTTGGGTCTAAGGTGAGTCTCTTGTAGACAGCATGTAAATGAATCATACCTTTTAATCTACTCTGCCTATCTGTATGTTTTGACTGGGGAGTTTAGTACATTAACATTCAGTATTATTACTGTAATGGCTGTGCTTCAACCATTTTATCCTTTGTTTTTTATATGTCATATCTTTTTTTTTTTTGTATTTCTTTTTACCCTTTTTGTTACCCTTACAAATAATCTTCATTTTTACGCTCTCTTACAAATCCCCTCTCCTGTCTTTTCTGTTCAGCCTGCAGAATTCCCTTTAGTATTTCTTGTAGGGCAGGTCTTTTGTTGATGAACTCTCTCAGTTTCTGCCTTTCTGTGAATTTTAGACTCTCCCTCATTTTTTAAAGACAGTTTTGCATATGAAGAACCCTTGGCTGGCAGTTTTTCTTTTTCAGTACCTTAAATATGTCATACTACTGCCTTCTCACCTCCAAGGTTTCTGGGTAGAAATTGGTACTTAATCTTATTGTGAGTCCCTTATATGTGATGAATTGCTTTTTGCTTGCTGTTTTCAGGATTATCTCTTTATCTTTGGCGTTGACTTTCTGACTATCATGTGTCTCAGAGTAGGTCTGTAAGAATTTAGTGTGTTTGGAATAACTTCTTGGACATGTATAGTTAGTTATGTCTTTCATAAGAATTGGGAAATTTTCAGCCGTTATTTCCTCAATTTTCTGTCTGATCCTTTACCCCTCTTTCTTTCTGGGACATGTTTGTGCATTTTGTACTGTCATTCAGTTTCCTGAGACCCTGATCATTGTTTTCCATTTTTTTCTCTATCTGTTCTTATAAGTGTAAAATTTTGATTGCCCTATTTCTCTAGTTCACTGATTCTTTCTTTTGCCTATTCAAATCTGTTGATAGCTCTAATGTATTTTAAATCTCTTCTGTTGTACCTTTCATTCCCATAAGTGCTGTTATGTTTCTTTTCATACTTTCAAATTCTTTATGCTGAGCCATTATATTCTTAATATCTTCTATCTCTTTAGCCATATTTTCCTTCATCTTCTTGAAGTAATTTAGGGGATTCGTTTGAACATCTTTGTTTAGTTTGGTATCTCCAAGTTTGTTGTCTCCTCTGAAGTTATTTGTTCTCTTGTTTGGGCCATGTCTTCCTGTTTCTTGTTATGGCTTATATATTTTTTGCTAATGTCTAGGCATCTGATTATCTTGATGAGTTTACTCTGAAGGTCAGTTTCTCTTGCCTAGGGTTTTTTTGTCAATTGGCTTTGTGTAAAGGCTCTTCTTTTGCACTTGTTTTGACTTATCTTAGGAGCTTTAGAATTGCCCATGTTTAACTGATCAGATTTTTTTTTTAGCTCTTCTTCATCCGATTCCTGCCATGGGTATATGGTGCAATTTTTAAGATTGTACTATTTGTGCAGTTGTCTCACCCACAAGAGAAAGCTCCCTTTCCTCTGTTCCTACTCCATGAATCTTGATCTGTTCTGTTTTTGTTTTGCCTCTATAGTTTTTTTTTTTTCTTATCTCCTTTTGTTGCCAACCAGTTCCTTTTGCTTGGAGGGCAAATTCTGGGAGGAGGGCCACCCTGGAGAAGTCTTTCCAAAGTCAGTATTTCCCAGCCAAAACAGGGCCAGGGATCCATGAAGGGGGCACAGACAAATTCCAAAAAGCCCTGGGGAGAAGGTCAGGAAAGATGCCGAAAAGCCTGTTTGATAGCTTCCCGAAGCTATACTTTCCTGGCCTGCTCAGCAGATGGCGCTCTTTAGCAAACTGTTCCCCACAGCTCTAAGGATGCCCCTTGCTTTTAAACCTCCATCACCTTCAGCCCTGTCAGGGTTAAGGTAGAAACCATGGTTGCAGTGATCCCTGGCTGTGTGGACTAAACAGCAATTTAGAGCCAGGATCTAGCGATCTAAATTTGCCAAGTAAAACCTGCAGTCAGTACTTGGCCATGCCCTCCCCCTTCTTGAGGGGCAGAGCTTCCTCGTCCCTCTCCATCTGCAGCAGCCAGCCAGCTATAGGACCCAAGGCAGCCCCCCTGGGCAGTGGGGGATGGGCACAACAGCTACTGTGAAGCGAGTTACCCACAATTCACTGCAGTCTCTTTGTTCCTTTCTTCCCTGGACGCTGTAAAGTGCTCCCCTGACCTCTGGAGCACCCCCTAAATAATTGTTTCAGACAGTTTCTGCTTTTCTACTAGCTGTTTGTGAAGGAGGACTGAGTCCTGGAGCTCCCTCTTCTGCCATCTTCCCCCAGATTCCCCTCAATATCAGCATGGGGTTTTGAAGGGGTTCCTTCCTCATTCTCCTGCTATCTAGTCTGGACAATACTGGTTCCTCTCAGCAACTAGCATCTCCTCAATCACTTGCCCAGCTGGGGCTGTGAGGCCACACCTTCAGAGCTGGCTGTGCTCCATCTGGGCCTGAACGGTTGATCTTGCTTAAGGAAGCCAACTGTCCTCATACTATCTTTTCACTCTCCTGCACTTCACTTACTTCTTTACGATGCTTACTTTTGTAAAGTGACCTTTCCTATTCTCAGGGTCATTTTCCTAAGGAAAGGCACACAGTAAGAGTTTTGCCTTCTTATTGCCATCTGTGAGCATTAAATTATATTTCCTAAGGAGGGGATTCATTTTTTTCTTGGTTGCTTACCCCCAATATAGCTCAGAAAGCCTTTTAAAACTGTCTTCAGCATTTTTTGAGCCTTTACCCTGCTTCCAGATACTCCCAGGCCCCTGCTGGGAGGCTGAGTTCAGCTGGCTCAGAGCTCCTCCTCCAGTGTTTGTACCTGTGTTCAGTGCCCCAGCTCAGGGTAGAAAGCCATCTGGGTGACTGCATGGCTTTTGTTAGATGTCTCCCACTCTTTCTTCTTTGGGATTATTTGCAATTGTTCAGTCAAAATTTTACGTATCATAGTCTTTCTTGCACAAAGGGTACTCTCTGGTACTATTGGGTCATAGATTTCAACCTATTTATCTCACTGGTAATGTTTTGAACTCATTTTACCCGAAGCCCAGGTACCTACCCAGAACCCTGCACCATCCTTTATTCCTTGTGTGTTGCAGCCTTGTCTCCTTACTATCTGCCTAAACAGATAAGTAGAGCTTCCCCGTCCGGAAAAAATAAGGAGGAAAAAAAAAAAGATATAAGAAGATAAGAGAAAGAAAGAAAGAAACCCTCTTTGATTTTATTATCCTCTCCAGCAACTGTCTTCCTTTTCTCCTTCCTTTCAAGTCCACTCCCAGATTTCTTGACTGCACTGCCTTCCCTGTCATTTGCTGTCCCTCTGGTCTTTCTTTGGCCCTCTGCAGACTGAATTCCAGCCTCCTGATGCCTTTGATGCTGTAGATGCCAATGTGATTCTTACAAAGAGTTGCCCCTACCCAGACAGTAAACACCAGGCTCTACATAAAAGTGACATCCATCGATGTCTGCTAGCAGGATTTGTTTCTTGGCTCATTCTGCCTCCTTTCATTCCTTACCTTGCTTCCTGCTCCAGGGCCTTGTCTTTCCTGGCTACTGACCTAGCTGTTCATCCAACCTTTCTATCCCCACTTCGCCCTGTCAGATTGACAGGTTCTTATCCCTCCAGGCTAACAACCTTGGGTATCCTCCTGGCTTTGTTTTTGTTTATTTTCCAATTAGGCTTAGTGCATCCACAAATAACCCAGAAAAATTCTTCTCCTGGCTTGCCTTGACCCCCAGGACTTTCCTTCCCATGTATTGTCTCATTGCTTGCATATGATCTTTTCTTCCTCAAAAATCTTCATTGACTTTTATTATATACAGGACCAACTCCGATGTTTTTATTCATAAACTTTGGGCATAGAATTCATGCCTTCTCCAAAAGAATTAGCAATGTGGCTGAGGGTACAATCTCCAGAGCAGGACTGCCTGGGCTCTAATCCTGGCCTCGCCCATCATCCTTGGAGCTGGACAGCCTTACGCAGGCTACTTAGGGTCCACAGTATCTACCTACCATTAATTGTGATATTTAAATGTATATGTGCTTAGGGCAGTGTCTCACATGTAGTAAAATATTAGGTATTATCATTACCATGGTTCTTGGGTACAGTCACAGAACCCAGACAATCTGGCTTGAGTTCAAAGGAGAGACTGACTAGGGACACAGGCTTTCACAGGGACCCCAATGCAAGAAGACCAGCATAGCCCTGGAGGTATCAGGACCAGAACTGGACAAGTCAGGGGCTTGTTTGACTTCTTCTTTATGCAGGTGAGTGGTCTTATCTGTGTTTTCTCTGATTGCTTGCTTCGTCCTTCTTCCTATACAGACTGACTCTCTGGCTTTTTCTTGCTCGTGGGGCTAGATGGCTTCCCCCATATCTTCTGAGTTTCTGCATAGAGCTGCTAATCAGCAGAGAATCCAAATTCCAAATTCCTAGGAGAAAGCATCTGCTTGGCTCAGCTTTTGTCATGTGTTCACTCTGGTCCAAACAGCTGTGATGGAGTAGGACCAGATAATTGATAACTTAGAGTAAATATGGTTTTAGAAACCCATTCTGAAGTTAGAGGCAGGTCTTCAGAAGACAGGTATGGTTTGTCCAATACCTAAAAGGTATGTACTAACTTTTATCTTCAACTTCATTGCTTACTGTATCCTTAAATGAACTCTCCCCTGGGCCAAACTCAGTGCTCTCCAGGCGTACCATCTATATTCTAATTCTCAAAACATTGGCCATGGTTGGAATGTGCATTCCCCCTCCACACAGACACTTACATACTCTATCTAATTCATCACTTTCTCTAAGTCAGCACAAGTCAGGTTTCTGTAGCACAGATCAGGTTATCTGACCATCCCACCCCACCCCACAATGTTCTTTTCCCGTGTTGGACTTCTACAACCTTTGCGCTTTCTCTTTCTCTTTGCCCCTAATAATATGCCTTTGTGTTATCTTCTGTGTAGACTGTAAGCTCTTGGAGGGCAGGCGCCATGCATTATTTCTGTTCATGGAGGATGGCTGTGAATGAAGACCATGTCCATCTGTGTGCAGTGTCCCCTTCCCAAGCTATTATAAATCTTGAGATAAAGTGATCACTTAGGAGATTCCTGCCACTTACACATGGACAACCAGCTCTTCTTTAATGGTCAGAATTGTGTCAAGCATAGAAGTTTCCCTAATTGCTTTCTCTACTTTAGAGAGAGAAAATTGACAGCAGAATAAGTCAGGAGTCTCTTTGATGTTCTGCATGCAATAGAGTTGGCTCCAGGAGATAACAGTATTCTTGATCTCACTGCTCTAGCTAGATTCTGAGAAAGTTTTGTTGTCTGTATTGAGAAAGTGTCATTGATCTCCTGCAGTTGGAAGAATGTTGTGTACCAGTTTATCTTAACTAAAGTGACTTCTGATCTTTCTTCTTATTTTAGGATGCCCTTTGGGAAATCTTTTTTATGATCCTGAAGACTTCACCAGCACATGACAGATTTTTCCTTTCTTATGAGAAACAACTGGAATTAACAGGCTATGCCTATTGTTACTCCTAAGTAGCTTAAACCAAGCTGTGTATCCCTCTTTACTAGAAGAAAAACTGGGTAGTACCAAAAAGTGGGAACTCATAATGACTTAATTATGACCAAGAGGTTGAGTAATAATGCTGACTTGCTTTCTTTGTTTCTACTGAAAACACACAGAGAGAAATGTACCACTCACTGTCTAGAATGATGTAAGAAAAATGACATAAGGGTCCATGATTTATGCCCCAATAGATGGTAATCAAAGGACTGAGAGCATCTTACTCCCTTTGTCATCCTTCTCCCGGTCACCACAATAATGGCAAAAGCCCTACTGCCACCCAGAATTTGTATAGACAATTGAAGAATTCCACCTTCAGGTGGTACGGAACTTATGGCCAGTAAAATCCTCTGCCCAAGGGGTCTTGAAATTTTCCTTCTCATTATTATAAAAATCACTGTCTAGTTTAGCCTGTAGCAAGAAAGCAACTATTCTGGCAACTTGCCAATCCTCTCTCCCCTCTTTTTTGCCTTACCCTGGAGTTCTCCACCCTGGTTCATGTGTCTTATAGAGATGATTTTTTTTTTTTGAAATATCAAACTGTTCCATTATTGGCTCTCTGTTATCCCATTTGGATGCATCTCCTGGAAAGATGATGCTTTTCTGCTTGCTTCTGCACCCTGTGCCTCTTAGTATGCAGCCTCCAAATGCCATCTGTACCACTTCCTCCTACCCCCCAGAGCACTAATGATATTTCTTCCACCTAAAGAATTTACCTACATGTTTTGCGGAGCATGGAACACTTTTTTAATTTACAAGATCCAGAATATTTATGCATATGGAACATAGCTGCAAAGTTATTGGATCTTTTTTTTTTTTTTGTCTTTCTCTTGGATTTCTCCTCCTTGTCTTGACCTACTGTGTCATATTCTTCAAGATAATCCCCTTTATCTTTGGCTTTATTATAATTTCTCAGAAATATCTTTTCACTGTCATCTTGCCATCTTGTCTAGGAGGCTTTTATCTAGTCTAATAACCACACTGTAAAGAATCATTCTTCAAGAACCTTTTATCTTTGGGAGCATAAAAATGAGCTCGCTCTTGCAAGCTTTATTTCCTGGTTGGGAAAATAAGAGGGTAGCAGGCACATGCCCTGAAAGCCACCGACCAAGGGCCCACGTTCTTGAATTACTAATGAACCAATATTCTTCCTGACTTCTTCCACATATTTCACCTTTGAATTCCCATACCCCTCAAATTTGCTTTCATTTCTTTTTCTTGTTGAGTTCTCTGGCTACCATTGTGAGGATGAGTAGAGCCTACAGTACCGAGATTCCCAGGGTCTTGGCAAAAGAATCCTGTGAAATAAAATATTATAGGGACCTATAGGTCCACCTCAGTCCCTGATATTATTCTATTTGTGGAGGCAAGACTGGGAAGAGCCAAATCACTTTTATCTGGAGAGGAGGACTCATCTAGGGCTTGGAATAAATCACACTTGAGATGGCCTCAGACCTTGTTTTGATCTGTCATATAGGAGTACTCCCTCCCCCAGAAGAAGATTGATCTGGGGCTCTTCTGCTTGTCCCAGGCATAGCCAAACCTGAGCAACTTCTAGGTATATACTCATTGCCCGCTTCTCCTTTTCCCCTGGGAGGCTGCACCACTCTTGGTGTTATGGTCTTTGGCAACCCTTTCTTTCATTTAGAAGAATCTACTTTGCTGTTAAGACTCCAGATGGTAACTTTTTTTTTTTTCTGGCAAGGAAATACTTTCAGGGATGGAGGTATTAAGGAGTTTAGGCACCACAACAAAATCTGAAGTTCCGTAATTGAGAATGAAGTGGGATGGTGGAAAACAGTGGGATGCAGTCAGTGAAATGGAAAGGAAGAAAAGGTGAGTCTTTGGAGAGAAACAGGTGTGGTGTCTCCACCAGATTCACTCTAACTGAACACGTGCCAAGTGCTTGATGTTATTTTGCACAGAGGACAATGAAGGTTCCCTTTGCTTCTCTCTAATTTGTTACTGGGGGAGCTAAAAAAGGAGTTTCATTTGCTAACAATAGAAGGTTTTTATGTGTAATGCTTGTCAAGTTTACATACCTGTGGCTAGCACTGTGCTTGGCTTCTAGCAGGTGAGTAGAAAGTCTTTATGAGTCTTTAATAATGCATGGCATCTCTTCTTTCCATCACAAATGTTGGGAAATCTGACAGGGTAGGAGGCTATTAAATGGTTATTTCCTTCTTAATCTTTTGATTTGGAAAATAGCAAAGGAAAGAACCTCAACTTCTTCTGCTTGACATTTCTGAACTTATGAGGCCAATAGAAAGAAGCTGTATCATGGTGGAAAGGGCAGAGAATTTGGATCAGGAGACCTGTGTGTGAGTCTTGAGTTTGCCACTTGAGGGTTGAGAGGTCTAGGGCTACTTTGCTTCTCCACCTATGAACTGTGGATAATGGTTCTTGCCCATGCCCCAGGATGCTGGAAAGATAAAAGAAAATAATGTAGACAGAAGTAATCAGAAAACTGTGAAAGTCATTTACAAATATTAACTGCAATGATTATCAGTAATAAACTTGAGTCCAGAGGTATAGTTTTGGGGTCCCTTAGTTCTTGCCCACTCTGCCCCACTTTTCTTGGCAATTTGAACATAAAAAAGCAGACATTCTGAAGTGAGTCATATCTTTTATTCCCATAACCTCAGACCCAAAGCAGGAAACCACCTGTCTCCCTCTCTCATACACACATAGACACACACGTACACATACACTCATACACACACACTCAAACAGACACACACACACAGTCTCTGTTATGTCAGGTCTGGCTTGCTGCCCTGTGATCACATCCATACAGAGATGCTTAACAGAAAGAAACAAAGAAGCAGCTGAAATGGACCAACCCAGGCTCAAGATGAGCCTTCTCCCTTAAAAAAAAAAGAAAAGTGAACTAAACAAAAACTCACAATTAAATACTTATAAATGAGAGAGAACCAGATGAGTCAGCATTCTCTTCTTTATAGAGCCAGTCCCCTCGCCTCCTGGATTGTCAAAGCAGAAACCAACTTGGTATCAGTGGAGACAGAGGCTTTCATACCTCTCTCTCACTGGAGATCAGACTCCTCGAGGGAGTACACAGAAGAGAATGGGAGAAAATAAATCCTGAACATTATTAACTGTATCCTGACTTCTACATAGAGAATTATAAAGAATCTCTTGTAGAAATCCTTGCCCTTTCTGCCTTTCAATTATTCTAAATCCTAGTGGGATGTACGCTCACTGTGCTACAGAGCAATCATCTGTGAATGGACATATATCAAACATGGGACCTTTTCAATCTATGAATGGACATAAATCAAACATGGGACCTTTGCAATCCAATGCAATTCGGTGGCTCTCCACTGTACATATAATTTTGCAGGTTTAATACCACCAGATAGAGGGTTTATTTGGAGGCTGCTGTCCTGGACACAAGACTGGGATGATAAGGTGGGAAGCATCCTCCTCTTCTGTGGAGTCCAAAGACCTGAAGGAGTTGCCTATGTAGGAGCCTCCTTTGGATACGATGAGCAGCCACGTTTGTGCACTTGCTTTGCTATTTTGTGGAAGGCATTGGGCACAGATGAAGAAGGCATCCATGTTACAGAAGTCTTAGTACAGGGTATGAGGGTGAGTGGCGTCAGGGAGATCTCGTGCCTTTGTTAGTATTACTCTTGGATGGCTCTCCAGCATGGTTAGGGGAATTTAAAAGTTAGACATTCACCTTGGGAAATAGTGCAGAGAAGTGAGGAAGAGGACATGAAGAGCAGCCCAGGCATGAGAAAAGGGCATGTCCCATCCCTGAGCCACTGAACCAGCAGGTGCCCATCCATCATGTCATTTCTCTTGACTTGTCCAGGCATTAACTACTGCCCAGTGCACTGTGATTCTCCCCAAGAGCTTTTCTTGTTCCTGAATACATTTGGCTCTGGATCTGGTGGGTTGCAGGTGCTAAAGGATTATTATGGTGCACCAAGAAGAGGCAAAGAGGAAGGTACCTGTCAAGTGGTTGGTGAGCAGAGAGTGTTTTCTTAGCACACTTGGCCTTGCCTTTTGTATCTGTAGGGGGCCAATTCCTCTGCTCATTCACTTTATCTTGTGTCAAGAGAGGCAATTCACAGAGCACATAGCCAAGAGCAGGGAATGGAATTAGATTGGTATTTTGGCTGCCAAATTGGAGGCAGACAGAAGAACAGAGAGGAAATAGAAGCTCAGAAGAGAGGCTAACCTTTGTCCCACATTTCCAGAATTCTGAAGACGGTCCAGCTGCAGCCCTGTTACCATTAACCTCTTGATGTTAATAGTAGTTGGTTTGCATTCCTGTTAACCTTTCCCGGCTTGGCGTCTGCAAATGACAGCAGTTCACACAGCTCTTCTGCTAGTTGAGGTTTCCAAAGACAGGAAAAAAAAATTAAATGCAGCAAAATCCTAAACGTTTGCATTGCAGCCAAAGAGGAAGGAATACTTTAAACTGGTCTTCAGGGGCTGAGGGTTTGAGAAAGAGAATTAATCCTCTTAAGCTTCGATTTAACATTTATTGTGTCTTTGCTGCATGTCAGGCACAGTGTTAGGTTGTTGATGCAAAGATGAAAAGAAATGATGCTGCTCTCAGGAACCCTGGTCTAGAGGGGTATGGTAAAAGAGTGATCTTTCTGACAGCATGCAGAGTCATTTTAATAGACTCTCAGCAACCTGGGTTTCTGGAAGACTTAAGAAAAAGTATTCTGAGATAATTTTAGATCTGTATGATGTAAGAAATCCAGAGGGATCGATCCTGTATACTCTTCCCTGTATGCCCTACCCCTACCGCATGGCAATATCTTGTATAATTGTAATATAACCTGGAAGGCTTGAGTATATATGTAAGTGTGTTTTTTTATGGTGATCAGAATAGGAGCTGGGATGAAATAAGCTTTTTGTGTACCTCTTAAAGGAAAAGGATCTGGCAAACAATATGGTGAAAATGAACCACCTCTTATAAGCACTTGAGCAGTTTCCTTTTACAGATACACAACCATGTACCAATTCAAGAGTCTTATTTTTATCTCTTAAGAAGGTCAGTTAGAGATAACTGCCCCAGGTTCCACAGGTAACCTCCATGGCTGTGTGGCAAAAGTAGAGCTGAGGGAGAGACCACCTCATTTTACAGGCCAGGACATTGATCCCTGCTCTAACTCTTCTCCCAGTTCACCTTGTTTGCATGCATTTATGAGTTTTGTAGGAGCATGTGCGGATTTTGGTCTGCAGGAGATAGGAGGGCTGGCACTGAAAAGACCTATTTTCGGGAAAAGGGGAGATGTCCTGTGGTGATGAGGATTGAATTACAAAACCCAGAAGAGACATGTTTGAGTCTTAATCCCTGCTGTGGTGTGTGTGAACCCATTTGTCTACCGTATCTTTGAACCTGCTAAGGAGAGTCAGGGTGTGGACTCCTTTGTGAATAGGATCTTCAAAGATGTTATTTGATTGTGGCCAGATGGAATCAGGGTGGGCCTTAATCCCTATGACTGGAGGTCTTAGAGGAAATTCAGAGGCAGTCAATTAGCAGAAGCCAGGCATCAGAAGAAGCAAGAAAGAGAGAGAGAGACTGCCATGTGACAGAGGACTGCTACCACCAGAAAGCCACTGATCCAGGGAGAAAGCATGGCTGTGCTGAAATCTTGCTTTTGGACTTCTAGCCTTCAAAACCCTGAGACAATAAATGCCTGTTGTTTGGTAACTGTCATAGCAGCCTTTGCAGACCAAGACATGGAGGAAGGGACTAAAATGGTGTTTCAATTGCCTCATTACTCTAGAAATCAAGCCGGTTTCTTTACATTCAATAATGCATGACTCCTAGATCTTTTACATTTCCCATTCCAGGATTGTTGCTTTTGCACTGGAGGCCTCTCCCGAGGCAGGACTGAAGTGCACTTTGCAGATCTGCAGGCTTTCCTGAGGAGTGTTCAGGGTCCCCCTTCCCCAAGGCTCCCTTAGCCAGGCCTGGTTCCTTCCTTCCTGGCTTCCTGAGTTCTTTTTCCTAGTGACTTCCTAACTCCCTGCTCTATGCAGACAGTGAGAAGACCCCACCTCATCTCTTCCTTTGGTTCTCCGCAGTTTCTATTGAGGGCAGGGAGGAGAAGATGAAGGCTGTCCTCTCTTCCTGGCCACAAAGTTGGAGCTCAGAAAATCTGGAATTCTGGTGACAGTTCTGTGTGGGCCACACAGTGGCTTCTTTTGCTTTTTAAATTCATAGTCAACATTTAATAGATTACACATGAAAATCGTGGCCTTCTATCCCTTATGGAGCCATTAGATGGAGCCAAGTTGTGGCTGCTCCCTTTACAAGGCATTTTCTCTGTTTTTTTCAGTGTTCTGCCACTTGTGCCTCAGTTGTTGCTGTTGCCTGCCTCAACTGGCAAGCACCTGAGGCTGACACCTCTTGTCTAAATCAGTGGGAAAGAAAATAGTGCCATTTGGTTTTGTCCTACTACTCGTAGAGCATATCCTTAGGGGACTCGTATAGCCTTGATAGAGCAGTGGTCATCCTCAGGAAGAAAGGCTGTTTTATTTGACAAGGCTCTCAGTGCTTGAAGAATGAATGAGAAACAGGGAGCTAGGGTCACCCACCTAGTCCACTAGAACAGACGATTGAGCTGTGCCACTGTGGTCCAGGCGTCTTCACATCCTGATTCTCCTCCTCTTGCTGATGAAAATGCTAGAGGAGGGTGAGAACCTTTGTTCTTCCTCTGCAGAGACTTGGACACCTTCTTCTGCTTCTTTATCTTCCATTTATTACTTTCTTGGGTTCTTCCAGTCCTGACCATTTTCAGCATATTTTAATGCCTGATGCTAAGTGACATCCTGGAGGTGGTAGCGAAAGACTTTGTCCCTAACGTTTATCAGAATTGTTGATCTGCACTGGACAGAGTAGAATTCCATTGCCCTGCCCTTCCTAGATATCCCTGTACCACCCTATTGCTTCCATCCCTTACCAGACCCCACTCACAACTGTCTTTCTCTTTTCTCTTTCTGCCCATCTCTGTCTCTCTTGTTAATTTTATTTTTTCTAATCCACAGTTCTTTGGCTGGAATGATATTTCTACATTTCTAGAGAATTCCTCAGCTGGCCCCTTCTCCTTCTCTTGATTACACCTCCCTTCTCATCCGTCTTTCATTCCATTCTACTTTCCCAGGCTGTGGAAGGTACATTTCAACTGCAAAAAAGTGCTTGATATGCTCACAAAGTGCGTTGTTCTAGATTTTTCAGTGTTCTGCAGCACCAGCTCTGAAATCTGGGCACATTAGAGTAAAAGCTCAACACCCAGAAAGTGAGTTTATATACCTAAGTGATCTAGCAGTATTTGGAAGAAATTGGGATTTAATTAGCATTTCCTTTTATGTCATTGTCAATATGCTTCTATTACATTTATGGGGTTGTGTGGGTATCCTCTGGTGACTAATTACATAGAATTTCTTTTCTTTGTTAAACTGTAATAAACACAGTATATAAAGTTGAAACTGGCTTTGTTGCCAAATGTGAGATTCTTAATTTGAATAGGGACTTATTTTTCTTCTCTTTAAAGAGACGGTAGTTTTATGTAAGCACGTCTTAATGTTGGGTGGGTGATATTTGTAATTTGTTTTGTAAGTGTAAGGGTTACACACAGCTCCACTCCTTGCTGTGTGGGAAACATTGACCCCTTTTGCTTTGGTGTGTGGGATCTGTGCATGTTCTCAGATGTCATTCAAATCCAGCTGCCATGGAGGCTGCCTGTGAGTGTACCAGCCCAGAAAGAGAGAATGAGAAGGGCCATCTGAGTTGACTCCACAGGTGTGATTTGGGGAAAATGAGTGGCATCACCTCACAGAGAAGGAAGGCCTGAGCAGAATGAGAGTGGTCCAATTGGCACGCAAATGATACCTGGGTCCTAGACTTTGATTATAATGTTCAATTTTCAGATGAAGACACTGAGGCTGGGTACAGTTAAAAGTCATGTCAGGCTGAAAGCCACCAATGAGGCCTGCCTGCCATCCCAGCAGAGTGCTCCTTTGATTAGTGTTAACTCCCTCCCTGAGAATACCATGTACATAAGAACTAGAAATGACTCTCTCTGTCTTGATGGATGCCCACCATTACTGAATACCAGAGAGCAAAAGGCAGTCTGGTAGAGACTTGACCTCTGGGCCCAGAAGATATAAACCTAAATGCCAGCTTGGAAAAGGGATTAATGATTTAAATGGTCTGAGGACCATTAGTGCTAGTTTGGTTTACTGCATAGGTCCATTAATTCACCTATAGGAATTCCAGGGGTAGAAATGTTGCCCTAATTATGTTTTGGGTAATTTGGCCATTTAAATTGCTAACCAGTTTGCAACTAGGTTCTTCCTCAAGGTCCTTGCATTCTTATTCAGTGCCATCTCCTCCTGCCAGGAGCTAGGAGGCAATTAGAATGTGTGTGATGCTGTGGAGATGTTAGCTTGTCTTTGCCTATCACTGTACCTCCTTCTTTTCAATCAAGTGAGGTTGTAGCTTTTCTGTGGAATTGGAAATGTGTCTAGCTGGAATTATCAGCTATGTTAGTGGGATTCTTGTAGCCTCCAGAAGGTACAAGGCCAAATACCACATTTGCTATGTCTTTCATGAATAGCTGTGATGTGTAAAGATCAAACTACTGTATTTCAATTAAGGGAAGATGCAGAACCCATCCAGGTTCCATTCTCGTGATATGCCTGCTGTGGGAGCTTGGTCCACAGTAAGGACCAGTGGCTCTGCCGCCCAGATAGGACCCACCCTCCGGATATTGCCCCATCATACCTGGTGAAGTTTTATGTCTGGGGTCTGCCATGAGCTGTACCTTCATTGAATCATTAACTGTGAGGTTGACTCAATAATCCATACATAAGCCCCGGTTGATCTTGGGGGGGGGGGGGGGCAGGGAGAGAGAAAGAGAGAGAGAGAGCCAAACTATTTATTATGTCACAGGAACTATGCTAAATGCACTAAACAAATCCCTACATTTCATTCTTATTATAAGCCTGTGAGATATGGGTAACATTGTCGCCATTTAATAAATGGAAGAAATGAGGCCCAGAGAGGTTCAGTGCTTTGTTCCAGATCACACAGCTGGTAAATAGTAGGAACAAGATTTCAATCAGGTATTTAAATATGAATTTTTAGTAATCTTTCTGCAGTGCTACAGCTTCTCAGGGACTGGTGTTCATTGCAAGAGTTAAATATCTCAGGCTGAAGGTAATTACCTTTAGTCCAAAATAGCAATGAGTTACATGATGGTGTTGATTCAGTTTTTTTTAAGTGCTGCATATTTCTCCTCTTAATTTTATCATGCCAGTTGCACACATTGCATATATTGATGACTAAAGATGGAAGGGGAGGAGAATAGAAAGAGTGGCTGATTTCTATAACTCTGGTAAAATAGGGAGAACAGGAATGGCCATAGTAATAATAATAATAATAATAGTAGTAAAGCAACAGCAGTAAAAGTAGTTAACTAATGGTCACAGAGCACAGTGCTTGTCTGCTAAGTCATGCCGTGTGCTTTTTTTTTAAATGTATCTTTTCTCATACTGTTACTCCTGTCAAGCCTGTACTTCACTACCTTTCCTGCCATAAATCTTACCCTTTGCTGGAGGTTATCGTATGTGTTCTGACCATCTTGTTGTTTTCCCCAGTGGTCACCTATCAGATGGGTTTTTTTTTTAACTTCACTTTTATTATACTTCTCATTTTCTGCCTCGTGTTGTAGATATAGGTGTATTTGGTTTATCCTGTCTGCTTTCTTAGGAGAATCTTGAGGGCATGGATCACCTCCTCTAGATTTGCATTCCCTATGGCATCCAGCAAGTACTTTACACACAGTAGGTGCTGGATGTATTTATTCAATTGAATGGAAGGAATAGGGTTGAATTCATGTTCTGTATTTCTTGGATGTGATTCATGTCGTTCAGCTAGTTCCTTCTAGCTGAGAGTCTAGATAAGCCAAACCAAATCAAGAATAATGAAGCTGCTAAGGTGAGTGAGAGACAAAATCCTCTTTCATCTTGCTCATCAGTATTCAGTAATTATCTGTGCTCTTTAAAAGAAGAGTGTGGGAGGGAACTTTATGGAGGGATGCCCTTTGCTTGAAGGGAAGGAGAGGATGGATGGATGGATACTTCCTTGAGATTGTATTAATAATATACATAGGACCTGAAGGTTCAGATTCATGCTATAAATAGCATGAAGGAAATTCTGTATCTAGAAAAGGTGTCTCCAATATTTGTCTTTCTTGTGCTATTCTTAATTAGCTTTAAAAATCAAGCATTATTAGTATAACAATTTTTGCAGGAATATTAGAATGGCCAACTTCAAGTTGGAAGTGGTTGGAAGCAGAAGTACATGGGGAGTCCTTTGCCCTGAGGTCCAGTTTTTCATGGTTTCCCTACTCTTTGTTATTCAGTCTGTTTTATTCCACCTTGTTTTCCTCCACAAGCCTCATCTTTGTTATAATCTCCTTTCTTTGTGCCATCCCTCTGTAAAAAAACAAAACAACCCCCACAGATTTTAATTCCTGTGGAATTACTAAATATGGAAACTATATTCATTCCTGTGCTTAGCCTTCAAGCCATAGGTCAATTTCCACCTCTTCCAGGAAGCCTTCCTAAACTTTTTTTTTTTATTAATTAAAGAAAAAAAAGAAATTAACACAACATTTAGAAATCATTCCATTCTACATATGCAATCAGTAATTCTTAACATCATTACATAGATGCATGATCATCATTTCTTAGTACATTTGCATCAATTTAGGCAAAGAACTAGCAAAACAACAGAAAAAGATATAGAATGTTAATATAGAGAAAAAAATAAAAATAATAATAATAAAAAAAGACACAAACAAACAAACAAATAGACAAACAAACAAACAAAAAACCTATAGCTCAGATGCAGCTTCATTCAGTGTTTTAACATGATTACTTTACAATTAGGTATTATTGTGCTGTCCATTTTTGAGTTTTTGTATCTAGTCCTGTTGCATAGTCTGTATCCCTTCAGCTCCAATTACCCATTACCTTACCCTGTTTCTAAGTCCTGTTGGTCTCTGTTACCAATGACATATTCCAAGTTTATTCTCGAATGTTGGTTCACATCAGTGGGACCATACAGTATTTGTCCTTTAGTTTTTGGCTAGACTCACTCAGCATAATGTTCTCTAGATCCATCCATGTTATTACATGCTTCATAAGTTTATTCTGTCTTAAAACTGGATAATATTCCATCGTATGTATATACCACAGTTTGTTTAGCCACTCGTCTGTTGATGGACGTTTTGGCTGTTTCCATCTCTTTGCAATTGTAAATAACGCTGCTATAAACATTGGTGTGCAAATGTCCATTTGTGTCTTTGCCCTTAAGTCCTTTGAGTAGATACCTAGCAATGGTATTGCTGGGTCGTATGGCAATTCTATATTCAGTTTTTTGAGGAACCGCCAAACTGCCTTCCACAGTGGTTGCACCATTTGACATTCCCACCAACAGTGGATAAGTGTGCCTCTTTCTCTGCATCCTCTTCAGCACTTGTCATTTTCTGTTTTGTTGATAATGGTCATTCTGGTGGGTGTGAGATGATATCTCATTGTGGTTTTGATTTGCATTTCTCTAATGGCCAGGGATATTGAGCATCTCTTCATGTGCTTTTTGGCCATTTATATTTCCTCTTCTGAGAGGTGTCTGTTCAGGTCTTTTTCCCATTTTGTAATTAGGTTGGCTGTCTTTTTGTTGTTGAGTTGAACAATCTCTTTATAAATTCTGGATACTAGACCTTTATCTGATATGTTGTTTCCAAATATTGTCTCCCATTGTGTAGGCTGTCTTTCTACTTTCTTGATGAAGTTCTTTGATGCACAAAAGTGTTTAATTTTGAGGAGCTCCCATTTATTTATTTCTTTCTTCAGTGCTCTTGCTTTAGGTTTAAGGTCCATAAAACCGCCTCCAATTGTAAGTTTCATAAGATATCTCCCTACATTTTCCTCTAACTGTTTTATGGTCTTAGACCTAATGTTTAGATCTTTGATCCATTTTGAGTTAACTTTTGTATAGGGTGTGAGATACGGGTCTTCTTTCATTCTTTTGCATATGGATATCCAGTTCTCTAGGCACCATTTATTGAAGAGACTGCTCTGTCCCAGGTGAGTTGGCTTGACTGCCTTATCAAAGATCAAATGCCCATAGATGAGAGGGTCTATATCTGAGCACTCTATTCGATTCCATTGGTCGATATATCTATCTTTATGCCAATACCATGCTGTTTTGACCACTGTGGCTTCATAATATGCCTTAAAGTCAGGCAGCGCGAGACCTCCAGCTTCGTTTTTTTTCCTCAAGATGTTTTTAGCAATTCGGGGCACCCTGCCCTTCCAGATAAATTTGCTTATTGGTTTTTCTATTTCTGAAAAATAAGTTGTTGGGATTTTGATTGGTATTGCATTGAATCTGTAAATCAATTTAGGTAGGATTGACATCTTAACTATATTTAGTCTTCCAATCCATGAACACGGTATGCCCTTCCATCTATTTAGGTCTTCTGTGATTTCTTTTAACAGTTTTTTGTAATTTTCTTTATATAGGTTTTTTGTCTCTTTAGTTAAATTTATTCCTAGGTATTTTATTCTTTTAGTTGCAATTGTAAATGGGATTCGTTTCTTGATTTCCCCCTCAGCTTGTTCATTACTAGTGCATAGAAATGCTACAGATTTTTGAATGTTGATCTTGTAACCTGCTACTTTGCTGTACTCACTTATTAGCTCTAGTAGTTTTGTTGTGGATTTTTCCGGGTTTTCGACATATAGTATCATATTGTCTGCAAACAGTGATAGTTTTACTTCTTCCTTTCCAATTTTGATGCCTTGTATTTCTTTTTCTTGTCTAATTGTTCTGGCTAGAACCTCCAACACGATGTTGAATAATAGTGGTGATAATGGACATCCTTGTCTTGTTCCTGACCTTAGGGGGAAAGTTTTCAATTTTTCCCCATTGAGGATGATATTAGCTGTGGGTTTTTCATATATTCCCTCTATCATTTTAAGGAAGTTCCCTTGTATTCCTATCCTTTGAAGTGTTTTCAACAGGAAAGGATGTTGAATCTTGTCAAATGCCTTCTCTGCATCAATTGAGATGATCATGTGATTTTTCTGCTTTGATTTGTTGATATGGTGTATTACATTAATTGATTTTCTTATGTTGAACCATCCTTGCATACCTGGGATGAATCCTACTTGGTCATGATGTATAATTCTTTTAATGTGTTGTTGGTTTCGATTTGTTAGAATTTTGTTGAGGATTTTTTCATCTATATTCATTAGAGAGATTGGTCTGTAGTTTTCTTTTATTGTAATATCTTTGCCTGGTTTTGGTATGAGGGTGATGTTGGCTTCATAGAATGAATTAGGTAGCTTTCCCTCCACTTTGATTTTTTTGAAGAGTTTGAGGAGAGTTGGTACTAATTCTTTCTGGAATATTTGATAAAATTCACATGTGAAGCCGTCTGGTCCTGGACTTTTCTTTTTAGGAAGCTTTTGAATGACTGATTCAATTTCTTTACTTGTGATTGGTTTGTTGAGGTCATCTATGTCTTCTTGAGTCAAAGTTGGTTGTTCATGTCTTTCCAGGAATCCATCCATTTCATCTAAATTGTTGTATTTATTAGCGTAAAGTTGTTCATAGTATCCTGTTATTACCTCCTTTATTTCTGTGAGGTCAGTGGTTGTGTCTCCTCTTCCATTTCTGATCTTATTTATTTGTGTCCCCTCTCTTCTTCTTTTTGTCAATCTTGCTAAGGGCCCATCAATCTTACTGATTTTCTCATAGAACCAACTTCTGGTCTTATTGATTTTCTCTATTGTTTTCATGTTTTCAATTTCATTTATTTCTGCTCTAATCTTTGTTATTTCTTTCCTTTTGCTTGCTTTGGGGTTAGTTTGCTGTTCTTTCTCCAGTTCTTCCAAGTGGACAGTTAATTCCTGAATTTTTGCCTTTTCTTCTTTTCTGATATAGGCATTTAGGGCCATAAATTTCCCTCTTAGCACTGCCTTTGCTGCGTCCCATAAGTTTTGATATGTTGTGTTTTCGTTTTCATTCGCCTCGAGGTATTTACTAATTTCTCTTGCAATTTCTTCTTTGACCCACTCGTTGTTTAAGAGTGTGTTGTTGAGCCTCCATGTATTTGTGAATTTTCTGGCACTCCGTCTATTATTGATTTCCAACTTCATTCCTTTATGATCCGAGAAAGTGTTGTGTATGATTTCAATCTTTTTAAATTTGTTAAGACTTGCTTTGTGACCCAGCATATGGTCTATCTTTGAGAATGATCCGTGAACACTTGAGAAAAAGGTGTATCCTGCTGTTGTGGAATGTAATGTCCTATAGATGTCTGTTAAGTCTAGCTCATTTATAGTAATATTCAGATTCTCTATTTCTTTATTGATCCTCTGTCTAGATGTTCTGTCCATTGATGAGAGTGGTGAATTGAAGTCTCCAACTATTATGGTAGATGTGTCTATTTCCCTTTTCAGTGTTTCCAGTGTATTCCTCACGTATTTTGGGGCATTCTGGTTCGGTGCATAAATATTTATGATTGTTATGTCTTCTTGTTTAATTGTTCCTTTTATTAGTAGATAGTGTCCTTCTTTGTCTCTTTTAACTGTTTTATATTTGAAGTCTAATTTGTTGGATATTAGTATAGCTACTCCTGCTCTTTTCTGGTTGTTATTTGCATGAAATATCTTTCCCCAACCTTTCACTTTCAACCTATGTTTATCTTTGGGTCTAAGATGTGTTTCCTGTAGACAGCATATAGAAGGATCCTGTTTTTTAATCCATTCTGCCAGTCTATGTCTTTTGATTGGGGAATTCAGTCCATTAACATTTAGTGTTATTACTGTTTGGATAATATTTTCCTCTACCATTTTGCTTTTTGTATTATATATATCATATCTGATTTTCCTTCTTTCTACACTCTTCTCCATACCTCTCTCATCTGTCTTTTTGTATCTGACTCTAGTGCTCCCTTTAGTATTTCTTGCAGAGCTGGTCTCTTGGTCACAAATTCTCTCAGTGACTTTTTGTCTGAGAATGTTTTAATTTCTCCCTCATTTTTGAAGGATAATTTTGCTGGATATAGGAGTCTTGGTTGGCAGTTTTTCTCTTTTAATAATTTAAATATATCATCCCACTGTCTTCTAGCTTCCATGGTTTCTGCTGAGAAATCTACACGTAGTCTTATTGGGTTTCCCTTGTATGTGATGGATTGTTTTTCTCTTGCTGCTTTCAAGAGCCTCTCTTTCTCTTTGACCTCTGACATTCTAACTAGTAAGTGTCTTGGAGAACGCCTGTTTGGGTCTAATCTCTTTGGGGTGCGCTGCACTTCTTGGATCTGTAATTTTGGGTCTTTCATAAGAGTTGGGAAATTTTCAGTGATAATTTCTTCCATTAGTTTTTCTCCTCCTTTTCCCTTCTCTTCTTCTTCTGGGACACCCACAACACGTATATTTGTGCGGTTCATATTGTCCTTCATTTCCGTCATCCCCTGTTCAAATTTTTCCATTCTTTTCCCTATAGTTTCTGTTTCGTTTTGGAATTCAGATGTTTCATCCTCCAATTCACTAATTCTAGCTTCTGTCTCTTTAAATCTATCATTGTAGGTATCCATTGTTTTTTCCATCTTTTCTACTTTGTACTTCACTCCCATAAGTTCTGTGATTTGTTTTTTCAGTTTTTCTATTTCTTCTTTTTGTTCAGTCCATGTCTTCTTCATGTCCTCCCTCAATTTATCAATTTGGTTTTTGAAGAGGTTTTTCATTTCTGTTCATATATTCAGCATTAGTTGTCTCAGCTCCTGTATCTCATTTGAACTATTGGTTTGTTCCTTTGGCTGGGTCATATTTTCAATTTTCTGAGCATGATCCGTTATCTTCTGCTGGCGTCTGGGCATTTAATCAGATTTCCCTGGGTGTAAGACCCCGCAGGTTGAAAGATTTTTCTGTGAAATCTCGGGGTCTGTTTTTCTTATCCTGCCCAGTAGGTGGCGCTCGTGGTGCTCATCTGTCTGCGGGTCCCACCAGTAAAAGATGCTGTGGCTACTTTAACTTTGGAAAACTCTCGCTGTAGAGGGGGGTCACCAGCCGACGCGGCTTGGGGGAGTGCCAATCCGAATCTCCCAGCCGGCCCGGGGGTCCGCACGCGGGGAGGGTCGCCGGCCTCCGCGGCTTGTGGGAACGCCTGTCCAAATTTCCCAGCCGGCCCGGGGCGCCAAGCGTGGTGGGTGGCGCCAGCTACCGCGGCTTGGGGGAGTGTCTATCCACCGTTCCCAGCCGGACCAGTAAGCCACGTGTTTGGAAGGGACCCTGGTCGCCATTCTCCGCGGCTTGGGGATCTCTGATCCAATTCTCCCAGCTGGTCCGGGGGGCCACGCGTGGGGGGGGGGCGCCAGCCGCCGCAGCTTGTGGGGACCGCCTGTCTAATTCTCCCAGCCGGCCTGGGAAGGAGGGAGGGAGGGACTCCGGCCACCTGCTGCCCCGGCCCAGGGAAGCCCGCGCCCCTCAGCAATCTCACCATAGCGGGTTCTCCCAGCCAGTCAGCCATTCCAGAATGGGGTACGCTGTCTTCTTGGTCTCTGTTGTGGCTCCGGGAGCTGTTCTGTATCATTTCTACTTCCCTAGTAGCTGTTCTGGAGGAGGAACTAAGACCCGCGTGTCTTACTAAGCCGCCATCTTCTCCGGAAGTCCCTTCCTTAACTTTTTAAAAAACATATATTTACTGAGATATCTTCACACACATACAGTCCATCTAACTATGCAATCAGTGGCTCACAATATCATCACATGGTTGTGTATTCATCACCATGATCACTTTTAGAACCTTTGCATTGATCCAGAAAAAGAAAAAACTCATACATCCCATACTCCTTTCCCCTCACTCTCATTGACCACTAGTATTTCAATCTACCCAATTTTTTTTACCCTTATCCCCCCTATTATTTATTTATTTTTTATCCATATTTTTAAATTCATCTGTCCATACCCTGGATAAAAGGAGTATCAGACACAAGGTTTTCACGATCACATGGTCACATTGTAAAAACTATACAGTTATACAATTGTCTACAAGAATCAAGGCTACTGGAATTGAGTTCAACAATTTCTGGTTCTTCCCTCTAGCCACTCCAGTACACCATAAACTATATAAAATGCATAAGAATAACCTCCAGGATAGCTCTTGACTCTGTTTGAAATCTCTTAGTCACTGAAATTTTATTTTGTCTCATTTCTTTCATGTCCCTTTTGGTCAAGAAGGCTTTTCAGTTCCATGATGTGGGGTCTCAACTCATCCTGGGAGTCCTGTCCCACGTTGCTAGGGAGATTTATGTCCCTGCCAGTCTTGTCCCACATAGGGAGGAGGAGAGTGAGTGCACCTGCCAAGTTGGCTTAGAGAGAGGCCACATCTCAGCAATAAAAGAGGTTCTCTGGGGGTAACTCTTAGGCATAATTATAAGTTTTCTTAACTTCTTTAATCCACACTGAGTACTACCTCCTTTATTTCAAATTTCTACAGAACAAGTGGTCTGTACCACCCAATTTGGCACTCAATGTATTCCCGTATATTGTTATTTATTGTGTCTTGGGTAATATCTCCCAAAAGAATTGGGATATATTGAGGCTGTGGTCTCATTTTATTGTGCTTCTCTGACATCACAGCTCTTAACACACTGTTGAGCATACATAATAGAGATTTGTTTGTTTGGTATTGATCCAGAGAAATGGTATTATTGGTTTACTCTCCACCAGAAGTATATGTAAGTGCCCATTTCTCTAAATTCTTAGCATAACTGAGCATTATCTTTAAAAATGTGTCCAACTGAATAGGTAAAAAGTTGACTTTTATTTTAATTCTAAATTATTTATAGCTAGAAATGTTGTTTTTAAAGTATTGATTATCTATTTGTAGCTGAATGCTTTGTTTTTTTGGTTGTTCTTTTTCTTTCCCATTTTTAATCAGTTGTTATTGACTTTCTAATTGATTTATTAGCATTTGTAAATATAAATTCAGGATATTAACATTGTAATATTTACTAAAGTTTTTTTTCTCATTTTGTCCCATGCATTCTTATTCTGTTTTTTATTGAATTTTATTTGTTGTTTATAATTTTATGGTCAAGTCTCTTGATTCTTTTCTTCATGGTTTTCTATTTGCTTTATGCTTAGAAAACGTTTTCTTTTGATTATTTTTCTGTCTTGTGTTCGTTTAGTTTTAAAACTTAAGAGTAGTGTATTTTTACAGTGTCTGTGATGGCATAGTTTTGGACAGATTTGGAGGGAGAGTAAAGAGGACCAGGTTTGAGCCTTTACCAGAAGGCATCTTGAATGGGCAGGGATTCTGAATGGAAGGGAATAAGGCAGAAAGATGAAACCAGGGGTAAAAAACAGCAGCTAAAGGGAACCAGAATTTAAGAGGGAGGAGAGAGGCTTGTGACTGTTGGACTTTTAGGGTCAATTAATGAGTCTCTAAAGAATGTACTGATCTGCACGATTAAAATACAATAAGGAGACCAAGGCTGAGAGAGAAAGGCAAATGACACAGAGAGCACATGCTCACTCCTGGTTTTGGAGATGGAATAGCTTTGGTCAGAGATTAGTCAGTTAAAGGGTATCATTGTGCTAGCCAGGGTCACCAATAACTTTCCATTCGTCAAATCTCATGGATTCTTTTCATTTCTTATTTAACTTTTCTGCAGGTTTTGACATTGCGTTTTCTCTTTCCTGAGGCACGAACTCTCTTCAATGTCTGTGATACCAGCCTCTCCTGAAGAGGCTTCCCTAGCCCTTCTGCCCTCCCTCCTTGAGGTGGGGTCCTGGGTTCTCGACTCCTCTCACTTGATGAACTAATGGTAGGATGCCTCATCTCAAATTCAGCATGCTCCAAATGGAACACGTAATCTTCCCTTCTCCCCACAAAAATCTAGTTTGCTCTTCTTCAAGGCTTACCTATATTAGTGAGGTTTTTTTTTCATAAGGTGCTTATGAGTTCTGTTTTCAGAGAAGCTAGGATTAGTTGACATGGATTCACATCTCAGTGACTCAGTTACTTAGAGTAACAAAAAAGAAGATGTTGGTGTGGCTGAGAGTGAGTAACTAGAACAATTTCCCAAGGAAATCTAAATAAAAGAGACAATATTTTTTTTTTCAGCAGGAAGATAAAAACAGCCTCTAGATATTTTAAAAACCCTGAGAGGACATCTGGGACACAGAGTTTATGGGGAGTCCTCCTATATCAGGATTCTGTAAATAACCTACCCAGTCTTCAGCTTGCAAATTCAGTCTCCAAAGGTCATATATTCCAAAACAGTTTCTAAATTTGTTCCTATGATTTGCATTCATAAGAAGATGCACCTGCAGATCATGTAGGGCAACAACTAAACAGAAGAATTTACATCTTCTATTGGTGGTTCACATAGGGTGACAAATGCAATTCTTAAAGCAGGTAGAAGCCATTTAAAGAGAAACTTCTCAAATATCTCAATCAACCAGAATTCTTTTCCTCTTTATTATATTTTTTATTAATAAAAGACACAACAGATTGGTCAGAATAGAGCCAATTCCTTTTCGATAAGCATTTTAAAGTTTCAAGTATTAGATGGCAAAATTTGGGCTAGTAAAGGAGTGCTTTCTATCCATTTGGAGGAATTGGAATCATTAAAAAAAAATCAGAACTAAAGAGCATCGTGTCTTACTTTGTACTTGATTGAATGGGAAAGAATGTTTACAGTCCCTAAGGAGTGTAATAGAACATTTTGCCATAATTTCTTCTTTTCCTGTCCTCACCATGTTCTTTCTGGCAACCACTAAGCTCAGCTCAAAGAGCCATCCCCCTTTCCCTCCTCTCCATGTTCTTGGGCCATGTGGTCACTCATGTTCAGGGCTCTCCTTGGAAGTCAGGCTCTTTCTTGCCCATGTGCCTCCTGCCCTTTTCCATACTAATTCCTCTTTTACTTGATAATATTGATTCCTGCCTTGGATACTGTCTGTGGTGGTTTGGAGCTGTATGTGCCCCCAGAGAAACATGTTCTGAAACTTAATTCACTCCTGTGGGTGTGAATCATTTGTAAGTAGGGCATTTAGATGAGGCTATTCATCTCCCTCAATCAGTTTGTGCCTTAATCTCTTTACTGAAGTCCCTTAGAAGGAGAATGAAATACAGATATATAGAGAGAAAGCCACAAGAAGCAAGAAGCTGAAATTTGATGGAACTGGCAGAGACGGGAGAGGCCAGGGGAGGTTGCCATGTGCATTGCCATAGGGCAGAGGAGCCAAAGGACCAAGGGTCACTGGCAGCCAGCCCCAGAACACCAGTCTTAGGGAAAAAGCATCAACTTGATGACACCTAGATTTGGACTTTCTGTTAGCCTCAAAACTGTGAGCTAATAAATTCCCATTGTTTAAGTCAACTCAATGCATGGTATTTGCTTGAGCAGCCAAGGAAACTGAAACACTGTCATTCACAGCTTTTAATTTAAGTACTTCCTGATAGTGCCACCATGCCTCCTGCTAATTTGTGGAAACAAGCCACAGACGTTTTCTTTCAAGGTAACTTTACAGTTAGTAGAACTAGCACATTAATTCGTACGCAATTGCTAGAGAAAGTTCTATGCCTGAAAGGAGAGTTGGGCTCCAAATGCTGTAGAACCTTGACTAAAGTGCTTTCCTTCTCTGGGCTTCGACTGTCTTGCATAGTGAAAAATGTTACTGCAAAGTTCGCTCCGATAGTTGACAATCTGAAAGCAGAATGTAACTGTGGCTTTCAGTGGACCAATATAAGCACTCTAGGCATAGTTTTTGCTTTTTGCTAGTCTGCATTTGCGGTTTCTGCACTATTGAGGAGTGTGTTTAGGGGAAGGGTCTTATTTCAGAAAGTAAAGACACATCTCGCTTAGCCTTCTAAAGGGACAAGAAAACAGTAAGTGCAAATCACTGATTTAAATCCAAGTTCTGATAGGGAGTGGACAGAAACTAGAACGAGCCTCTACTAAATGATGCCAACGAGATCTGAGAGCAATGACGTGAAAACAAAACAAAAACTTTTGTCTGCCTGGGGTGCAGCCATTTCAGCCTCTGTCTCGATTGAGTATCATCACCGCCACCTGACATCTCTTTCATTTAGTTGCAACAGCTGTAGCTTCTATGCCTGAAAACCCAGGAGATTCCCTCTCCTCTCTCGCCTTCTTGGAAACGTTTAACCCCTGCCAGCTGGAGTCATCGTGGCAAAGAAGAAAGAGCAGCCATATGGCTATAACTGTCAGAATGGCAGATTTCAGGCCTCTTACACATCATTTAATACCATGGGATATTGGCTCCTGCAGGATCCTGGGCCTTGCAAGAAAGGGAAAGTGCAGAATGGGGAGTGCTGGGACTCTCAATTGGCTGCTCACATTTCTCTTGCAGTCACACCACATTGCTCCTACAGTGGCCTCGTCTACTCCCATATTCTATCTGACACCTTGTGATCTACCTTTTGTCCTCACTAGTCTACTGAAATGATGCTCTCTGAGGATCTAGTTAGCTCAGGTCCTGTGTCCTTTACTCAGGCATCCTTATTCATCTTGCATGCTCAGCAGTACTTGATCCTGCTCCTCCGGCCAGCATGTTGCTTTCTGACCTTGCTCTCCCTCTTGCCTCTCTGCCTTTTCTCTCCCCATCTCCATCAATGGCTCTTGTATGGCTCCCCTTTCCCTAAATGCTTATTCTTTCCCTCTCTGCTTATTGCTCACCCTATGAGATCTCAATCACCCTAATGGCCAAGTTATCATCTCTCTGTATATATTCCCAATCTATGCTCTAGTCATAGTAAATTCCAACAAAAATCAGCTGCTTGCTGACCATTTGTACTCAGGTGTCATATTATCATCTCAGACTGCTTAAAATAGATCAAATCATTGTCTACCCAAACCTTAGTTTCCTTCCAATGTTCCTTGAAAGCTCATTTTGACACTGGGTTTTGTTTGGGGACATTATCTGATGAGTTTTTTTTCTGCATGTCCCTTCAATTTGTGCTTTCCATTTTCCTTACTACCAATGTCTCAGTCCAGTTACACCTGACGTTTTTTCGCTCCTGCCTCTGAACTGATCTCTTTGCTTCAACCAACTCTGGTTGATTCTGTAAACTTCTGCTGGATTAATTTTTTGAAACCACTATTTCTTTCCATTAGAGCTTCTGTGAAAATACTTTGCTATTATGGATAGCATCATCTCTACAATTTTTAGGCTGTTATTAAGGAACTCCTCAGTCCAGGCCAATGTGAATTTATACCTCCAGCCAAGGTGAATGACAGTGTACCTACAACGTGCTGTGGGTATTTCTGCTCTACTCCTATGTTTATGCTAGATTCCTATCTAACATGCCATCTCACTTTCCTCCTCCCTTTACAATTTTTACCTCCTCTTCAACCCTGATTAGGATCTACTTACCTCATGTCACTTTTTGTAAATATGTGAGCCTTAAGGACCCTCATCCCTCCTTCTCAACATTGATAGTCAGCACTTGTCTTACATTTAATCACATACTTTTCAGTATCTTTATTGTATTGTTTTCTTTTATTGATATTTATATTTTTGGATTCAAAAATTTTCTTTTGTATGTTTTGTGCTCTGAGACAGTCATCAGCTTTTTGAGGGCAAGAGTTATGTGATTTTTTTTCCTTGTGCTTTCCCCCACCCCCATTATCTGGCACAGAACTTGGCACGTAGGAGTTACTCAGCACATGAGGACAGAATGAGATTTAAAGTTACCTAGGACTTTTACTTTATTTTATCAAGGAAAACCTATTTTTAAAACACTGTGCTGTTTTTCTGCAAAATTTTTTATTAACCTGTTTATATCTCCTGTGTTGCCATCAATATGTAAAAATAAAATTTTGGTCATCAAAAAAAGTGTTCTGTTTATTGTTTGTGAGCTTGATTATGTGTGATTGACAGCCGAAACATGCTAATATGATCCTTGTTTTTAAAGACATGTTGTCAGCTCATCTCCCCAGATGAGCCTGCATGAGTGATGCTCAGGGTGGAATCTTGGTCATGTTTGAACCCTAGAGAGGAAAGGAAGAAAGTAACAATACTGCCCATAGCTATGCCAAGCTCAGTTCAGGCAAAGCCCAGTCCTGATGACTTTTACCGTTAAAGGACGATAAAGAAAAGACACATTGGCTGCCAGTGCCTGGTTATCAGCCTGGTATATCCAGAAACTTGATTTAATGGTTCACCAGGATAATCAAGCGCTGAGGGAGAATTTATATCAGCCAAGCCTATATAAACATGGGTTTAAAATAAGCAATCTAATATATTAATTTATAATCAACTTATAAATTTCAGTGACATATTTGTGCCCATTTCCTAGAGTGATACTTGGAAGATAGCAAAACATCTGGGCAAAAAATGCTTTCTGCATTTTTCCAATGCAGAAAGTTGATTGATGATACGAGCAATTCAAAGTAGTGGTCCTCGGAGAATCTTTCAAACTCTGGTAGAACCTAGAGGACTGCTGTGTGTGTGTATTTGTGTATATATACACATACATATATACATATACACATAAATGTATACACATGTAAATAAATATACCTACACATACACATATATGCTTGCATATGTATTTAAATATACATATATATGTATGCATGCATATATCTTACACACATATAAATATGCATATATATACACATATGCTTTATATACACACACACATATATACATACACACAGTTTTTCACAGCCTGCATATTAATCTCTGTCATTTGCAAGTACATATTGAGTACCTGCTAAGTGCTGGGTGCCAGGTGCTGAGGACACAGGCACCCTTCCTACGTTCATGGATTTGAGTAAGCAGCAACAAAATCTTGTTCATCAGCTCTTTTTTTTAAAAGCAGTTTTATTGAGATACATTTACATACCATATAATCCAAAGTGTACAATCAGTGGCTCTTGATATAATCACCTGGCTGTGCATTCATCACCACAATCGATTTTAGAACCTTTTCATTACTCCATAAAGAAAAATCTAAACTCCTTGTACTGCCTTATTATTGACATGTAGCGTTTTTGATAAGTTTTACAACAAATGAAAGAATATTAAAATATTGCTATTAACTATAGTACATAATTTGCATTAAGTGTATTTTCCTGCTTACCAGCCTATTATTAACAAAACTTGTAATAATGATATACGTTTGTTTTTGTTCTAGTTCATGGAAGAATATTCTTATATTTGTACTATTAACCACCTTCATCATCCACAAGAAGGTTCACTATGTTATATAGCCCTCTGTTTTATCCTCTAGCTTTCCATCTAATGATATATATGACCTAAACATTCCCTTTCTATCACAGTCACACTCAGACTTCATCACTGTTGATTACACACATAATTATGTACTACACCTCTATCTATCTCCAAATATTTACAATCAACCTAATTAAAAATTCTGCACAAGTTAAACATCAGCTCACCATTCTGTACCCTCATTCTATCTCCTGATGATGTATATTTTAGATTTTAAAAGTATGCTTCTTATAATTAGATAACATAAGTGGAATCATACAATATTTGCCCTTTTGTGTCTGGCATGTTTCACTCAACTTGATGTCTTCAGGGTTCCTTGTGTGGTCACATGCATTAGAACCTCATCCCTCTTATAGCTGAATAATATCCCATCATATATAGATACCACATTTTGTTTCTCAGTTCATCAATTGATGGACACTTGGATTATTTCCATCTTTTGGCAATTGTGAATAATGTCACTATGAACTGTCGGTGGCAAATGTCTGTTTGAGGCCCTGTTTTCAGTTCTCATGAGTATATAACTAATAGTGGGATTGCTGGATCATATGACAGTTCCATACTTAGCTTCTTGAGGAACTGCCAAACTGTCCTCCACAGTGACTGTACCATTTTACATTCTGACCAGCAGTGAATAAGTATTCCTTTTTCTCCACATCCTCTCCAACATTTGTAGTTTTTTGTTTGTTTAATAGTGGCCTTCTAATGGAAGTAGAATGGTATCTTGTTGTGTTTTTTATTTGCATTTTCCTAATAGTGATGTTGGGCATCTTTTTGTGTGCTCTTTAAAAAGAATTTTTTTTTATCGTGAAATATAACATATGCAGAAAACTGATAAATTTCAAAGTACCATTTAACAAGCAGTTACAGAGCAAATTTCAAAGTATGGTATGAGTTACAATACTAAAATTTTGGGTATTTCCTTCTAGATATTCTAATATCCTTGAGATTAAAAAGACATATCAATATGTCATTCAGTAGTCAACAATCATTTGTTAAATCCTCTCTTCTCGTTACAAGTACCTCCCTCTCATTTGATCCCTCTCCAAATCTTCAGGGATATTTGGGGAATGACCATTCCACATCTTTATGTTGAAATGGGGTGTCAATCTTATGGGATATGGGGATGCAACTAGTTGATATTCTTAGAGAAACTGGCACCTCTGGGTTCAGGGTTTATTTGGCATAGGAACAATCTGGAAGCGTTAAGTTTCTGGAAAATAAACTTTGTGAGTGAAACTTTTATAGAGTCTCAGAGCCCTGGGTATTCTTTGGGGTTTTCAGGAATACTGTTGGTTGGGGCTTGACATACTATGGCAAGTAGCAATATTCAGCTGAAGCTTGTACAATAGTAACCTCATGAATAGCCTCTCAACTCTGTTTGAGATCTCTTATCCATGGATACCTATTTTGCTAATTTATTTTCTCCCTTTTGGTTAAGAAGGCATTGTCAGTCCCATGATGTTAAGGCCAGGCTCATCCCTAGGAGTCATGTCTCACGTAGTTGGGGGTGGATGGGGAGTGGATAATGAGTTACTAGCACAGTTGGGTTTTGAGAGAGAGAGACCCCATCTAATCAACAAAAGAGTTTTTCTAGAAGTGACTCTTAGGTGTAATTACAGGTAGGCTTAGCTTCCCCATTACAGAAATAAGTTTTATAAGAGAAAGCTCAAGATCAAGGCTTGGCCTATTAACTTGGGACTCCCTAATATTAGAGAGAGTATCAGGGATTTCCCAGGTGGGAAAATTTAATCTGTCCATATTTTTTCTCCCATCCCTCAAAGGACTTTGCAAATACTGTTAATTATCTTCTCAACATACTCTGGAATGTATCAAGGTATTACATTAAGCTATACAGAATTTCAAGATTTCATTCCCAATTCTAGGCTCCATGTTTTTAGGTTGTTTAAATGGACTGGGCAGACAGGTTAATTTCAATTGTGTGCTACAAAAATTTAAATTTTGGACAAAAAATATCTCTTCCTTTCCTCTCAATATTTAGTTTTCTGAAGAACCTCCAAATTGACTTCCACAATGGCTGTACCATTATACATCCTTACCAGCAGTTGATAAGTGTTCCCATTTCTCCACATACTCTCCAACATTTGTAGTTTCCTATTTGTCTAATGGCAGCCATTCTTTTAGGTGTGAGATAACTCATTGTGATTTTCATTTACATTTCCCTAGTAGCTAATGAAGATGAACAACTTTTCATGTGCGTTTTAGCCATTTATATTTCCTTTTCGGAAAAATGTCTAGTCATATATTTTGACAATTTTATAATTGGGTGGTTTTGCTCTTTCATTATTGAGTTGTAGAATTTCTTTATATTTACTGTATATCAAACCCTTATCAGATATGATTTCCAAATATTTTCTCCCATTGAGTTGGCTGCCTCTTTACCTTTTTGACAGAATTGTTTGAGCACAGAAGCATTTGATTTTGAGGAATTCCCATTTATCTATTTTTTCTTTCGTTACTTGTGCTTTGGGTGTAAGGCCTTTGAAGCTACCTCCTATTACTAAGTCTTGAAGATGTTTCTCTATATGTTCTTCCAGGAGCTTTTCGGTTCTGACTCTTTTTAGGCCTTTGGTCCATTTTTAATTAATTTTTGTATAGGGAGGGAGGTAGGGGTCTTCTTTCACTCTTTTGGCCATGGATATCCAGTTCTCCCAGTCCCATTTATTGAAGACACTATTCTGTCCCAGTTCAGTGGATTTGGGGGCCTTGTCAAAAATCAGCTGACCATATATCTGAGGGTCTATTTTCAAACTCACAATTCAATTCCACTGAATCTCTATCTTTGTGCCAATTCCAAGCTGTTTTGACCACTGTGGCTTTATAATATGCTTTAAAGTCAGAAAGTATATGTCCACCCACTTTGTTCTTCCTTTCTAGGATGTTTTTGGCAATCTGAGGCCCCTTTCCCTTCCAAATGAACTTGATAATAAGCTTTTCCAAGTCTGAAAAGAAGGTTGTTGGAATTTTGATTGGTATTGCATTGAATCTGTAGATCAACTTGGGTAGAATTGGCATCTTCATTACATTTAGTCTTCCTATCCATAAACACGGAATATTTTCCACCTATTTAGGTGTTCTTTGATTTCTTTTAGCAAAATTTTATAGTCTTCTGTGTAGAGGTTCTTTATATCTTCAGTTAAGTTTACTCCCAGATACTTGATTCTTTAGTTTTATTGTAAATGGACTATTTTTATTAATTGCCTCCTCAGGTCATTAGTAGTATATAGAAACATTACTGATTTTTGCACATTAATCCTGTATCCTGTCACTTTGCTGAATTTGTTTGTTAGTTCAAGTAGCTTTGCCATGGATTTCTAAGGATTTTCCAAATATATATTATGCCATCTGCAAATAATGAAAGTTTTACTACTTCTTTTCTGATTTGGATGCCTTTTATTTCTTTTTCTTCCCTGATTGCTCTGGCTAGAACTTCTAGCAATGTTGAATAATAGCAGTTACAGTGGGCATCCTTGCCTCACTCCTGATCTTGGGGGAAGGCTTTCAGTCTCTCATTGTTGAGTTTGATCCTGGATGTGGGTTTTTTAATCTTTTTTTTTGTTTTGCATGGGCAGGCACCAGGAATGGAACCTGGGTCTCTGGCATGGCAGGGTCTCTGCCATCTGAGCCACTGTGGCCACCCTATTCTTACCTCTTGAAGTGGTTTTATTAGAAAAGGATTCTGAATTTTGTCAAATGCTTTTTTAGCATCAATCAAGATGATCATGTGATTTTACCTTTTGATTTGTTAGTGTTGTATTGCATTGATTGATTTTCTTATGCTGAACCATCCTTGCATGCCTAGAATGATTTCCACCTGGCCCTAGTGTATAATTCTTTTATTGTGCCTTTGGATTCAATGTGCAAGTATTTTTGAGAATGTTTGCATCTATATTCATTAGGGATATTGACCTGTCGCTTTCCTTTCTTGTAGGATCTTTATCTGGTTTTGGTATTAGCTTATTAGCTTCATAAAATGAGTCAGGTAGTACTTCTTTTTCTTCAATTTTTTGAAAGAGTTTGAGCAAGAATGGTGTTCTTTCTGGAATTGAAAGCATTTGGCCTTGGGCTTTTCTTTGTAATAAGACTTTAATGACTGATTGAATCTCTTTACTTGTGATTGGTTTGTTGAGATCTTCTGTTTCTTCTCAAGTCAGTGTGGGATGGTCATGTGGTTATAGGAAATTATCAATTTCCTCTAAGTCTAGTTTGTTGACATATGGTTCATAGAATCCTCTTATGATATATATTTTTATTTCTTCAGGAGCCATAGTAATGATACCCCTTTTGTTTCTGATTTTTTTATTTACATTTTCTCTCTCTTTTACTTTGACAGTCTAGCTAAGGGTTTGTCAATCTTATTAATTGTCTCAAAGAACCAACTTTCGGTTTTATTGATTCTATTATTTTTTGTTTTCCAGTTCATTTATTTCTGCTTAAATCTTTGTTATTTCTTTTCTTCTACTTGCTTTAGGGTTAGTTTGCTATTATTTCTCTAACTTCTTCATTTGTTCAGTTAGATCTTTGGTTTTAGCTCTTTCTTCCTTTTTAATGTGTGCATTTAGAGCTATAAATTTCCCTCCCAGCACTGCTTTTGCTGCATCCCATAGAATTTGATATGTTGTATTCTCATTTTCATTTGCCTCCAGATATTTACCAGTTTCCCTTGCAATTTCTTCTTTTACCCAGTGATTGTTTAGCCTCCATATATTTGTGAAATTTCTCTTTCTTAGGTGGTTATGGATTTCCAGCTTCCTTCCATATAGAGAAAATGCTTTGAATGATTTCAGCCTTTTAAAATTTATTGAGAACTGTTTTGTGCTCCAGTTATGATCTATCCTGGAGAACATTCCATTAGCACTAAAGAAGAATGTAAATCCTGCTGTTGGTAATGCAATGATCTATATATATCTGTTAAGTCTAATTCACTTATGTTGTTCAGGTTCTTTATTTCCTTATTGATCATCTGTCTGGTTCTATCTATTGAAAAGAGTATTGTATTGAGATTTCCCATGAATATTGTAGAAACATCTTATTGCTTCCTTCAGTTTTGTCATGGTTTGCCTCATATACTTTGGAACTTCTTGATTGGGTGTATAAACATTTATGATTGTTATTTCTTCTTGGTAAATTGTCCCTTTTATTAACATATAGTGTCTTTCCTTGTCTCTTATGATGTCTTTGCATTTAAATTCTATTTTGTATGATATTAATATTGTATCTCTGCTTTCTTTTGGTTACAGCTTGTATAAAATATTTTTTTCTATCCTTTCATTTTCAATCTATTTTTATCCTTGGGTCTATAATGAGTCTTTGGTAAACAACATATAGATCGATCATACTTTCTAATCAGTTCTTCCAATCTGGATCTTTTTTTTTTTTTTTTTTTTTAAAGACAGAGAGAAGGAAGGAAGGGAGGAAGAAAGGGAAACATCTTTAAACATTTTCTTGTTTTATTATATTTTGTTTGTTTGTTTGTTTTTTACATGGGCTGGGGCCGGGAATCGAACCGGGGTCCTCCGGCATGGCAGGCAGGCACTCTTGCCCGCTGAGCCACCGCGGCCCGCCCCCAATCTGGATCTTTTAATTGGAGACTTTAACCCATTCACACTCAAAGTGATTATTGTTAAGTGATTATTTTTTATTTGTCAGATCCATTTTCCCCCCTCTCCCTTTATATCCTTTAAGTTACTCTTACTAATGCTCTTCAGTTCTGTGCCCTTCTCCAGACCTCTCTCTCCTGTTTTTTTTTTTTTTTTCTAGCCAACAGACTCCCTTTAGTATTTCTTGTAGGACAGGTCTCTTGTTAACACGTTCTTTCAGCATTTGTTGGTCTGTGAAGATTTTAAACTCTCCCTCACCTTTGAAAGACATCTTTGATAGATAAAGATTTCTTGGCTGACAATTTTTCTCTTTCAGAATCTTAAATATATCATACCACTGCCTTATTGTCTCCATGGTGGCTATTGAGTACACAGTACTTAATCTTATGTTGCTTCCCTTCTATGTGGTAAATCACTTTCCTCTTGCTGCTTTCTAGACTTTCTTCTCTTCAGTATTTGACAGTATAACGCATATGTGTCTTGGAGTAGGCCTATTTGAATTTATTCAATTTGGGGCTCATTTGGTTTCTTCGATTTGCATATTTATGTCTTTTATAGGCTTGGGAAGTTTTCCCCAATTATCTCTTTAAATACTCTTCCTAGCTCTTTACTCTCCTCTTCCTGGGACACCAGTGATTCTTTTATTTGTGTGTTCATGTTGTCCATCATTTCTCTGATATACAATTCAACATTGTCCATCTTTTTCACTATTTGTTCTTTTGTGCATTTGCATTCAATTGCTCTGATCTCTAATTCATTTATTTTTTTCTTCTACTTCAAACCAACTGTTGTGTTTCTCTGGTATATTTTTAATTTGCTCTACAGTATCTTTCATTTACATAAGATCTGTTATTTTTCCATTTACTCTTTTAAATTCTCCTTTATGGCCTTCTAGTGTCTTCTTGATATCCTTTATGTTTTTAGCCAAGCCATTGAAATTATTTTGCAGATTGGTATGCACTTCTTTGAGTAATTGTTCCAAATTCTGTGTCTCCTCCTTTTTAATTTGGCCATTTGGCTTGGCCATCTTTTCTTGCGTCTTCGTGTTCTTTGTGATTTCCTGCTAATTTCTAGGCATTTGGTTATCTTGATAAGATTATTTTGAAAGTTGATTTCCTTCATTTGCCTAAGATTTCATATTTGCTTGGGTTTGTATTGATGGTCAGAAAAGCAGTTTTCCAGAATACACTTTCCCTGTCTTCCTAGCAGATGACACTCTTGGGCCACCTTTCTTACAATCCCATCTCTTCCCACTTGCAGTGCTGTGCTGGGCCCCAGTCAGGCTACAGTCCAGCCAAGGCTCGTGCTCTTGGTGTGTGCCGGTCGCTGCTCACTCTGGGGTAAGGAGTGGGCACTGTATATCTTGAGTGAGACCCTGCCTGTGTGCACAATGTGTCTGGCACTTTCTAGTCTCCCATGTGGAAAGACCTCAGATTGCAGGATTGAGAGTTTTCACTTCAGCAGCCAACAGCTGGGTCAGGAGTGATTTGCTTTTTTGCTGTCCAGCAAAACCTGGGTTAGTATTATGGCACTGCTTTGACAGTTGGTTGTCCATGTTTCTCAGCCAAAACAGTGCCGGGTACCTGTGCAAGGTGTGTAGGACAGCTCCAACTGTTCCTGGGAAAGGGGCTGGAGAGGCACTGGTAAGGCTTGTAATCCTCCTGCACTTTCCAGCCTTCCCAGTAGATGGCACTGTTTGGTGACTTCATTGTCCTCAGAAGCTGTTTACCTCTGAGCCTAGGCAGTCTCTGAGCAGGGGGTGCTAAATTACCTCGTGGAGTCCCGGCTGCATTTAACCAGGTGGAGCTGTAACTGTGGGGTTCCTGTACCTTCACTATGCTGGCCCAAATCTGGCTCAGTATGGGAATGTGTTCCCCACTTTACTTCGACAGAGGATTCCTCCAGATGCCCGAGTCTCCCATTGCTATTTCCCGCAGAGGTGGGTGAAGAACACCAGGACCCAGGGCTGGAAACACAGTCTCTGTCCATGTTTTCTCAGACTCTTTGTCCCTCACTGACCTGTGCCTTGAAATGTCTTCCCCTGTCCCCCACGTTCCTAAACCCTTTATTTGGGTGGTCTCAGCCTGGCTGCTTGCTGCTTTTAGGGAAGATTTTTGCAGTCCCCTCCCTAGTCCTCCATGCTTCCCTTTTGTATTCTGCCCTTCCCCACAGCTTAAGTCCTGCTATGGGTCTCTGTGGGCTTGGGTCTCTGTACCTGGCTATAGGGTGCCATCTCTCTCACCGCTGTGAGAGATTTTAAGGTCTGTGTCCCTGGTGGACAGTGGAAAGGATCCAGGCTGCCATCTCTGTGCACTTACCAAGATATGTGAGACCGAGTGAGTGGAAAGGGAGAGGACTGGCCAGTCTGGGACTGAAGTTTCCTACCTGATATTTTTGTTTTTCTTTAGTTCAGCTTTTGTAGAATCCTTCTCCAGTCTATACCTTTCTCCAAAGTCCTGTACAAGTATGAAAAGTACTTTCTTTCCCTGTGTATCTCTAAGGAGAGATTATCAGTAATTTACATTGCCGTGTTGATGACATAACCCCCTCATTGGCTTTTTTTCCTAACTCCCTGCAGATGACCATTTCCTTTATCTTGAAAACTAAGTTGTTGTGTTTATATAGAGCTAGTTGAGCGTATCAATTTTGTTTCACTTTATTTTCAGAAGTGACATTTCCTAACTTTTTCTTTAGGTTTAGACAGCACATGACTTTCATGGGTAGATGTATGCATGGACAAACACCCCAGAACAGTAACAGGAAGATATGATTAGGCATACATCACTATTCTTCAGTTCTGACTTGTATTCCAGATATTGTTATTCATCTCAGGTGTATCAAAACTTCCCATACCAAGTATATCAAGTTGATATACAAATCAAATTTATTTCAGTTGTTTTCCTTAGTTTAAGAGAAATATAGAGTGTGATTGTGATTACTTTACCTTATAAGTCTCTTGAAAGTTTTCTCTATGTTCCATGGAAGGGAAGAGAAGCTATTAGATAAATCAGTTCTGAGGGACTCTGGTTAAAGCATTCTGCGATCAAAGCAGGTGGTAAGTTTGTCATCTACATCAGCTGCTTTAGAAGTGCCATTGCATTTAAAAGCAGCATCTAGTTGCACAGTATTACCGGAGATGCCTATATAAAGGGGACATTTTCTTTTTGATTAAGAGTGGGAGGTTGCTTTAATCTGAGAGAAAAAAAAGAGATGACAAAATTTCACACTGGAACATTGAAAGGCCCTACATAGATATAATCCTACCTTTTCTGCTTTGCCCATTTGGCTGTAGGTGAGTCTGAGAATGGCAGACCTTTTCTAGTTGACAAGGAAGCTTGAGGGCTGACTAGGGTTGTATCTTTAATTAGTGTGAACAACTAAAGCAGGTGTAAGACTACTGGAATTGGAGAAAATCTGCTGGTGCCTATGAGGCTCTGTGAAGACTGTTTAAACCAATATAATCTTTAGTCCTAGAGCCGGTGTGCCCAGGATATCTTCCCAGGGATGATATGATACCAAGATAAAGAGTCTCGGTGATTCAGGGAAATGCATTCTGATCAGGCTATTGGCACAAAACCAATGGAAACTCCAGAGCCATAAGTCATTCCTAAGAGTTATTTCATTCTAAGGTATGATTCAGAGTGAGTTAGAAAATAACATTTTACCACAGTCTAGGGATAAGACTGAAGTTCGACTATGTGTGTTGAGAGGTAAAGATTAGTGATAAAGTATCCAATTTCACTTGGTATATATTGAGCAACTAAAAAAATAATAACTATGATGGTTGAATAGAGTTGTGAAAAGCTGCAGCATGTAACTCTTGCCAACATCTACAAGTAAAAAATGTCAAGAAGCAGTGTTTTATCTACTTCCTAATAATTATTTTTAATTGTTCTACTACATTATAGTTTTAAATAAGTGTTTGGGAAGGAATTATGAATTATTTTAATTAAAACATATTTTATTAAATAAGCTTCCTTTTCAAACATTGTGATTATGACTGCCTTTTGATTACAACCAGGGTGGTATGGGATGTTTGTCCATCGTCCATCCATCCACCCATCCATCAATTGAACATACATCATGGCAGTCCCTGTGTAAGTGATACGCAAGTATATTGAAAGTTGAATCTGTAAACATGATGGTGGCTGGCCACCTATATTTGGGTGGGAATTGGGCTGAAAAATAAATAATTGGGTATTTCAACAGTAAGCTTGGATGTGCATATACCCAAGCTGACTTGACTAACTTTTATTGTAGGGGAAGAACTACAAATATGTAGATTCAGAAAACTACATGAGGTTTTCTTTAGTTTTTGGGAGACATCACCTGTCATTCAGTGAGAAATAGAAATGTTTAGGATACTAAAATATGTTTTCTCTTCTCTTAAAACCTGTCTCACCTTATTCAGTTGTTTTACAAGTAAACCTGTGCCTACCTTTGAGAAGCCTGTACAAGACACCTAGAACTTTGCTACTTTAAGTCTGTCTGATTCATAACTGTTCTTGATCTCGCAATATCAGTTACCTAATAGAGCACTACATACAGTTCTACCACATGTGCAAAAATAATACTGTCAAATATTGTTAAACTGGTAGAAAGCAACTTTTGGAAATGGGCTAAATGAATATATATTTCCCATGCTGTCTTAATTCAGTTAAAATGATCTTTTTAAAACCATATGTGCCAGAAGTGCTTACCTTGGATCTAAGCTTTGATAAAAGATATTTCTGCCAAAAAGAAGTAAACATTTTTTACCAAGTTTCAAGCAATTGAAAAGAGGTGGCTGTGATAATTGGAGAGAATTGTCAAATATTGCAAAATGATTCTTTCGGATACCCACAAAAAGCAAGGTGCAAAGCAGAAGGCATGGTAGCATAAAATCAAAAGATTTGGTAATCCTATGGACCACTGTATTTATTTTCTATATACCAAACTCAGCACTGTAAATTTAAACTTTTAAGTTTTCAGAAATATGTTTTATAAACCCTCTTGAACAGAGTGATTAAATATGAAAATGGTATCTGAAGAATTGACTGAAATATGCAATTAATATATACTTTTTTTAAAAGACTTTTTTTTGTATTCTGTTATTACAGCACCATTTGTTGAAATTTTTGGGGGGGAGGTGCCTGGGCAAGAAATTGAACTCAGGTAGAGAATTCTAACACTGAACTACCCTTTGCACCATCTATACTTTTAAGTAACTTGGTAACACTGTCATATGTGGAAGGTTTGTCTTTTTAAAGCAGTATAAAAATGGTATAAAACACATTACGTTCCCCTACAGATTTCTGTAAGTATTGCTTAATACTTATGATATTAAAAAAACACATATACTTTTTAATTACTCATTAAGTCTTGAGTTTTGTCATGTTTTATTCTGAAGCAGAGTAATGCAAAATAAATGTGATAATTAAAGTGTAAATAGAAGATTACAGGGGAGTTTCTTTAGCAATAAATTGGCTTTTAAAGATCTGTCCCAATGAACAGAGGTTCACATTAGGTTTCCTTTAGGAAGAGATTGACTCATTGACAGACTGGACAACTTTGCCCCTGAAACTTCTGGCAATTTGTAATATTGAGCTTTGGGCCCAAAGGTGTTACCTCTAACCCTAGAAAGGATATTGTGCTTGAGTGTTGCAATACTTGTGTACATTTGATTAACCTTTTGATGTCCAAATTCGTTTGAAGTCATTTGTTTAATATCTAGATTATTATCATGCACAAAGGGAAACTTAAGCTTTTTTTTTTTCATGTAAAAAGAGCTAAAATGGAGGCCAACTTCTGAAGTATTCGGATTGAAAGATTGCTTTTCTATTGTGTTAGTGTGTTTGTCTTCTTACCATAGGGGTTAAGAACACTAGGCTCTAGAGAAAGAATACTTAGGTCAAGGTCTCTGTATTCCCACTTTTGTAGCTGTGAGACATTGGGCAAGAAACTTATATCTTAGTTCATTGGTTTTCTCATCTGTAAAATAAACTTGATTTAGAGGCTGGGTGTGAGGATTAATTGCATTAAAAGGCTCAGTATATAGTACATGTTCATTAAATGTTGGTTATTATCTTGATTAATATCCATCAGGTGTGCATATTTGAGATGAAAAAGTCAAGATGGCATCTGTGATTGAAGTGAGCTCTGAGAGAGGAAAACCTAACTCAGAATTTCCGATCCTAGTGAGAATTCAGAGTTGTGTTTTTAAAAAAATTGTCAGTGTTAAGCAAATTCCACCTTGGTTTTTCTGATTACTGCCTTCTACACCCCAATAAAGTCCATTCTTGATCCAGAACTAATCCTGGAATCATTTATATATTATCGATCACCCATTTATGTGTTTATTCATTCATTTATTTAACATATTGCTTTCACACCAGTTATTAAATATTTTCAATAATGTTCTATATTTACTCCCCAATCCACCCTATGAAACAGATATTACTATTATCATCCCAGCTTTACAGAGAAGGAAATGGAGGCATAGAGAGGTTAGCTAACTTGCTCATAGCTAGTAAGTAGCCTGGGATTTGTACCTTGATGATCTGAGTCCACCTTCTGCTCTTAATCTCTAATCTTTTGCATGCCTCTTGTGAGTTAACTGGAGTACTGACCTTTACTATGTGAGAAGCTCTACAAAGACTGAAATGCTTTTTCAATTTGCTTAGTTTATCTGTGTTTTCTCTGAGAGACTTTGATTGATGATAACACCTCATCCATGATCATTGATGAAGTCCTGTCCCATGCCCATGCTTCTTAAGACAGTGAAGCCCTTTGAAATACAACTCCTCCTTATAGAGAAAGGAGCGTTTGCCCATTAAACCACATTTAAAGCATGATGCTATTACCTAATGAGTCCCAGCAGCTGGAGGTAGCCAAGACTAAATTCCACAGTCTTGAATATCTCCAAACTACCAAGGAAGCTCAACTGATAATAAATATGGTGATTGCCATTCTTTAGTGGTTTACCATCGTATAAAATAGGTCATGTACTCTCAAGAAGCCAAGGGCCTGTTTCAAAGCAGTTTTCCCCTCATAGGTTTGACCATCACTTCCCTCATACATTAACATTTGTGTGAACAGTCAAGCCTCAATGACCTGTGTGGCAAGTGACATTCTCACTCATTTACTTTACAAATATTTGTTGGATTTCTTATATGTCACACACTGCACTGATTACTGGGAACCCAGATATATAAAAATAGACATGTTAAGGAAGTCATAGGTTAGGGAGATATGCACAATCAGAAAGTAATTGTCATTACACATGGCCTACAGCCATATGCCCATTCCCACCTTTTCTGTGCTACATGCCAAATTCCTTGAAAGTGGCTTTAAGAGCTCAACACTGGTCCCATTCATTGAACATTTCCTACTGATAGTACTAGGCATAAATAGAACAGCAGAGGAGGAGGGAGGCTGCTGACACTTGTCATGTGAAAGAATGGCCTTGAGACTAGAGCAGTAATGTTTAAGCTTGGCTGCATATTGCAATCACCTGGATTGCTTTTTAAAAACTAAAACTGCCTTGGCCCTATCCTGAGTTTCTACTATACTTTTCTGGGGCCAGTTATTTGCATTTTTAAGTACTCTGTAGATGAGTCTCATACAAACCCAGGAATGGAAAACTCCTGGGTCGCAGGCCTCATCCCCATTCCAGGATCTAGGGGGCTTGGATTTAAATGGATATGGAAGTCATTTTCAACTGACTGGAAGCAGCTTGCGTACATCATCATCATTATTTCCAACATACATTTGTAGAGCTCTTAGCTAATATCAAATGTTCTGTTTTGTGTCGGGAAATAAGTAGGTAGAAATTAATTTATAAGGTTTTAGGCTGCCTAGGAGACTGAAACTACCTGAGGCTCATGGCCATCCTTTATAATTCATCTTTTGTATCCTCATTACTTGCCCTTTGATAGGATGTAACCCATTATTTTTATTGTTTTAATAGCAATAATAATGACAAACAGTGGCTGGGAATATATCCTTGTTTTCAAGAAGAAGTCAAGAATGTTTAGAAATGCTATATGAGTACAGACTTATATTTGTCTTTGGATCAGAAAGCTTCCTGGATCTTTTTGAGGATCACTGCACAGCCTAAAAGGACAGGAGACATTCAGTGCAGGGACATGATGAGAACAAAGGCTTGGAAGTTGGACTGTGCATGGTGTGTTCAGCAAATATGGTTACACCAAAATGAAGACAAAATAAAGGCAGAGAGAGAGTTAGGAGGTTATTTAAATGTTCCAGGCAGAAGATGGTGGTAGCTTGGATTAAGCTGGTGGCAGCAGAGATGGTGAGAAGTGTTAGGACTTTGGATATACTTTGACCCAAGAAAATTTCCTGACAGATTGGATGTGGTGTGTGAGAGCAAGTAAGGAGTCAAGGAGATGAATTCAGGGTATTTTCTCTGATAACTGAAGAACTGAGTTGCTATTAATTGAGATGGTGACAACTGTGACAGCTGCAAGGGAAATGTTGGGTGAATAGGCAGGAGCTCAGTTTCAGGCATAATAATGCAATATGTCTTTGAACAATTTCTTTTTACAGCTGTGTCTCATTTATTGGACAATTGACTCCCAGTTTTTGAGTTTAAATTGTTAGATTTTAGGGGTTTTCCTCATTATAGTTTTGTATTACCATATATAAACTCCCTTTAAAGGATCATTAGCCACCTTTTTGTATGTGAATTTGGAAACATACATCTTGTTTTAGCCATAAATCTGTTTATCATAGATTACATTTTTGGTCAGTTATCTCTGCAGATTCTGTATAACTGTGGCATTTGCATGTAAACAGGGTCTTTTGTTTCTGAAGTGATAATTAGCTCTTAGCCCTACTCTCTGAAGCCATAATCTGTTCTTTGCGACAGCATAGTGATTGCTCTTGGAAATGACTAGAATATCATGATAGGGATTAAGGCTTCAGGTGGAAAATAACTGGGAAGGGTAGATGATTATTTTTTTAGAAGCAAAAAAATTTTGCCTTGTACCAGTGTTCTCAGTGATAAGAAATAGAGGCTGGGAAAAATGTGTGACCTATAAATCATATATTTGAATAGAATTATAATTGCTTTTTAAAAGCCTGCTTTCCTAAATGTTTCATTAGACATCAGAAAGCCCTTTACACTTAGCAGTTAATGGCACTGATTTGACTGTGCTATATTATGAAAATTCAGGAAAGAAACCTAAATTTACATTCTTGTGAAAAAGATTCAGGTAGAATACCCAAGAGAGCTCTAAATGTGTTTCTATAAATCTTGTCATTCCCCCCTCCCACAGATTATAAAAGTATTTTGAGAAAGGAAGTAAACATTCCCTGCATTTCTGTATTAACTTTTCATTGTTTTTAATAGTCAATATGATACTGTGAGATTGTGTTATCCCATTCACTGCCTATGCACTAGGAAAGAATTCTTCCCAGGAATTGAGAATGGGCTTCAATCATCCACCTACTGTCTCCAGGGATCCAAGACCTTCATTTTTGGCTTGACCTTAGACCCATCAACTGTGGCACCTCAGTCTTAGCTGATCTTTGCAGTGCTTATAATCTCATTTCATTAACATCATGTTCAAACCTGCTGAACTGACAGGTCTCCAAGATGGTTAAACAAGCCAGATGTTCTTGGGAAAGACACAGGGATTCTTTTTCTATATGTTGGGTGTGTTTCCTCAGACTTGGAAAAAATACTCAAAACCCGAAACCCATTTTTCCTGAATATAATTTAAAGCCAAGTAGCTTTGCTGCCTGGGATGATATGGATTTAGATAGTGACTGGTTAGTCACAGAAGAGTGCCCTGGAAAAAAATGTGTGCTTCTTTTGGGACTTCAGTCACAGATGTACAGAAATGTGAAGGACTTTGTAGATTCAGTACTAAGGATAACTAAATTGCTCTTTATCCTTTTAGGTCACAAATACCTCTGATAATCCAGTGAAAACTTTTGATCTCTCTAGAAACACTCACATAAACCCAACATTATTAATGCATTTAGAAGATTTTCAGTATTCCTGAAGTCCAGCCATGAAGAGTAGTTTTATAATATTCAGCTATTTATTGAGCATCTATTATGTAACAGACACTGTTCTTTACACTAGGAATATGAGTAAATATAAACTTTATATTTATATATTAACAGTGGTTTAAAATGAGGGGTAAGGAGCCCCACCCTAATCAAAATGTTAAAGCAAGATGCTTCAGGGCTATATCTCCCACAGAAGCTTTGAAAAACCTGCAAGAACTGGCAGAAACATCTCTCTCAATACTCTAGAAAATAGTTAAAGGAGTGCAGTAACAGAGTAGACACCTGTGCTGGTTTGCAAGGATGTATGGACCCTAGAAAAGCCATGTTTTAATCAAAATCCCATTTTGTAAAGGCAGAATAATCCCCATTCAATACTGTATGTTTGAATCTGTAATTAGATCATCTCCCTGGAGATGTAACCCAATCAAGAGTGGTTGTTAAACTGGATGAGGGGAGATGTGTCTCCACCCATTTGGGTAGGTTTGATTGGTTTACTGGAGTCCTATAAAAGTGGAAACATTTTGGAGGATGAGAGATTCAGAGAGAGCAGAGAATGCTGTAGCACCATGAAGCAGAGAGTTCACGAGACAGAGACCTTTGGAGGTGAAGAAGGAAAATGCCTCCTGGGGAGCTTCATGAAACCAGAAGCCAGGAGAGAAAGCTAGCGGATGATGCTGTGTTCACCGTGTGCCCTTCCAGCTGAGAGAGAAGCCCTGACTGTGTTCGCCATGTGCCTTCTCACTTGAGAGAGAAACCCTGAACTTCGTTGGCCTTCTTGAACCAAGGTATCTTTCCCTGATGTATGCCTTTGATTGGACATTTCTATAGATTTGTTTTAATTGGAACATTTTCTCGGCCTTCTAACTATAAACTAAGAACTTATTAAATTCCCCTTTTTAAAAGCCATTCATTTCTGGTATATTGCATTCTGGTAGCTAAAAACTAGAACAACACCAAATCAAGAAATAAGGCTACTTAAAAGTAGTAGGATCTCATGATACTCTGGCAGGCCCTCCCACTGGCTCAGTGTTATTCATACTCCCAGTTACCCAGGCTCCCTGGCCCTGGTTCTGGAGTGAGCAGAGTAACCCTCATGCACATACTGGGAGCATGTATGTCTGGCCCAATCTGTCTGATGGAGCCTGAATGACTTGCTGTTGCAAAACCTGCCCTGCAGGTAGAAGGTAGTTCACAGAGGTCTCCTACAAAATGATGTGAGAGAGCATTCAGGTTGTACTGCCTAGGGCAAGTGATTGCTGGCTGCAGGACAAATAGTGTGATGCCCAAACCATGACGAAATTGTTTCTTAGGAAAGAGAGGACATTCAGAATTGAGTAAATAGGGGAATTCTTAGAGCCACAGGAACATGCCTTTGATAGGACATGTGCAAAGAGATCAGGGAGGCCTCTACACTTTGGCCTGGAGCTACTCTTTAAATTCATTTTATGGATAAGCCCTGAAGGAGAGAACTTGCACAGATCAACGTGCAAAGACTAGAAAAAGTGTTTTCTTCTGTTCTTTCTCCTCTTCCCCCTCCTCCTCCCCCCCCTCCTCCTTTTCTCCTCCCCTCCCCCACCTCTCTTGGAGAGTCTGTTATAAATGTAACTAGATATAGATGTATCAGAGTCTAAATTCCAGTGATAAAATATTAAAATATCAAAATGTTCAGGTATTTCAGTTTGCTAAAGATGCTGGAATGCATTATACCAGAAATGAAAATGGATTGACTTTTATAAAGGGATTTATTAGGTTACAAATGTACAGTTCTAAGCCTATGAAAATGTCCAAATTAAGGCATTGACAAAGAGTATTTAGTGAAGTATACCTTCACTAAAGAAAGGCCTATTGTGTCCGGGTTCCTCTGTCACAGGGGAAGACACATGGTGATGTCTTCTGGTCCTCTCTCCCAGCTTCTGGCTTCAAACAGCTCTCTCAGCTTCTGTTTCCAGTGGCTTTCATTCTAAGTATCTATGGTTCCTCACTTAACTTCTCCATAGAAGACTCTGGGTTTCTTCTCTTAACATAGCATCTCCAAATGTCTGTGTCTTGGTTCCATTTCTCTGTTCTCTGTGTTGGTTTTGAGCTCTTTCTCTCTCTATGAGAGAGGACATTTAAGGACTTCAGTACTAATTAAGTCCTACCTTCAAGGGGCAGGGGCCACAACTCTATGGAAGTGATCTAATCAGAAGCTCAAACCCATAATTGGGTGGGTCACATCTCCATAGAAACAACCTAATCAAAAGATCCCACCCTACAATAGGTCTGCTCCCACAACATTGGATTAGGATTAAAAGAACATGGCTTTTCTAGAGGTATTTAACAATTTCAAATCAGCACATTCCATCCTCTGGACCCCAGAAAGACATATTCTTTCCATATATGAAATACATTCATTCTGTCACAATGTTACAAAAGCGTTAAACCATTTCAATAACAATACAAATAAAATACCAAGTCAAAAACAGTATAGAGCAGGCAATGGTGGCTCAGTGGCAGAGTTCTCACCTGCCATGCCAGAGACCTGGGTTCACTTCCCAGTGCCTGCCCATGTAAAAAAAGAAACAGCATAAAGTCTCATCAAAGTCAGTTAAAGGTGTGGTCTGTCCTAAGACAAAATTTTCCTCTGACTGTGGACCTGTGAAACTCACAACAAATTATCTGCTTCCACTATAAAAAGGAAGGACAGTCATAGGAAACATGTTCTCATTTACATAGGGTGATATTAGAAGGAAAACAGGGGTCAAAGATCCCACACAGTTCCTAAAACCAGCAAGGCAAACTCCATTACATTTTAAGATATGAGAATCATTTAATCTTGGGGCTTGAGAGAGCTGCAATCCCACCCTCTCCAAAATCTTACACGGTGTCCCCTCTCTTTCCAAACACTGGGGAGAAGGTTTTAACATATTCAAGCACTGGGGAGACCACCTTTTTCTTGGCTGCACCCTCTCCAAGCATCAGAGCAACACCTGGACTGTCTACCATCTCCCGGGCACATGCTCAACTCCTCAGAACAATGGGGTGGTCGCCAGGCTCCCCCCAGTCCCCAAGGAATGTGCTCCACTCTCTCTGAGGTCTGGGGCACTAAATCTATTCCTGAACATCAAGGCAGAAGGCCCACCCTCTGCCTCTGGGGCAAACTTACCCTTTTGAATTGCATGGGTGTATCTGCTCTCCTGGCCCGAGATTTCCTGGCTCCAGACCTTAGCTTATATGGTTCTGCCTTTGAAGTAATTTTTCCTTCAATCTTTCCTTTTTCTGTCCATTTTAGTCCAGACTGGTAGTGGTTCCATTTGTACTGATCTCACAAAAAATTTTGTTGGCTTGGCATACACCGTACAGGGGTCAAAACCATCAGACAATAGAACTTTCTACAATTCTTTCCAGATAACTCCATCTCCAATCCTGGCTTTCTCTAAAATGGCTGACTGGTTCCATGTTTGGTTAAGTCCTCATGAGGGGCAATATTCTCTGGGGTCTCATTTTCTAAATGCTCAGAATTTTCCAAACATCAGTTTTTGGTTTCTTTGTACCCAAAAGTTTAGTTCTCAGCTTATCTCTTTCCTGTTGCATTTTGTTATAAGCTGCAAGAAGAAGCCAGGCTACATTTTCCCACATTTAGTTTGGGAATTTCCTGAGCTAGATATCCAATATCATTGTCTTCAAATTCTACCTTCCATCCAACACCAGGACTCAATTTTGCTGAATTTTTTGCCAGTTTAAAGACAAGGAGCACCTTTCTTCCAGTTTGCAATGATATGTTCATCATTACTATTTAAAGGCTTGTTAGAAGAACCTTTAGCATCCATATATCAATGAACACTCTTCAAAGTAATCCAGACCTTTCCTATTTACCTTCTCGCAGTTCTTCCAGGATCTTCCTCTCATCCATATAAAAACCCATTTCAACAGGTTTGGTATTTGTAAACTGCTGTACCCCACTTCTCTGGTACCAGAATCTGTTTTGGTTTGCTAAAGCTGCTGGCATGCAGTTCTGCTGGTTTGAAAGGATTTATGTACCTAGAAAAGCCATGCTTTAATCCTAATCAGTCTTATGGGAGCAATGGTTTCTTCTAATCCCTATTCAGCACTATAGGTTGGAAGTTTGATTAGATTATCTCCACGTAGACGTGACTCAATCAATTGTGGGTATTACATTTGATTAAATGGAGTCATGTCTACACCCATTCTACATGTGTCTTAATTAGTTTACTGGAGTCCTATAAAAGAGGAGACATTTTGGACAGAGTTCCTTTTGAGAACATAATCACGACAGAAGAACAGGAGAACCACAGAGTCCACCAGCCAGTGACCTTTGGAGATGAAGAAGGAAACCACCACCAGGGAGCTTCATGAAGCAAGAGGCGTAGAGGGAAAGCTAGCAGATACTTCCATGTTTACCATGTGCCCTTCCAGCTGAGAGAGAAACACTGAATGCCATCAACCTTCTTGAACCAAGGTATCTTTCTCTGGTTGCCTTAGATTGGACATTTCTATAGACTTGTTTTAATTTATTCAATTTCAAAGCCTTAGAAGTATAAACTAGCAACTTATTAAATTCCACTTTTTAAAAGCTGTTCCATTTCAGGTATATTGCATTCCAGCCTCCAGCAAACTGGAACAGCATTATACAGGAAATGGATTGGCTTTTATAAAGGTATTTATTAGATTACACATTTATAGTTCTAAGGCCACGAAGGTGTCCAAATTAAGGCATCAACAAGAGTATAACTTCACTCAAGAAAGGCCTATTGCATCTGGGTTCCTCTGTCACAGGTGAAGGCACATGGCAGCGTCTGGCTTCTGAATTCCAATGACTCTCTCAGCTCCTGTTTCCAGGGGCTTTCACTCTAAGCTCTGTGCTTCCTCACTTAGCTTCTCTAGGGGAAGACTCTGGGTTTCATTTCTTAGCTTAGTATCTCCAAATGTCTATGTCTTGTTACTATTTCTCTGCTTTTTTGTGTCAGTTTTGGGCTCTTTCTCCCTCTGTGAGCTCTTTTAAGGACTCCAGTAAACTAATCAAGACCCAGCTTAAATGGGTGGGGGTCACAACTTATAGAAATAATCTAATCAAAAGACTGTAGACACAGTTGGGTGGGTCACATCTCCATGGAAACAACCTAACTAGTAGAACTTCTTGGGATGATAAAAATGTTCTGTAAATGTTGTCCATTGTGGTAACCACTAGGCAGATGGGTCTATTGAGCCCTTGAAATGTGGCTAGTATGACTGAGGAACTGACTCTTTAATTTATTAGTTTAGTGAGTTAACTTATATTTATATTTAAACACACACATGTGACTAGTGTTACTGCATTGGAAAATGCAGCTCTAGAGCAAATAGTGAAAATATTTTAGATTTCCTCCTGGGTCCTGTTTTCCATAGGTCAACCTGGATACTTTTCTCTGGATCCTTTCTAGACACTTTTGACTGAAGGACTCTCATTCTTCTTTTAGTTTTTAAAAATATTCTAACTATTTCTAAATTCGGAAGAATGTGCCCTCTTTTGATGAGGTATAAGGTTCATGGAGTTTTCCACTCAGAAATGTCCTATCTTGGGAAAGATAGAATTGCAAGAAGGAAAATGAGTAAAGGGTGGAGAAAGTGTTCAAATCCTTTTTTTGATTACTAGCTAAAGCTCATCATAGCCTCCAAGATCATAAATGAAAGCACAGCTTTGGGGATGGGGCACAGAAGACAGTTTGAGAATGGCAGAAAATGTGCTGAAAGGAAAATGAGTAGAATGAAGAAAAACATTTATTTGCTTTAAAATTTTAATACTTTATAAGATGTGATCATAAAATTGGGAAAACTTAACTTGCGGTACTTAAGTCACTGAATTTTTATTAGGCTTATGCAGCCTATATTATGGACATAATTGAACTAAAATGTTCATACCCCATTAGAAAGTACACCTGTATTTCTAGGGATACCTTCTATTAAAGTCATAGTTCTAGTTGAAAACAATTTCTAAACAAGCACCACCTCCATGGAAAGTAAACTGTGTGTAATTCAGCAAGATCACTAAGTGAAAGGTAGTAACACTATAGAAAAACACTGATTCAAACCATCGCTACCCAACTTCCTCATACATCTCAGGGCGCAGACCCTGAGTACTAGCTAGCCCTGGGAGAATATCGCCATTTGTGAAGTAGAATACTTTAAGTGTGACCAAATACAAAATACAAAACCTTTGCATCTTAACTTTGGGCCTCATATAATTGCTTATTAGGTCCTAAAACCTTCAGGGCAGAAAAAAGCGGTGAGGTTGGCTCCTGAGGGAGAATGTTTATTTTCCTTTCCAGTCATGACTTTTCTTCTGGAGTCACAAGCACCGTTATTGTAGTTGTAGTGGTGGAGAGAAATGCCAGTGTGGGATTCTTTACAAACTTCGCACAGCATTTTCTCTCCAATACCTTTTTTGACCAGGGGATCTGAGAAGATGCAGTGAGACATAGTGTCTGCTAACAGGAAGAGAAACAAATTGCTTCTTTGTTTTGTTTTGCTTTGCTTTCCCTCCTGGGAGGGTAGGGACTGATGGAGCTAGGTATGAGCCCATAAAGCCACCACGTTGTATTCAGAAGAGCTTTGGTCTAAGGGGACAAGCACCAGGACTGGGGTCAGGACTTCTAGATGAGACCATGATGGGGATGCTCAAGGTATCCAGTTCTAACTTGAGAACAAAAGAAGAGAACTGAACTGGGTGTGCGCAAGCCCTCATGAGCCCTGAGAGTCTGGTTTATAAACCTGTGTGTCTTCACCCTTTACTGTAATACTGCTGCAGTACCTGGCATACGGTTTTTATTCTGATCGGGAGACTAGATTGAGGCTAGTGTCTTGAATCTTCTCTGACAAGGGCCAAGGAGCCCAGCCACTCTCATTTCCCATCCCCAGTTTAAACAATCCAGATCAAAAATGCTTTTCCTTTTCCCTTCCCATAAAGTATCCTAGGCCCATTGACCTGCAAAATCTTTTGAAGACCAGCTGATATAAGGTCATCTCTATTTTTAACCCCTTCTTTCTATACATGTAAAAATGAGTTTAAGAGTTTCTGTGCCTAGCTTAAGGTAATTTAGGAAATTAGTGGTTAGAACCATGTCTCATGACTGTCAGATCATTTTGGTATGCTGTACTCCCTCCTTGATTCACCTTCCTTATAAGGTAATATGTCCCCCCAGAATCTATGACGTCTTTAGGTTCATTGCCTTTTTGGCCTTATGGTCAACCCCTGAGCCTTAGAATAGGAGGCTGGGCTATTGAGGATTGGCAATAAATATTCTCAAACTCCACTGAGGGTCTGCAGCACCTATTATTCCCCTCCAACCACTCCAACCTAAAATAACTAGCAAGACTTTCAGATTGCATGGAGTTGTATTAAAATATACTGTGATAAAATGAGTTTAGTAGTGGGACCCCTCAATTTTACTCCCTGTCCAGGGCACACTTAGGGTTCAACTGTGTAGGTATCTGAGTACAGACAGAATCTCAGATCTGTACCCATGTGAAACAAGAGGAGGAAAGTTGGAGCTCTGGCTGCCCTCACTGTTCTGATTGCCATCCTCATTACCAATTCTCTCCCATGTCTAGATAACAGATTCTACAAGTCAGTGTACAACCTGTTGAACTGCTGTATCAAGTCATTATCTTTTTGTCCTGATACTTATCACGTTAGCTGAGCTGCCTTTTATTCTTGTCCCAGGGGATAACACTTTTCTGTCATTGCAATATATTCAGGTAAAGTCACTTGTTCTTGCTGTTTTTGTTCAAAGGAATTGAAAACCTAGTTGTATTGAACTGCTAGCACATCGCTCGTTCTACAGAACATTTTATGATAGCCACTGCAGATGTGTTGGTAGAAGAAAATCAACCCCTGGCCCAGAAATACTTACCAAACATCCCTTTACATAGGTTACAGAGTCTGTTCTGCCCTGTTAATTAAAAGATCAAGTGACCTGCTATTATAAGGGAGATGATAAAGAGACAGGAAATAAAGTAAATGTGATCCCAACCTCTAAAGAATTAGAAACAACCTGGTTGGGGGGATCAAATTCACACAAACAGTGCAACTAATCAAAAAGTATTCTATGATGAGTTAACTAATAAAGTATGGACAGAATAAACGTCTGCTGAATTTCCGCTAGGACTGCCAATGCATAGCAGGGGGGAGATGGACTGAGCTGAAGCCAAAAAGCCAGGGCAGGCCCCAGGAATTTAGACTTTATCCTGAGGGCAGTGGGTTCCCATTGAAGGGTCTTTAATAGGTGAGTAACAACATTTGATTTCTCTTTTAGAAAGATCACACTGGCTGTTGGGTGGAGAATGAAATGGGAGGATGTGGGTGATGTTGACATGAGAGGCAAAGACATCAGCAAGTGAAGAAAGACAGTGATGGATTTGAGAGAAACTACAATGGGAAGACTTTGGAGGGTTTTGAGAAGGAGAATGATGTGATCTAACTAACATTATAACAGGATCAATCTAGCTTTGAGTATATACTGGTAGGGGTGGAGGCAGTAGCAGAGGGAGCAGTTAAAATGTTAGTACAATAATCTAGGTAAGAGGTAGTAGAAATTGACCAGGAAGGGAGCAGTAGAGGTAGTGAGAATTTGTCAGATTCTGTATGTATTTTGAAGGTTGAACCAACAGGATTTTCTGAGAAACTAGAAGTAAGGTGAGAGAGAAAAAAGAATCAAGCATGACTCCAGGGTTATTCGGTCTGAGCAAATGGAAGATTGGAATTGCCATCAGCTGAGATGGGGAAGATAGCAGAAGGAAGGAGCTTTATGGGGGAAGTGTTGGACATGACATATTAAGTTTGGGGTGCCCATTAGGTGTTGAAGTGGAAATAAGTGGAGAAGTAGGTAAGTGGATTATAAGTTGAGTGCAGGGAAGAGGTAGGAACTGGAGATATGAATTTGGGAGTCTCTTGTATATAGCTGTATTTAAAGCCAGAAGACTAGATGAGATCACCAAGGGAGTAATAATCTTAGAAAAGAAAAGAGTTAGATTGAATCCTGGGATAGTCTGATGTTAAGAGGTCAAGGAGATGAGGAGGGAGCAGCTAAGGAGAAGGAAAAGTTGAGGTCAGTGAACTAGGTGGAAAACCTTACAGTGTGATGCTTAGAAGCCATATGAATAAAGTGTTTCAAGGGAGGGAATGATGAACTATGATAAATGCTGCTTGCTAACTGGTAGAAGCAAGTAGAAGAGAGGACTGATGAGTTTCTATTGGATTGAGCTGCATGGTGTGCAATGCTGAGCTTAATAAAAACAATACTGGGGAAACCAAAGGGCTCAAAAATCTGATTGTATTGTTTCAGAAAAGAATATGTAATGAGAAATTGGATATGATGACTACAGATTCCTCTTTGGAAGAATTTTTCTGTAAAAGGAAGGGGAGAAATAGAGGGGGTTAAGTGGCATGGAAGTGGAATCAAGGAAGCCATTGATAACTTTGATGAAAACAGTTTCAGGGGGTGATGCTGTGGGGAAGGAGGAGGTTGAAAACCGCTCAGCTTTAAGAAATGGTGAGTCCTTTGGGCCAGATATTGCATGGTCTCTTGGGCCAGTGGAAACTTTGGGCTTTCCTCATTTGTAATTTTCTCTGTGTCTGTTTCCATTTCCTTGGTCTAATCCACTAGATGTCTTAGTCAGAACCTCCTACTGTTTCTTTTGGAAAATTCCCCCATGAGGCTTGTATGCTTTGAATTGCCTTTTTCTTATGTTCTCAGGTCACATACCTGAACCCCTTGAGTGAGATCATGACCTCTTGGCTATGTCTCTACCCTTCTTCACGACTCTGGCTTTCACATCTGTCATCCCAACTCATTCTAACCTGGCTCTTGGTTCTGAATAATCTTGTGTTGCTGCCTAAGACAAATGTTGTCAATTAATACACCTTTCAGGTTCCAGTTACCCAAATTTATATTTCAAAATCATGTTACTGGGGGTTCATTTTAGAAACTCCATTCTTTTAATTATCCAAATAACATAATACATTTTCCAAAAAAAAAATAGACATAAGCAAAAGGAAAAATAAATATTACCTATAGTCTGCCTTCATCTAGCTGCTATGTTATCGTATGGTTCATATTAACATCACATGGTTCTATATTAACTGACATACACACATTCTGTTGAAGCCTTCTGTTCATTCAGAACAACCATTGGTCTGGCATGAATCCCATGACATGTGTGAACCATTACCCCCTTCTTTCCTGTGCTTTTATTCTCACCCACTCCTCTGCATACAAGCTCCCTTCTAGCTACTCTTAGAGAAGTGTCGTACGTGAATGTTTTCAAGCATCTCTTCTAGACATTCTTTTCAAATTATATTAGGAAACAGGATAGGTATGTGGGGGAGGAGGATGAAGGTTGAATTTGCCCAGAGAAACAGAGGCATGAAATGCAGATAAGTTTGTCTCCTGCCTGCATCTCTGACCTTTCCTACAGAATGTATCTATTGCCCATCTCACCTATAATATGCAAAATGTGTCAGGTTTATTTAGCATTTTCCCCACCCTCCAGTGACTGTTGCAAATTAAATTCTGTATTAACCAGCCCAAGTGCTTCATTCATCATTTTGAGAACTGATAGATTTTAATATTTTGCTGCTCACTTTTTCTTCCCCTTTGCTGGGTGATACAATCTTAGTACATGGAAAGGTCTTCTTTGGTTGAAGACTTGTGGGGCCCCTGTCATTTTGAACCTACTATGTACATGAAATGTTCAAGTTTCTTTACCATTATATCCCCCCCACCAGTCCCTTTTCTGCTCCAGCTGTCCCTAGGTATGACCCAGACTTAACATCAACTTTTTCCATGTCCCCACAGTATCTCAGTTAAATATATAGCTTTAAAATTCTGTGGCATTAGACATTAACATTCATATAGCTCAGTCGTTTATTAGTTGATGGGCCTTGATTAGACGGGGACTACTCACAATTCGTGGAGGTATTGAGGTTCACATTTTCTACCCTCTCTGCTTCCCTAGCATCAGCTCTTTGTCACACCAGGTACAGTGACTTTGGGTTAATAATTCCCTTTCTGGTCTCAGTGATCTCTTATTTGGCTTTTTTTCCTATCAACCAAATACACCCACACAATCATAGGCAAGTATGGGAATTGTTAGGAGTTGAATATTTATTGTACACCCACAAATTTTTAGGTGCTATGCAGGGCACAGTTGCCAGGGGATTGCTTTTGTCTAAGATGCCAAAGGAAGTGAATTAGCATTGGAGAGAAATATTGCAGAGCAACAGTGGGCCCTGGCCACGCTGGGCAGGACGGGAGGAGTGCTGGAGCAGAAGGGTGGTGCAAGATGCTCATGCCAACCAGAACAGGTCAGAGTGTAGGGATAGGGTGGGGCACCTTTGGAGTCTGGGTCTTGTCCACTGTGCTGAGTGAACATCCTCCAGGGCCTCAGAAACAGGAGAGGGTGGAGGAGGAGCCAAACTAGGGTGGAAGAGTTTGGATGAGATGAGGAAGCCAATCTCTAAAACTGTGGGGCATTTGTTCACTGTAACTCCACACCACCCTGGCACGGGAACTGGTATGGATTTCTGGAGCTTTTCTGGGAATGTGTTGGATTTCTTCAGGACCCAAGAATGGAGGCCAGGAGCCTAGTGGACTTGAGATGCAATGCAGACTTTCTGGCAGATGGGACTGTGATTGAGTCCTGACTCAGCACTTATTAGTAGGTGGCTTGTTTTCTCCTCTCTGAACCTCTGTCTTTTCATCTGAAAAATGGGCATAATAACACCTCTGTGCAGGCTTATTTTGCAGTTAGAGGCTGGTACCATGTCTGGCCCGCAGAAGCTGTTTATTATCCTTGTGGCTATTGCTGTGGTCAGATCTAGATAGTACACATTCAGTCACGTATCCTCCAGGGCCTAAAGAAGGGTGAATTCCTGGTGGTCAGCTACCCCCATCCGAGTCCCGAAGGAGATCTTTTGAACGGAGTAGGAGAAGGAAGCAATGGTAAGAAGGGGAGCAGCAGTTTGAAATTTCTGCTAGGAAAAATAATCACTAGTTACATTTCTGGCTACCCTGACTGCCACCTCCAGCTGTCCCCAGAGGAGGGGCCACAAGGTCACCACTATCCCACAGACCCTCCTCCTCTTCTGTACAAATCAATAGTGAAAAGCCTCGGGAAACACGTTTAGTTGGCATTCTGAGCCACATGTATGCCGCGTCCTATAGAAGGAGAGCACTTGATCTTGGTAATTAAAAGTGTCAGCTCCTCATCCAGGAGAGGGTTCTATTAAATTATGTACAGTAAATATTTTTGCAAGTTGGAACTTTGAAGAAGACTTACTGATCTGTGGCAAGCTGCCAGGCAGCTGGTAAAGATTTGGAAAATTGTTCTCAATCCAGGGCAGGTCCTGGGAGGGGTGGGAAGGAAACAGTCAAGAGGATCTTTTGTTTCACCTTTATCTTTGCCTCCCATGAGGTGCCTGCAATTTCTCCCAGGGCTGCTGAATCAATAGCAGACAATGACATAAACTGCTTGGTTAGTGCAGCCTTGGTAATTCTGCTACAGGCCATATCAGCACAGCTGCTTAGGTGAAGCAGCATGAACGGAGTCCTGGATAAGGGAGAGGAAATCGATGTCTGACGACCAAGAGGGTCTAGCCCAGCCCGAAGGAAAAAGTGGCACTGTCAGGGGTGGGTGGAGGGGCTGATTCTACACCAACCCTCAGCTCAGCCCCATCTTCTGAGAGCTCCTGACAGTGCACTGAGCTCCTCACCTGCCTCCAGCCTAGTACTTTATCTACCCCTCCTCCTTTCTCCTTCCTTAGCTGGGCCCCCCCCAACCCCTCCAACTCCCACCCCCACCCCCCGCCCCCAGAGGATGCTCTGGAATTAGCATTAGCTGATTGATATTTGTAGTTAGTTCAGTCTTGAAAAAAGACATGGAAAGTTGGGGGAGGGCCTGGCCATGGGGGTTCCTTGCAGTTTTAATTCTGTAAGAGGAGTCAAGGGTGACAGCTGAAGGAGCTGCTCTGATGACTGGAGCTCCTAGAACTACCATTAACTGAAATTTCCTGTGTATGCTTATGGTTTCTTGCTTCCTCTAGAATGTAAGCACCATGAAAGCAGAGACCATCTCTGTCTTGTTTGTGGCTGTATTCCCGCTTCTTAGAATACTTCCTGGTGCATTAGTACGCTCTCAGTAAATATTTGTTGAATGAATGACTCCTGCCTTCTTTGTCTTGATTATCCTGAGAAGGTTCTCAGGGCTGGAGCAGAGGGTCAGGTAGAGAAAAGGCTGTCCTAGAGCTTGGAAATTTCAGAGAATCCTTTTTTTTCTACTATATGCTGAGGACTGTGGTGGGGACGACTCCAGAATTCGAGTTCAGGTACCTCTTTTCATTTAGAAACTACTGGCATCTGAGCTGTAGGGCAGGTGAAGCGCCCAGAAATGAAGGGACAGGTGGTCACAGAAACAGTGAACTTGGAAGCAGGCCCATGGGTGAGAATAGATGCTTGCATCTGACCCTTCCTCTCTCTCCCACTCCAAATTCCATCCCCTCACCCCATATACCTGGCAACTCCTGGTCCTCCCACTTTTCTTTCTCCTCTTCACTCTTCTAAACAGAGTCCTTAGTATGTCTGTCGGGGGACTGCCTCTGAGACAGATTCCTGGGCCTCCTTGACTCTCTTTTTCCCCACTGACTGGCAATTTGCAGATTTGTGGCTCATTTGCACCTTCATTGGTTATGGAAGAATGGAAGAAAGGAACCCACAGATAGACAATTTTGCTGCTCATTAGTAACTTCTGTCAGGTGAGAGAAGCTCAGGAACACAGTGGCAACAGAACAGGTGGTTTGGGATTGCTGCTTTTTTCCCCCTTTCAACTTATCAGTGCCTTACCTTTGCTCCATTAGCACAACATGATGGAAATTTGTCTGCATTACAGATGCATTTGTGACCCAGCTGCATGGTTGTTGCTCTCTGGAGGTTTGGCATTTCAGGTGAGCAGACTGAGGAATAAATATGTTAAGAGAAGGCTGAAAATATGGCATGCATGTGCATGGTTGTGTGTCCTAGATGGTTTGGAGGCCACATTCCTTTTTCTCAAAGCTGGGGAAACTTGCAAATTTTCTTCCCAGTGTCTCCAGGAAAAGAGGGCCCCGGCTCTGTGCTTCAAGTTTAGTTCTCTACAGGGAGCCATTACTTTGCTGTTTAAAGAAGCCTTTATGCTTTGCAGCTTTAGATCATTTCACATGATGAAACACCATTTCACTACTGACAATTGTAATTTAAAATGTTTGATGGTCTTTTTCAACAGAAAAAGAGTAATCATCATTTGCCAGGCGCAGGCTTGGTGAGTCACTGTTACCTAAGTATCTGGTGCCTCCCTGGTTCTCACTAGAGTCTGCACTCACCAGAACCTCGTGGTCACTTTATTTACTCCTTTTCCTCACCGTCCTTTCATCCACCTCCCTTGTTCTGTACCATGAGGCCCCACCTACTCTCACCCACACATAACTTGCGTTCCTATGCAAGCTCCATGGTCTCAGGGTTGTCTACCTCATTTCTTCATCTATTAAAAACTGTGAATCTGAATCCCTCTATGCCTGGCTCACTGGAAGGATCAGGCAGTGGAAAATGCTGAGCTTTGAAGAGAGACCCATCAGAGTAGAGTGTCTGTTGAATGAAAGAAGCCCGGTTCTACCACTTGTTCATCTGTGTGACTTTGGGTACTTATTTAACTGTTGTGCTTACTTAACTGTTGCAAGTCTCTGTTTTTTCATCTGTAAAATCTGACTAGTAATATCTACCTGTTTGGGCAGTTGTGGTTTTTAGAACGAATGTTTCAAAGTTCTTAGCACAGTGATTTGATCAGTTAATCTGTTTTATCATAAGGAAGATATAAAAGGGGTGGTATATTTGAAAAATAGTGCAAATTGTGTAATTGCATGGTTTTACTAGTCATGTTCTAAAACTCTTTACCATCACCATCACCAAGATCACCATCACCACCACCATAATCATCACCATCATCGTCACCGTCACCATCATAACCACCATTACTACCATCATTACACTGTTGTCACTATCACCACCGTCATCACCATAATCATCACCATCATCACCACTATCATCACCATCACCATCATAACCACCATTACTACCATCATTACACTGTTGTCACCATCACCACCATCATCACCATAATCATCACCATCATCACCATAATCATCACCATCACCATCACCATCATCACCACCATTATTATATTGTCACTGTCACGACTCTCATCACCATCGCTGTCATCACCACCATCATCACCATCATTACCATAATCATCTCTTCATCACCATCATCATCATCACCATCACCACCAGTCATCACCATCATCGTCACCATCACCATCATACCATCATAACCACCATTACCACCATCACCACCATCATTACATTGTCGTCACCATCACCACTGTCATCACCATCATCATCGTCACCATCATCACCACCACCATCACCATTCACCACTTCATCACTACCGCTGTCCCTATTTAAAAACAGAAACAACAAACAAATCATTGACCTCATTTTTGGTATTATTAGCTTCATTTTATAGATGGGAAATCTATGGTTCAGCAATGTTAGCTAATTTGCCTAAGGTCATGGAGTTAAAAAATGGTGGCAGAGCCCATGTTGCTGTCTACTCTTTGGGGTACATATTTTTCTTTATGTGTGTACTTTTGCATCTGTCTTTGTGTCTGTGTATATGTGTGTTTCCATGTTTGTGCACATTTGGTCATTTTGACAATGAATAGGTTATGGTAGTTTTATTAGAGCTTTTTAAATAAGCTTTAATTACAAACAACAGAGGTAGGAAATAGGAGACATCTAATAGACATCGCAAAGTGATTTGAAATTTTAGAAAACCAAATTATTTTTTGAAATTCTGTGATAGAAATTAATTAGATAAAATTAGAAGAAAGGGGAAGGAAAGTAGAATTTTGGTCATGATGCAGCTAAAACCATCACTAATAACCCTATTTGATTTAAAAGTGATTATAATTAGTGGATAAATGATGTCAATTAGTCATTTTAAATTCACGTTTTCTCTCAAATTTCCCTTTTATTCATTCCCAACTTTGTTTTCATCCCTGAAAATCACAGAAGCATAAAAAAGCAATCTTTGGGTTCAAGTTCCAAGGTACTTTTATTCTGGCCAGAAATATCTGATTAAGATGGTTAACAATAAAAATACCTGAACCCTCGAGCTCCTGTACTCTATTTGACATTGGATGGACACTGAAGGAAAGCAGGGGTAATGTGTGTTTTCTTGCATTATTTATAAAAAAGAAAAATAAAATTCCTTTATTTCAGTGATTACAGGTGCCAGTACCAGGTGAACGTGAAGTCTGTACTGTTTAGCATCCTGAGTGTGTTTGTAAGCGATACATTTGATGCAAGTATGGAGTTGTAGGGAAAGTAGTGACATCAGCCATTGGCTGAACTCTCGACCTAGCCAGCCACTGCGCAGTCTCGACCTAGCCAGCCACTGCGCAGTTGTTGACTGCATGGCATAAACGATGTGCAGGGGGTGAGAGGGCTGGCAAAATGCATTCCACTTCTCACTGTTGTCAGAACCATTCCGAGTTGGAAAGCAGAAATATAAATATAAATCACATTAGATTGTATTTTAGGAAACAGTTCCTTTCTTTTTATATATTAGAAAATCGGTCCTTGAAAGCATATTTGCTCTGGGTGCACTTTTGCCCGTCACAGTAGTACATTAGGGACCTTCCTTTGACTAGATATCTGGAGCTGTCTGTTAAAATATAAATGGTTATTTCAGAGAGATATGGTATTTCTGTTTTAGTTTCCTGGGCTGCTCATGCAAATACCATGTAATGGTTTGACTTAAACAGTGGGAGAATTAGCTCATGGTTTTGAGACTAGGAAAAAGTCCAAATTAAGGCATCATCAAGATGATGCTTCCTTTCCGAAGACTGATGTTTTGGAGCTGGCTGCCAGTGATATTTAGTCCTTAACTTGCCACATGACAAGGCACATGACAGCATGACATGGGTCTCTCCCTTCTCGTCTGGTTCTGTTCGTGTTTAGTGTTTAGCTGCTTCCTCTCTGTCTGAATATAATTCTGCTTGTATAGGATTCCAGTAATAGGATCAAGACCCGTCCTGATTGAGGTGGGTCACATCTTAACTGAAGGAACCTCATCGAAAGGTCCTACTTACAATGGGTTCATACCCACAGGAGTGGATTAACTTTAAGAACATGCTTTTTTCTGGAGTACATATGCCTTCAAAACTACTACAACTTCCCTGGCAGGTATTGAGAGAGAGGATGTGGTGGGAGGTGGGGGGGGGGGGGTGCCATGGCTTTCACATGTATATATGTGCATTGTAAATCTCTAATTAGTAAGGGTTTCTTGACCTGCTTCGTTTCCGACCTGGGCCGGTTCACCCCTCCTTAGGCAACCTGGTGGTCCCCCGCTCCCGGGAGGTCACCATATTGATGCCGAACTTAGTGCGGACACCCGATCGGCATAGCGCACTGCAGCCCAGAACTCCTGGGCTCAAGCGATCCTCCTGCCTCAGCCTCCGGAGTAGCTGGGACTACAGGCGCACGCCACCACGCCCGGCAGTAAGGGTTTCTTGATACGCAGATGGGGGAGGGTTGTAGCAGTGCCCTTGGGGCTGCTTTACCTTTCTTTGATTTTCTTCCCTTTGAGGATGGAAAGAGGGGCCTTCTGAGAAATGTTTTGCAGGCTATGAGGAATCACACCAGCAGGACAGCTGACACAGCCAGGATGTATGTGGCGCCAATGTCTGGTCAAAATGAACAGTAGACAACACTGGGAGAATGATGAATGTGCTGCAGTACCCAGGCTGAGGCGGGACGTCCAGAGCGGAGCAGCCTGAGGTCGTAGGAGCTGGTCCTGCCTCAGGAAACCAGCTACCACAGGGCGGACCAAGTTCAGAAGTACTTGGTCAGAAAGCCAAGACTTCACTTCAGCCAGAGATTTAGTGAAAGGGATTAAAAGTAGTAAATGAGATTTTTTTTTAAAAAGGTAACCCATAAAGTTGAAGGTGCAAATATAAAATCAAGTAGGAAAGAAAACAAGGGCATTCATGAACATTGTGAATAGAGAATTTAAGCATTAAGAGAAATTCTTGCTGTAGCTTCAGGAATTTGTTGCCTTTGTGGCGGAAACTAATCCTTGCTGTTTTCAGTGTAGGGGAAACAATGGAAAGCTTGGGGGAAATGGGGGAGAATGCGGGCAAGGCAAGGGGAAGAGGCAAAACCTGGTACAGCCATAGACTTAACCTTCAGTGGATGGGCTCATGCTAGAAGTAACAGCAAAAATTTACCGTCATCTTGGCTTGAAGTAAAAAATCAGGACTTTTGGTTGCATGATAGGATTTAAGGCAAGTTAGAAAAGGTTATTTTATCTGAGACTTGGGGTCAAATAAAAATGTGATCAAATAAAAATGTGATTATTGTTACATGTGATTTGGTAAAAGGTTCTGTGGTAGACAAAATAATGTCTCCCGTCACCCCCACCTGATGTCTGTGTCTTAATCCCTGGAACCTGTTAATTCATGTGATAAAAGGAACTTCACAGATGTGATTTAAGTTAAGACTCTTGAGATGAGGAGATTATCCAGGTGAGCCCAATGTAATCACAGGCCTTCCTGTAAGAGGAGGACAGAAGGGTCAGGTTTAGAGAAAGAGATACAAAGACTGAAGCAGAGGGTTAGAGTCAGAGAAGATGCTACACTGCTGGCTTTGAAGATGGAGCAAGGACCATGAGTCAAGGAATGCAGGTGGCCTCTAAGAATTTGGAAAAAGGAAGGAAATGGATTCTCCTCTAGAGGCTTCAGAGGGAGCGTGGCCCTGCCAACACCTTGATTTCAGCCTGTCTGAGAGAACTGTGAGATAATAAGTCGTGTTGTATTAAGCCACTCCATATTTTGTGGTCATTTGTTATAGCAACAATAGGAAATGAATACAGATACCAGTTTCTTCTGAGATATGTATTTCTTTTAAAATTCCTTTTGCTTTATAAAAATCTATAAATCCTGTTATTATTATAATTTGATATGTACAGCTATATTAATAAAGTATCATTCAGGTAAGGATTTAAGCAAGAATTTATTTAAACGGAGTAAAATCATGCTTATTTCAAGTTTCGTCAAGACTCACCTGTGCCAAAAGATGCAGTGTGCCGCGCTGAGGGTCCTAATTGTGGTCATACCACCACCTGTTGGCAGTACAGCTTCACTTCAAGAAAAATGTCCAAGGAAAACACAAAACATGTTGGGAGCACTGCAATAGAAAAACACTAAAGCAAATATCATGCCTTGACATGCCTGTGCCTGGTAGATTCGTGGGTCATTAATGAGTTTTATAAATATTGCATGAGCCTAAGTGCACTTTGAGAAAATAGCTTCTCTATTTTCCAGCTACATGGGAGAATGTTATATGGTATTACTTCTGCAAGATCATTTGCTCCTTATTTTTCTCAAGATTATATGAATTATGTATCCTTATGTGACTAAATATGAAAATCATTGCTCCATTCTCCCTAAGTGAGAGAAAAAGACAAGCACTAAAACAAACACTTGCAGCCAATAAGTATCGAATGAGATCAATACACAGGAGCTGATATGCACCTTCACAACAAATCTACACAGAAACATAGATGAGAAGGAAATCCATCTTCTACTTTCTTCCTCAACCCAGAGCTGTGTACAAGCTAGAGAGAGAGATGCAAACTGCTTGCTGGTTGTTGCTATGGAAACCGGCAGAGACAAAAGGCCAAAAAAAACGAAGGAATAAGATGACATCTAAGGATTAAAAAAACAACTCAAAATGGGACTTTCTTTCTTTCCCTTCCCCCATTTTGCTACATTAGCTTAGTGAATACTGAGGTTAGGAGGACTTGGAGCCGTGGGGAGGAAATAAGGAGGAAAAAGGACAAGGTTTTGTGTTCTGTATTGCCAACCATTTACCTACATGATCCAATTAAGGGTTTTCTCTTTAGAGTCTCATTACCTCTCCCCTGCTCCTAAAAAAAAAGAAGAAAGAAAATAAAAGTCGCCTGGAATTTCTCACTTGCTGTCTCTATTAATAAACTCTAAGAAAGGCAATGAAAATAGCTCAATGTACAGAAGATCTTTCTAATCAGTGGACTGACTGCCTTGCAACCGGTATATTATTCATTTCTAGAGGTCCAAGGAGTGGCTGATACGTGGCTGGGAGGCTGGACAGGATGGCCACAAGGTCCCTTCTCAAGTCTAATGATTCTGTGTCTAGTGATTCCGTGATTAATCGTTTCAGTCATTTGACTTTGGGTAAAAGGGACAGAATTTCAAATGCATCTCCTGTTTATCTAGAAATAGTATGATTGTAAGTTTCCTATCCTGAGAAGCCCCAGAAATTTTCTACTGCCTTTTTGGTCCCCTGCCTCCCATTTCACCTTGACCTGGGAAATTTCCTATACTTTGGGATCTCAGTGTCTTTTTTACACTTGACTTGAAATGTCTTGACTTCTGTGCCTTCCAATAGCAATGTGTAGATTGCATCAGAATTATGACAAGAAAAAATGAGCTTGAACAAAAGAGGAATGAAAGGTCTTTTGGTATCATCAGCTCCAAGCTTCCTGCTGTTGGATAAGTGAATCATTAAAGCAGTACTTCTTCACTGTCATCTGAGGACCACCTGAGTCAGAATGATGATGAGTCTTTTGTTAAAAATCTGTATTTGAAAGAAATTCTGTTTGTGGGGCCCCTTCTCAGACCTTCTATGTGGGGAATCTCTTGAGATGGACCTAAGGAATCTGTTCATTTTACAAATGCTTGTTTTGTTTTTAAGATATAATTCCCATCTGGACCCCTGGCTTTTTGGATAAACTCCAAGGGGAACGGAGTCCAGGACAGTGTTCACTTAGCTGATCCATCAGCCCCTTGGTTGAAAAGGAATCTCTTTTGAGCAAGTTTAAGCAAATTTTCATCTCTTGGACAGAAATAAGAGCAAAGTCACTATCCACTTGAGGCAAAACTCTTCTCAGATGTGGGAAAACTCCTTCCCATTTTTTTCTATTTGAGTTTCTGCAGTCAGTGAGGTGTGAAAACTCCCTGACCTATCTGATGTCATGCCAACCTTCAGTTTCTCTGTTTGATTGACTATTCTGCCCACTGTTGGTAGTCTCTTCATGCTATGGAGGTCTTGTTATACATGCTTGCTGTCCTTGCCAACTTCCTGTCACGATTTTGTTTTTCATTGCTCATGTCTATCGGCTTCTCTTAAAAACATCCGTATATCACTGGTTCTCAAACTTGAACTGGAAATTTGAGAATCACCTGAAAGCCTTTTTGAAAAGCCCACCCCCAGAGTTTCTGATTCAGCAGGTCTGGCATGAGGCCTGAGAATATGCATTTTTAACCTGCTTCCGGTGTCGCAGAAACTGCTGACCCAGGGACCACACTTTATGAACCACTGCCCTGTACATTATCTACATCACTGAACCGTGTAGCCTCTCAAGGAGGCTGAGTCATCACTGTACCAGGAACACCTTACATTGCTTCTGACAGAGCTATGCACAATAAATGTTATGCAGACGTGGACAAATGCGTAATAAATGTTATGCAGATGGGACCTCGGAGTAGGCTTGGATTCTGACTAGGAGATTCCAATGCCTGGTGGCCCCCCCAGAGAGGCCTGTGGGCTGGCACTCCCCAAATACCAGTACGTATGGCCTACATTTGGACACATTTGCAACCACAGAATACAAAACCAGATTGGTGTCCAGGCCACTGACCTTCCCACAGCTGTCCAGCTCAGAATTAGGTTTGCTGGAGGCCACAGCCATGATGGGAAAACTTGCTTAAGCCTCTGAGCCTGGGCTTATTATTCAGAAACAACTGTGGGGTCAGCTGCCCAAGCCCATGGTTTGTTGCACCTAGGGGGTCTGTGATCTTGGCCTGCAACTTTCATGCCTTCTGGGGAGCAAAGTAAAATTTGGCTTATTACAGAGGAACGGACAGCTTGAAAGTTAGCAAATTAGAAAAGACAGAGTATATTGGCCCCTCACTACAATGCCAACCTAAAATTCTGTTCTCAGGTGTTGAAATCTAGGTTACATTGCCTAATTATGACCATCTCAACAGCAGAGAAGTTAACATGGGTTATCCCATTTAATCTACTATGGTGTGAAGTTGTATTAGCTGCATTTTACAGATGCGGCTCACTGAGGTAACTTGCCTGTGGTCCCAGAGTTTGAGTTGTTAGTCTCAGGTCTCTCCAACTTCACATTCCGTGCTCTGAATCAACCAGGCCTTGACCTTCAGTCGCTAAACCTCTTCAGATGGTGTTTCAAGTATTCCACCTTTTATCAAATTCCACTCTATACTGGAAAGTTATGCTTCCAGCATATTTGAGAAGTTATTTTCTTTGACATTTTAAAAAAAGCAACAAATTTTTTTAAGCTGTGGAGTTCACCCCCACCCTGATCTTATAATTTATTCTGAGCAACATAGTGCCTCAAAAATGACTCTGAACTTGTTCAGTTGGACAGCAGATAGTGCAATTAGTTTGTGTTTTGGAGCCACATTGTACAAAAATACTTATCTGTGATTACCAGTATTACTCTTGGTCAGCAAGTTCTAATATTTAAAACAGCCATGGTAACTGGGATGGCTTCCAGCCCAGCAGATTCCTGGGTCCTCTCCTGGCTCACTCCCTGTCTGCTCATTGCATGACATTCTGAGCATCAGATTTTTCTGTCTGTCTCTCGCTTATTATCTGTTTCTCCTTGTTTTAGTTTGCAAGCTGCCAGAATGCACTATACCAGAGACAGAACGGCTTTTAAAAAGGGGGAATTTATTAAGTTGCAAGTTTACAGTTCTAAGCCTGTGAAAATGTCCAAATTAAAGCCACAATAAACGTTACTTTCACTCAAGAAAGGCCGATGAAAGTACAGGATTTCTCTTTCAACTGGAAAGACAACATGGCGAACATGTTCGCTTTCTCTTCAGGCTTCTTGTTTCATGAAGCTCCCCCAGGGGCATAATCCTTCCTCATCTCCAAAGGACTCTGGCTGTGTGGGCTCTCTGCTTCTCGTGGCTCTCTTGTGGCTCTTTCCAAAATGGTTTCCTCCTTGAACGGATTCCAGTAGATGAATCAAGACCCACTTGGAATGGGTGGAGTCACAACTCCATGGAAGCCATCTGATCAAAAGTTACCACCCACAACTGGGCAGGTCACATCTCCATGGGAACAATCAAAAAGCTCCCAGCCAGCAATACTGAATGAAAATTACAGGACATAGCTTTTCTGGGGTCGACCACAGATTCGAACCAGCACACTCCTTCTCTCTTCTGCCTTCTCCTTCTCTCTCTTTCCTGCCCTTCTCCCCTCTCTCCTTTCCATTTGCATGGTCCCCCAGCCCCAATAGTGGAATTCACTCCAGTGAAATCTGTGTATAAAGAATGCAACCCCATCACAAACTGTAACAACCTTGCTTTGTTGCAGTGGTTACCTAGGAAAGATGATTTCACAAACAGCTTCTGTCATAAATCTTTTCAAAATTTGATTTCCAAAGGTCCACATCTATTACCACACAATTTAAAAAATAACATTCATACTAAGGGGAAAAACTCATATCTATCCACATTTAGCAATAATTCTACATATACTGTTGCTTCCTTGTGAGATTTTTCTATTAGCCAGGTCTTTTTATTTTTATTTATTTTTTTTGTTTTTTGACTTTTGGTAAAGTCTTGGCAGTTTTTCCATGCTGATTTATTTTTGATTGTTTGCTTTCGTTTACTTGTTTTAAAATCTTATGGTTGTTTTGTTTGACTTATTTTAAAATTTTATGGTTGTTTTGTTTTACTATAAAAGTAAGATCAGAAAAGTTATTGAATCAAGTTTTCCTCTGTAATAAAGCCTAAGTAATTGAAGGTTTTCTAAAATCCAATCTGAAGAATTTATATACTGTATTGCATTTAACATGTGAATCAGATAGGAATAATGCCTAAGGCCCTGGACTTCTCCTGGGAGAAGCAGGGCGGTGGGATGCTATGGAGAAAACACATTCTCCTGGAGAGTTAAGTATTTGAAGAAAGATGGGTTTCTGGAAGAAAGAGACCATATCTGGACCATCTTGACAAATTGTAATTTAGGGGGCGTGCTGTCTGAAATTAGTTAATCTAATTTAGTCTGTGAGGAAAATGCAGCCATTTCAGGAAGAGTGTGGGTAATTTCAGGCTGAAAGCAAATTCTAACTGACAAGAATATCTCCAGCCTAGTTAAGCTAATGAAACCTTAACTAGGTTACAAAGAAATCAGAATGTGAGAGTTCAAAGTGGATCTGTGAAGAAAAGGAGCAATTTCAGATAATGTGTCTAACTCTGGGCTGAAGGCTGATTTTGCCTCAAAAAGAACCATCTTTAGCCTAGTTAAAATAATTAAACCTTAACTAGGTTACAAAGAAATCGGAGTATTAGTGAGCAGAACTGACAGTGAGGAAACTGTCAGAATCCTGATAAGAGAGTGACAGGTGGAGTTCATGAAAGGGCACCAAGACAGGGTATTACTGATTGACAGGACCAAGATTTCAGACTGACACACAGGCAAAAGAAGAAGGTTGACAGTAATTTGAATATATTTTGCAGTTTTTTCCATCAGACTTTTATTCTTCATCTTACTTAATAGTTAACTGATGTTATAATAGGTTTGAAAATTAAAAATGTAGTTTTTATTTATCACAGAATGTGCTGTATATTTTTTAAGGATTCTATTTCTGATTTATGCTGTCTCAAATTTAAGATCTAACTTTATCAAATTTTTAGATGCTCAAAACACATTATGTATATTTTTAAATGTGCATTACTCATGGAACCTGTCTTACTACTTCTTTGGTGAATTTGTGATCTCTGCGTAGAATAAATGACTGATGGGTCCTGCTAAAAGCAGACATCTTGCAGGAGAAGATATATAGGAAAGATACCCAGACACACTTTAGATTAGACTACAGAAAAACTGAGATGGACATGGTTTCTTGCAGACATTCAACAAATATATTTTGAGCCCTTACTATGTGCTGGGCACTGTACAAAGCACCTGGGTTGCAACAGTGAGCAAAGCAAACAAAGATCCCCACCAACTTCCTCTCCTTCCCACCTCTGTTGCAGAGCTTATATTCCTGTGATGGGAGGGAGACATCAGTTATCTGGTATGTCGGAAGGTGATCCTTGCTATGGAAAAAAGGCAGTAGAAAGCTAAGTAAGGAAAGTATGGGGTGCTGGGACGGGGGTGGGACTGAATGTGATAGTAAACAGTGGGGTTTGGGTGAGTCTCCATGAGAAGTCAGCCCCCCAGTCAGGAGTTTCCTGAGTTCCCGCTATTTGCAGACCCCTGAAGAGGTATTCAACAACTACCCATCTGCCCATCCAATAAAAATCAATCAAATGCCTCCTACATGCCCAGCATGCTACTGGTGTCAAGACGCAGAGATGAATAAGACATGATCCCTACCTTCAAGATGTCACAGCAAAGAAAACACTTAGAGAGGGAAACCTGTAATTACAGTACGGTATTTGGTCTCCTCATTTCCCTTCATTCAGTCTTCTGTTCAAATGGCCCTTCATTATTGAGGCTTCTTTGCCCATCCCTTATAGAAGACCCCCTGCGATGCCTTCCTATTCCCTGACCATGCTTTATTTCTCTTTATAGCATGCATCATTCCTGGCATCTTTACATGCTTGTGTGTCTGTTATTTTTCTCCTTGTCTAGAACGTAAGCTCCATGAGAGCAGGGACCTTGTTTTATTCATTACTGCTTTTATCACCCAGAACAATACCTAGTACATAGCAGATGCTTAAAATGTATTGACTGAATGAATAAAGTGCTATAAAGGAGGGATATAGTGAATATGGAGTTGCTGACCTTGATTCTCTTAACATAGTGGTGAGCAGAAAAGCAATATTTGCATAATATGCCTTGGAAACAGTGTAAGGAAGAGGATTAAACTAATGTTATGAAAGTAAAGAAAGGTAATATATATTTTATCAGGTTAATTTTTTATTTTAAATTGTGAAATATTTCAGACAAACAGAAAAGCATATAAAATGTCATATATACCTTTTATGTGGAGTTTTGTTTTATTTTTCTTACACTTACCTGTGTGCATGTACACATACACGCTTCTCTGGCTATGTTGTAGAACTTCAGTTCCAAGCCTCAAAATAGCAATGATTAACGGCAAGCAACCTCTGATCACTTGGAGACCAAAGAGATCCATTCCTCTAAAGAATTGCCCCTACTGCCCAGCAGTGGTGGAACTACATCTCAGCCTCATTGCAACATAGGACGGACTTACTGTGTGGTGTTCTTTGGGGCAAATCTTCTCACCATTTGGATGATTGGGTAGAGTGGTATGCGGTAGGGAGTGCTATTAGTAGTGTGACAGCCAGGTGTGATCAAGGGACTTTTTGGCCCTTGCCTCCAGGATATTTGTGAGCAGTTCTTCTGGAACTGATCTTCCTGCAGCACTGATTGTCTTCAAAGTAGGGAGCCAAGGAACAGTGTCTTACATATTCCTTTACAGAGATAAAGTGCATCCTTTGCTTTTGCTACAAACAAGCCAAACATTTAAAAAGCAGCATTTATTTGTTTAGCTCATGAGTTTCCAATTGCCTATGTGGGCTGGGCTCAACTGGGCAATTCTTCTGGTCTGTAGAAGTCCACCATTGCATCTGCCGTCTACTGCCAAGCCAGCTGCTGAGGGCTGGCTGGTCTTGGGTGATCTCAGCTGGAATGGCTTGTCTCTGCTGCATGTGGTCTACCATTCTTCAGCCTGCTAAACTGGACTTGCTTTCATGGAGGGCAGGTTTCTGAGAGAGAGAAGTGTGCAAGGCAGATGTGTGCAAAGTCCAGCATCACTTTTGTTGCTCAAAGTAAGTCGCAAATTCAACCCGGCTTAAAGGTGTGGAAAAGAAGATTCTTTCCCTTGAATGTCACCTTTAAAAGAGTTATAAAGGTAGATAAAGGGAGGAAAATGTGGCCATTTTTGCAATGAATCTGCCCAAAGTCAAATATCATTTCACCTCAATCCAAATGTCCTCTTTACTTTTCCTTCCCATGTTACTTTTTTAAATATGGAAGAGGTCTTATTTTCAAGACCTTTTTGAGCACCCCCTAATATAGATCCCTAAAGCAGGTATTCCTGGAGATAAGAAATAAACAGACCAACCATCAGGTGACATGATTGCTCTTTGAGATGCTACTGCAGGTGACATAAGAAGCTTGAAAACAACATGATTTAACAGAAGTTTGTTGAGCACCCAAAATATGACAGGTTTGGTATGAGAAAAGAGAGAATTAAAGATGAATATGATACAGTCTCTCTTTTTGAGTCTTCAAAGTTATTTTGAAATTATTTAGCATTGTACCAGGTGCCTCTGTCCTACTCACTCCTTCATCCAAACACAGTGTCCTGTGGATTTTATTTATGAATGTCTCTTGGATACAACCCTTACACCGCTGCCTCTGTTCAGTCCAATTCATCTGTTGCCATGGACAACACATGCTGATTCTCCTGCCCCAATCATCCCAGTTTTTCTAAGCTGAGCCCTCTTATATGCAGATTTGGTCATGTCACTCCCCTGTGAAAATTTCTTCCATGACCTTTACATCCTAATAGCTCATAGCTAAAGATCTTTCCATGACATTCATGACCCTGTTTTTATCTGACATTCTCTTATCCCACCATCTGTTCAGGCCCATCTTATATTTTATTCTCTAGCAAAACTGAACCATAGATAGATTCTTGAATACACCAATCTTTCTAAAATCTTTTACCTTAGCTATGATGTTCCATTTGACAAGAATGATCCCTCTCCTCTCCTATATGTCTGCCTATATACTGTAATTTCCTTTGAGTACAGGTTATTCTTTAAAAGATACCTATATTACTTAAAAGCTGTACATTAAACTCAAAACACACTCTTATTACTGCTGTCTCTGATGACTTTAGACTTTTATTCTTACTTCAAGTGCAAGCCCCAATGCTCCTTTCCCATTAGAATCATATAGCACTATGATTGCCTCTTTTCTGTTTTGTTCATTATCTGCAGCCTCCTTAAAGACAGGGATCATATCTTCTCAACCTTCTTTATCCTGCAACTAGCATTTAATCAATATTAATTGAATGAGAGAGAAAAGTGAGAAATATTACGTTCATTTTATTTACACTGATGAACAGGCAGCAATGATCATTGTACTTGATGCCAGAAGATGCTGCTTTACCACTTGATAGCTGTTTGACCTTGAGGAAGTCCCATTCTCTCTTTGAATCTAAGTTTCCTCATTTAGCTAAACAAGAATAAAAATACCCCCCTTTGTACTTGGTAGTGTCAGAAAGACCAAATGAGAAACTGAAATGTGGGTAAAACTAAGAACTAGCCCAAATCCTGATAGCTGTCTCTGCTAGTTTCAAGGTGTCGAAACACCCCCTTGCCTATTTATTGCCTGTGATTTATAAAATCTCCATATATATGTTGTGAATTTAGTATAACCTTCTAAATACTAAGTTTTTTTATTGGGAGGGGGTTGCATAAGCTATCCTTGAGGAATGTTAAAGAATTTATGGTGTTATGGAAATACACTGGATTTAATGAAAATGTTTTTGGTGCATTGGATTATGATATCAACAGTAAATTTTCTCCCACTTCCTGCCACGACCCAAGAACCTCAAATGTGGGTTGCCATGCAGTTCTGGCTAAATAGTGAAGCAACCTACTAGTCCCAGTACAGTCTAGGAAAATGAGAAGTTCAGAAGTTTTTGTGTAGTATGTGTGTGTGTGAAATATACACACTCAAGAGTTAAATTATTTTCATTTTGGGGCAGCTTCTTGTATTCTTTGGTATCCACTTCTTACCTATTCACCCACTTTCCTCCAGTTGTTAATCTCCAAAACATTTCTTTTCAGACCATAAGAACCTACTGTGACAGCCTGTCTCTATGTCCTACTCTCTCTACCTAGTTTCACTTATGTGGTTTCTGTGGTTCTCACTTGTATACCTCTTAGTTCCATTTCTGTAACCTTCATTTGTTCCTGTGCCACTGCCACTTAAACCATCTTCTCCTGAGATTTTTTTCTCTCTTCTTTCATCTCACTGTGGTTCTAGGTCTTTTGCCTTCTCCATCCTATCTGTGAACTGACTTTGAATATCCTTGCAGGTTTAAGAGATCCTAGCTGATCTATGTTTTAAGAACAATTCAAAAGGGAAAAAATTTAACATTAAGTTTTGCTTAGAAGAAACAAAGGTTTTCATAGTAATGAATAATAGTCACTAAAAGCAACAGACTGAATTTAAACAGCCTCCTCAACCACACTGTCTTCTACTTTGATGAAAAAGTAGAAGGGATGAAGGACTGTCCTTTGGGAAGGCAGAGAGAGAACCAGGGTGAATAGTGATCATTTTTCAGGGCCATCTCCAGGTTTATTGAAGGGAATCAAATGTTCTTGCTAACATTGTCAGGGCTTTGGCTGCTGTTCAGACTTGGTGACTAACTAAGGATATAAAGGGAGTCAAAGGGATGGAAAAATCTGAGGAGAAAAAACAGAACCATGGCCAGGCAGGTTTTCCTGCCTTCAGTGGAGCCTCAGAGAAGCACTGGTGCCTTCCTAGGGTCCTAACAGTATATCAGGAATGCATCTGACATGAACCAAGATTGATCCAGAATAGATAAAGATGACTGATTCTCTTAGAGAAGGAAACTATAACAGCAGTGTTAGGATCTTTTAATTCTTGAGTAGGGTGCTAGATGGGGAGAGCAAGATCGTGTCAGTAAGCTAAAATGGACAGTCAACACAGATTTAGAGTCCTGCTAGAATAAGTGCCGTAGGGAGGAAACCTGCCTATGGCTGAGCTGTCCGTGGTGCTAACTCGCTTCTGCTTTCAGGTGACATTTTAGCCATTGACTTACTCTCAGAGTTTCGACTGTAGAACTTAACTACCTTGAACCTTGCTACCCATGGCACTTTGACGTCACCTCTTCCCTCCTTTCCACTTCTTCTCTGAAGCTTACAGTCACTTTTCTACTTATTTCACTGCAAACATGGTATTTTATGGTCTATAAAGTACATCTTAAATCAACAATAGGAGCACAAGATTTTCATACTCAGTAGCTGACACTGGGGTCTGTGGAGAAGTACACAGTATGAAATTATTGTGGATTGGTTTGTGATTTGTTTCAATGGCTAGAAGAGGGAAAAAACTTATACAGAGCAAGAGTGAATTCTTAAAGAAGGGGAGAAGTGTTGCCATTCAGACCATCATCAACAAATTCATCTTCTGCTATAAACGATATCTTCAAAAGAGGGTCCTATTGTTTCTTAAGTGCCTCCTGTTCTCCTCTCTAATGAGCCTCTTTTTTTTGGCTAAAATTAACAAATTTGCCCAAGCCCTTTTTGTCTCTTTTCAGATTTCCTGTGAGTACGACCTACTGAAACATCTTTATAATGTATGTTGCAAAATTGTCCTTTGGTGTCCTTTTGTGATTTTGTCACTTCACTCATATTTCTTATGCCCTCTGTCCCACTTATATCCATATTTGCGGACTTGGGAAATTGTTTGTTTTACATACATTATTCATTATGTCATAAGCATTGGTCTTATTCTTTTTGAGCTTTTGCTGTTTCAGCAAGGGTACTTATTAACCTGGATTGTTAAACTCGCAAGGAGTCTTTGGGAGGAATCTAAGAGGTACATGAACTTGGATGGGAAAAATTACATCTTCATTCTCATTAACATATCATTGAAATTTACTGTTATCTTCTGTTGCATATGTCCCCAATAGACATCATAGATATTTTCATATCATGTTATAATTGTTGCAGATATGTTGAAACATCATTTATGCTCATCACTACTTTGAAATTATTGTAGTTATTAGATGTGCCATCAGACCCTGTTATATACTATAATAAAGAAGCACATATATTACTATATCATAAATTTGTTTTAGAAAATATTTTGTTAACTAGATAGCATTGTAACTGCTTTCCTTTGTAGTATGGTATATTCCATTTTATACATTTAAAAAGCATTATCCTGAGTAGGCATCCATAGGCTCACTAGACTTCCAAAGAGGCCCATGACACAAAACGATTTAAAAATATCCCTGTTTTACAGATTAAAAATTCCCACCCTTTTTTGGAATTCTGTGTTCATACAGCAGCTCATGTTATCTTGGAAACCATTTCAACTGCTCTTATCTGGAACTCCAGTTTTATTATACTTCTTGAGGACAGAATTGAGCATAGCATATGAGAAATTGAAATGCTGTTTTTAATATAACAGAAGAAAGGTTTTCTGCCTCATTTCAAATATACATTTTGATGATGATCAACATTTTGTTGACCTTGATCTTCAGCAGTACATTGGGCTGGTATCCTCAGGAAATCACCCTTTTTTTAGTATTTCATTCATCCTTATCAGTATTTTCCTTTGACATATGAAGTTTGGATTACTAATATTATATTACCTTGTTACTTCATTAAGATGCATCTTCCAATTTTCTTTAGCCAATTTCCACAAGTTTATGTAATTTTTTGTATCTGTTTTTAAATAGGTTGGCCCTATTCTCCCCACAAATGTTTTTTGCCACATGAGACATCCCTGTGTGCTTTCTCCTCAACATCATTTATAAAGTAGCTGAACAGCACTGACCTGGTGCTCATCGCTGAGAAATCATGTTCTTCATTATGCTTCTTTATTCAAAGATCTTCTTGTTCTATTCTTTGTTCCCTAAACGAACCCTTTATATAATGAATCCCCAACCCTACGCTATCGCCTCAATCCCATGATAACTCAGTCCCAGAAACTTACATTAGTGACTAAGAAATTCTCTTCCCTTCTCAAAGTATTCTAATTGTGGACAGACATGATTTTTTCCCTTGCTGGAACCATGTTGCTTTTCCATTAACATGGAATGTTTAAATTTTATAATTGTCTATTAAAATGGGTATTTTTATAAATATTACATCTCAGGGAGATGGAGTTTAGAAAAATCATCATCAATGGGTGCAGAATTCTGATTTTCAAGGGCTTTATTAGTCACTAAGAGTCTCAGCCACATGTTTGATTTTCACACGCATGTACACATTCACCTTTGTAGATGCTCCTGCCTGGACAGTTCATAGTTGCCATAACTGACTCAGTGACTGATCGCTTTTTGTAGAATAGTAGGAAGTAGCTGCATTTGGCATTTGAATAGAATGCTCCCCCAAAATTCTACTGGGAGGCTTTTTCATACAAAATCCAGGAATCTTACACTTATGTCTTTTTTAAAAATAAACTTTTCACTCAGTGTCTGATAATCTCTATTTCCCCACTGTCTCTGGAGTACATCTGGTTTCAGTGAAATATACTTATCAGTTCTGCCCCAGGGTGTAGCCTGCCTGCTTGGTGCTCTCCTTACAGCTGAGTCCTGCATAATTAACACACATGATGGTATTGCGGAAGTTTAGTATTGAATTTCTCTTTACCATTATCTTATGGTAACTGCTGCACTCTCATCCAACCTCTCAGACTCACTGTATCTCAACCTTTACTCAAATCTCTCCTCATTATTCCTTTATCATTAACTCAGTTGTTAGCTTACTCTAACCATAATGGCTGTAAACAATTGTGATAATGACCTGTTCTTACAAGGCTTGCTGAAACAATTAGGCTTATAGTGGCTCATATCCTCTTACTAGAAGTTCCATCAGCCAATTCTCCAGGCCCACCTTGGAGTACTTCTTATGACTAGGGGATACATTTTCAATAAACCAGTATTTAGAATTGGTGGCCATTTATAAGAATAGGTTATATTCTTTGACAAATTTCATTTTTTTAGTTCCTTCAGGACTCTGGGGTGCGTGCTATCTCACTCTGACAATTAATTTAGATTTATTTTGTAAGTTTAGCTTTGTGGAATCCTTTGCCTACCTAACAGCTATATAGGCATTCCTTTTCTGCTGAAAGAGCCCTGATTCTGTTCATCTAAGGATAAGGAGGGGAAGACAGGAAAGGTATGTCCTTCTGACAGCCTTGGAGGATGAATGATGAACTGATAGAAGCCAGTCATGGTGTTTTAGTTTCCCAGCTGCAAAATGAACATCATACAATGGGTTGATGTCACACATGGTTTCAGAGGGTAGAAAGCCTGCTACTTGCCAGGGTCAGTATTTTCTGGCTGGTCTTCAGTCTTGGGCTCTGCCATCACTGCCATCATTGCCATGTCAGCATCTTCTCCTTTCTCTTCTGGGTTCCTGTTGAGCTCTGGCTTCTGGCTGCTCCCATGACTTCTGTCTGTGACCTTCTCTGTAAAGCCTCCACTAGTAGGATTAAGACCCATCTTGATTCAGTTGGGCCACATCTTAAGCAAAGTAACCTCATCAAAAGATCCTACTGCAGTGAATTCACACCCACAGGAATGGATCGAGATTAGGGACTTGTTTTTCTGGAGTACATAACTCCAGACATGATAACCCATTCTGCTATGGCAGGTACTCGTTTCCCCATCCTCCCTGGCATCTAGGGGTGTCTATGTGACTGTCCAGCTAATAAGTTGAAAGGAAGAGTCTTCTGGAAAGGATTTTGATTCTAAATAAAAAGACAAATCTTCATGAGGAGAAAGCTCCCTCTCCCGGGCCCCTTCCTAACTGCTTGGGATGCTACTGTGCAAACATAATGCCTGCAGTTGCTGTTGCTGTCTTGCAAGCATGATGAATAGTCAAGAGAAACAAAGAACGCTGACCCAGCATCCTGACATTTTTAAGCCCCTGCACCAACTCTGCCACAACCTGTTTCCTGACTTAGCATTATGTGAGATGACTAAACTACTTAACATAAATCAGATTTTCTGTTACTTGCAGCCAGAAACATCTTTTTGGGGGGGTTCTAAATACACACTTTTGATCATTTTTTTCATCTGGGATTTATATTAGCATTCAGTTCTAGCTCCTGGTTTTCAGATGTAGTTGTAAGTCAGAATCAGACATTTTACAGGACGTTTTGGGAGTCAGTGATCACCTAATCTCCTTGGTAGAGGTGGAAGGGGATGGGGTGGGGGAAGATGATTTAGTAAGGCAAAGGAAGCCACTAAGGAGAACATTAATCGTTAGGGGCAATTTTGCCAAAAAAGGATTCAAAGAAAGGAAACGATCAACAAGTGGTGCTTCTCTAGCCAGAGAGCAGAGTGATAAAGCAGGAAAGATGTGATGCCTCTCATGGATGTTTTCCTGGGTTATGTGGGTCAAGGGAGACAGTGTGGTATGGGAGTCTTCAGCACTGGCCAGGGTCCCAGACCCTGCCCTGCCACTGTCTGGCTGTGTGAGCCAGCAAGTGACTTCTCTGTTCCTTACCCCTGTCCCTGGGATGTGGCAGAACTGGACAACACAGGGACATTTGTCTCTGCCATCTCTCTAGGTTTTGGGCTCAGGAAGCAGGGAGTGGATGAGCAGTCTAGGCAGAGTGTCATGCACTTGAAAAATTCCTTGATTTTACTGTGTCCGTGACACAGTTGATGGACAGAGGAGTGAGGACAACAGCTTGAGCGGAGGTTGCAGGGCAAGTCCAGAGGCCCCGATTTGGTAAGATCTGTTTGATCCAAAGACTGTTAACATTAAAAAAAAGAAAAAAATGATGGCCAACATTTAAAAATCAGGAAAGTTTACATAATTATCCATGTATTGGCTTCTCTTTTAAAAATCAGATGTCCTGGCAATGCTTGGCCTGCATTTCTGCCTGGTACCCTTTGGCTGGAGCAGAGGGACCATTGTCCCATTTTAGCTGATTTATGCTTTCTAGTTCATCACTGTCCCCATCTCTTTATTGTTTCCATGACGCTGAGGCTGAGTGTTAGTTTATCATTACTCTTGCAATGATGTTTTTCTCATAACAGAGAATGTCTCCATCAAGAGTGGGAAAACAAAAGAATAGATAGAGTAGGCTGCATGTTTCTTACACCCAGCCCACTTCATCATTAAAATTGGCTGCTTCACAGCACCTGTAGGCCTTAGAATTTGCAAACCTAACTGTAACTATAGTGCAGACCACAAATGGAAATTCGTCTTTCTGATGCTTTCAAACTCATACTTCTTTGAAGAGGGAAGGTGAGGAGGTTGATTCTTCTTACAGGGCAAAGCATCTTTAGTGCATGGCAGTGGCTAAATTAATTCAGTTTTCTGACCCCATTGCTGTAAGACAGCTAGTCTGACAAATGCCACTGCTAATTAGTGTACCAAGTCATGGGAGAAAACTCACTATCTGCTGATCACAATTAGTGCTTTTTAATAGGCTCCACATATTAAGACATGACATGCAATCTTAGCCTGGCACTGAAAATTCCTGAGTGTCAGCAGTAAGACCTTAAGTTTTCAGAGGCAGGGGACACTCCCTCCAGGGCCCATTTGCTAGGACAAAATCACTCAATTCTGGTACATGGAAATTAACATATGGCATGGTAGTCATGACGAAGTGGACCTTTTTTGGTTTTGAAATGTACAGACAAGTTGCCTGAAGCCTGCTCATCTCTCGTGCTTCAGAGTAAAATGCTATCCCCAAAACACCTATAAAACTGCTGGTTTCCTCTTCGATTCTCTCATAAGCTAAACGCGTTGAACAGTTTTTAAAAAGACCTGTTAATTAACCAGACTGTTAATTTGTCCACTAAAAGAAAAGAGCTCTGTGAATCAGGGAGGCCTAGATAAGTTTGTGATCCAGGTGGCAAATGTAGGAAAGCATCAGGACTCATGGATGTCTTAGCTTGATCCAGGGAAGGAGGAGCACTCAGCTAGGCATGTGATACAACAGAGCAATTTTGCTGGCATTCTGGCTTAAGGACTGGCCTAGAGCCTAGCTTCTGGACACCATGAAGTAATGACAACAGCATCGGTGAGTTCCCTACCTCAGCTGAGCAGAGGTGGGATGAGCAGTTTGAGAGTTACTAGAGAAGTAGAATAGAGATCAATGATGGCTTGTGCCACCCAAACCAGGCAACTATCTGCTCAACCATCTAGAAAAACCCTGGTGAAGTCAAATATAACCAGAGCCAAGTTAGACAATGAAGGAAATTTCTTGAGCAGGCATAGCAAGGGATGGGATGGCCAAAGTGAGTCTGTCTTCCAGGTACAAGCAAGCCAAGTGTTCCCATGCCAATGGGTTTTAGAGAATTGACAGGGCAGAAAATTTAGAGAAAACAGAATTATGGAAAAGTCCCAAAGGCCAAAACAGAGTAGCTCATTAATGCTTGGAAAAAATGAGTGAGCGAATCTCAATATGAGTCAGAGTATTGTGACTCATGAATGGGGCTGGCATGACACCCTCAGGATTTGCCTTGGCTGCATTAATAAACAGTTAGGAATTCCTTTAGGATCTTGACATCAAGAGCCAAATTATTTAGAACAAAATGCGTGGAACATCATTTTCTTTCCTGAGTCCATTGCATTTATCTTTTGGCTGGTCAGTTACTCAGGATATCAGAACTTAGTGCTTCCACAAAAAGCCATGTAGGACCTTACCAATATCCCCTTGGAATTGAGGTATTTGTATTTTAATTTTCAAGTGAGAGAAACTGAAGATTGCTATAGTGATTGGCCAATTGGCTAAGACTTGCACCCAATTCTCTGAGTCCAAATGCAATGCTGTTTCCACTATACAAAGCTGAAATGTTTTCCCAAGAGGAGCTTCCTTATGAGTCAGTAAGAATTATCCCCTCCTGTACAGAAAAAGAAAGATCTCTTTTAGTTGCTCATTTAAAACAAAGTGCTGTTCTGAGGAAAGATAAGCCTAGGGCATGGAGGGAATTATGGTGGCCAACCACCTTGAGGTTATTTAAAGGTTAGCAAGGCACAGTGAATTACCTGAACTCTCTCCTGAAGTCTGTTTATTTATCGCCCAGGAAAGTATCTAAGCTCTCTTGGGAGCTAGTTATAGCTTTATGTCTTCTGAAGGTAAAGGATTTACATGTTTTCTGCCTACAATAAAAATGTGACTTATTTTAATATGCCCTATTACTAATTCCTTCAATCATATTTTTACAAAGTGAGTGATCCCCCTTTCCTGACCTAAAATAATTTCCCAGAGGCAACTGTCTTAACGTGGTTAGAGGTTCATTCATATGCTCTACTTAGGGTCTATAACCTCTTTAAAGGCAAGTACCTCTTCCAAGTAGGGACTCGTTAAAAAGTTGGCCCAGGGATCATATACTGAAATGTCTTCTCTACAGGCTAGACAGGTTACCTAAATGACTGAAGTGGGCTGCATGACAAGCAGTGAGGCAAGAGCGATGTAAAAGGCAGCTATCCCTCAGGCCCTATGGGGAATGGAGGGTAGGGAGCTCTACCATGTCTCAACTCCAGTTTCTGGATGCCATAGGGTTGCCAGACCTGCTTTTTCAATTAAAGCTGGAAATCAAGCTTTGGAGGTGATGTGTCCTGATTTTTTGATGTTGTAACTAATTAAAAAAAATTAGAACGCTTTGTGGACTGAGCAACACACATCTGTGACCCAGTGATGGTGCCAAGGACTGAGTTGGAGGGATGTTATACTCAGGTGAGAATTTGCATCACTCTTCCCTTATTTAATATAACACAACCCTGGGTAAATGCAGTTCTGAGAACCTTCTCTCTTTCTGACCAGGATGCTCCCTCCACACCTCTTCTGTAGATATTCTGGATTCAAATTGGCCCTCGGATGTGAGTTGCAAACTAAGTTGTTATGGGACCTTGGCAGAGACGTGAAGGGCAGTTTCCTCACCTGTAAAATGAGACAGTTAAGCTTGGACTTTCCTGATCTGATGGCCTTGCAGTGCACTATATGTGGTAGCAATGGGTTTTTGGTGTAAGAGTCCTTGAATTCAAATGCTAGCTCCTTACCACTAGTGCAAGGGCACATTTCCTTAACCTCTTCTAGCCTCAGGTTTTTCTCATCTATAAATGAAGATAATGACTGTCCCTGAACTTGAAAAGTTCTTCTAAAGATTAGAGGAAATGTATTTAAAGTTCTATACATAGAGTGCTAAATAAATGTCACCAATAAGTTTCTATTTCACACCAAAGTTTTATTGAAATATCACTGACAGCTGAGATCACTGCCTAAAGAAATGGAATTTTGTTGGAGAGAAGTGTCAAGGAGAGGTGGGAGAGTTTTGGAGCTAGAAAGACACAGTGCTATGAGAGGGGGTCCAGTGAGCAGTGTGAGGCAGCATTGTGGTCTGGGAGAAAAGAGGAGAACAAGAACATGGAAAGGGAGAGTGGCCCAGTGGGGGTGCTTGGGGCATATGGAGGGTGAGGTCTTAAGATGAGCCTTATTAGCAGAATGCTAGGACATCTCTGGGTCTGAAGTCTATGAACCAGCATTTCAGTCACGCCCCATGACTATTGCCTGTGTAACTTTGGTCAAGTCATTTAACCCTGGGTTGTCACTCCCCTCTTTTGTTAAAAAAACACAGAGACCATCAGCCTCATGCATCTCCCTGTAGCTCTTTGGAAGATCAAATGCAATAATGTATGAAGAAACCTTTCTGTAAAGCCTAGAGCAGTTTATAACTGAGGTATTTTTGTTATCACCCTGGAAGGGATGTGATAAGGTCAGAGCTGATGATTGTTAAGCATGTGCATTCCTCTGGCGCTATCATAAAAATAAAAGCTTGTAGTATTTATTATTAATAACCAGTTTGCTGGATCCCTGGAGGCTGAAGAGCCTGCTGATGGAGTCCTTTGACATGCTTCTCCCCTTTACTTCCCTGGCTACTCCCTCTCTGTTCTCCACACACTAAGAGCATGTCCACGAGTTCCGGCTGAAAGGGAAATAAATTATTGCATCGATGCCCCTCCTAAAAAAAGATAACCTCCATGCAATCAACACAATGAATTTGTCTCAAGGTGCTTTGCTTTTAAAATCCGTGCTCATTCCCTGACTTGACTACGTATCACCTAGAGGAATATATTTCCTGTGATTAAGACCTATTTGGTTTTGAAGGTTTAGAAAAACCACATATCTGTATAAATTCAGAGATAATTTGTTTTGGAGAAATGAAGAGGGCACAGATCGCTTGGCATTTCACTCCCTCATTTCTCTCAGCTCCCCTTTCCTGGCCTTCCTTGGCTTTCTGTATATTCTATTTATGCCACCATTTTGTTTGGTTCACCGCTAATTCTCTTTCTCTTTCTTCCCTCACCATATTTTCTCTCCCATTTCTCTCATTTTTTCTTCTCCCTTTCCTACTTTTGCTTCCTTTCCAGAACATAAATGCCCTTCTTCCCAGTCGTTTCCTTTGCATTACCAGATGTGAACGAGATCCTTGGCTAACCTCTGCTTTATTTTCATTCTAGAGGCCTCTCCGATATCCAGCCCACAATGTACTCTGCCACTCTTCTGTGACAGTTTATAATCTGTTTTATGGACCTTAAAACTATTCAATCTCCTAGCTCCCTAAAGGAAGTTGCTGATACTAAATTGAATCCAAAGGATTTGGGTGCTTCTTTATGGACAGCTGCTTATTTATGTCCCTTTTTTTGTTTGTTGGCTGATTTGTGCTGCTGCCATTCCCCTCACTGTCAGGCAGGGGACTACACGATGAGGGCGGCAGAGAAAGGGCTCCTAGTTCAATGGCCCTGATGATACAGCACCACTCCAAACACCATCCCCATCGATGGGGTGATACAAGAGGGAAGACACTCACTGTCCTTCACTGAGGGCTTAAACTTCTTCTACACACCAGTTATTTGATGAGAGGATAAGGTTGGCTCATCCTTCATCCATTCAACAGTTTCTTTTTGAGTTCCTTCTAGGGGTCAGGCTTTGTACTGGGTGCTGGGAAGCATGATGGCAATTAAAAGCATCTCCGCCTCGCAGACCTTATTGGCTAAAACAAATAATTACAAAAACAGCATTTCCTTAAAGACCTTGATAAGCACTGTAGAGTATAACCTGACCTCATATGGTGAGGGGTGGATGGAAGGGAAGGAAGGTTTTCGTGTAAGGCAGTGACCTTGAGGTGAGATCTGAAGGATGAACAGGGGCTAACTATGGGAAGGGGTAAGAGTAAGTCAAGGAGTGAAGGACAGAGAGAACCAGTTTCCAGGTAGAGGAATGCCTTGTGCAAAGACCTTTAGGGCAGGCAGATCCTTGAAGCTTCTGAAGATCTAAAGACTAGCAGGACAGGGAAGCAAGGGGGTGGGGGGCAGTAAGGACAGGGAAGGACACATGACCAGGTGAGAGAGGGAGGCAGAAGCTATAGTCATTCTGGAAAAGAGGGAAAATATTAAAAATATAAAAAGGAAAAGAAAAGTTATGTGAAATTCTAGTAGCCACTCTTGTGAACTTGTATCATACAGTATTTACATGTTTTAACTAGTTTGTGATATAACATATGCAAAGTGCATTACGTGTACTAATCTTAAGTGTATATCTCATTGAAATTTTACGTTTACGGGCTCCATGTTCATATGCCTGCGATTCTGTATTTTTAATGTAACACGATATTGCAAAAATTTTGCCTTCTCAGAAGTACTTCAAGAATATGATACTTAAAAACTGGACACTCTTCAGTCATAGGGTGCATCATAATTTATCCATTCCCTGGTATGTGCATTTCTTTTGCTTTGGTTTTTCCTCGTATTGTGTTCTGAACATCATTGTATATAAATGCTGACACACACCTGCTGCTCCTCTTGGCCATCCCAGAGGTAAGAAGGGTTGGAACTTCAGTGACGCTCTTTCTACGTGTTGACAGAAAACAGAAAGATTAATTTCACTCCAGTATTTCCAATGGGGTGAAAAAACCTTCCTGAATGCCCTCTGCATTGCTGTCTTCTCCTCTACCTGGTTCTTTCTAACGAGAGGATCACAGTGCTACTAGCTTTATTTCCCTACTTCTAAGGCCAAACAAAGAAAAATTCTCAATACGCCGATGAGTGTTTGACATAAGAGAAAGACTCCATTTCCTTCTTGGAGGGAAAGACTGACCTCACACCAGCCTGTGAGTTCTTAGGTGGCGCTGACCCCAGGAACACTGTCTTTTGGGTGCCGTACTTATTCTCTTCCCTCACCAGCTTATTACTCTCAAAGCTTTTCAAGCTGTTGAAAGGGTAAGTATCCCTTCAGCATCAACTTGACTGATTAATTATTGTCCCTCTGCTGTTTTCTTTGCCAGTGGACCCACCCATTCTCCATAAAGTACAGATATCGGTATTTATTTGTTGAATTATTGAAGAAAGACTTAATTTGTTTTTAAAGTGATACTGCCTATAAGTGTCCTCTAATTTCCCCTGCCAATCTATGTGTGTGTGTGTATATATGTGTGTGGAAGAGACAGAATAAACATAGAGGAGATTAAATTTTTTTGGCCTCTCTGCCTTTCTCTCTAAGTAGCAACTCCTCGCAAGGTTTCTGGGCTTCTCCAGCTGTTTAAAATGGCTGACCTCTTGTTTACTTCCTTGTTTGTATGTCTGAACAAAATGGAAAATTCGAGGGAAGGTGTTTTGCTGTTTCCCTGAGTGAGAATGCTGAGCAGGGAAGCACTTCCACCCTGCATTACTAATGGAGCTTGCTAGCTCTCTGCAGACTGGCTGCGAGCCCAGGTTTACGGAAATTCACTCCAGACAAATACATTCTGCCACTTCCTCTCTTGGGGACAGATGTGGCAGAATCCCTGTGGGTCATTCCATCTGTCCCCTGGAGCCAGGATTACTTCCTATATCATATCTCCAATGGCTTTTTTTAGCATGACTTTTAAATAAACCATAATATGGAAATATGTTTGGCCATTGGAGAAATATCCTATCTGTTGAAAAGGCTCATGGATTCATACAGTTTGGAGAAAAACAAAGAAAACTGTATAAAAGCACAAACAAGGAACAAACCTCTACTTATTTTGCCCCTCTCTCTCCCACCACAAGGCAGACCCATCATACTTCAGGCCATCCCCAATGACAATTGATTCTGTGCAGGTTTTGTACTCACAAATCCAAGGTAAGCCCAGGAGGGTGTGTCCCCAGCTAGGGGATCCTAGTTCATGTGGATCTGTGGGAGCTTCCAACTGTAGAACTGAACCATGGAGAACCATGGCAAAAGTGGCAGCAGGGAAGGAAGGAAACGTCCTTCAAAGGGAAGAATCAGTCTCAGGACATCAAGAGCGGTGGCCAAGGGAGCCAAGTGAAGGGAATGAGGATCTAGGTTTTCAACTGCCCAGCAGTTTAAGGAGTGATGCCAGCAAGTGAGGGGTATACATCTGGTACTCCACTGTGGCAGCAGATGCTTGTCCTAGGGGTGGGTGTGAGGAAACATTGGCAAAGGGGGCATGGCCAGGCCAGCCTGATATTCCAGATGACTAGCCCTGGAATGTTGCTGGGCTTTAAAGACATGAACAAAAAGTGTATCATATGACCTCTGCTCTCAGGCGCTTATCTTTTTTTTTTTTTAACATATGATCATTCCATTCTTGTTATATAATCAATAACTCACCGTATCATCACATAGTTGTATATTCATCATCATGATAATCTCTTAGAACATTTTCATCAATTCAGAAAAATAAAAAGAAAACAGAAAAAAATTCATACATACCTCCTTACCCCTCCCTTTCATTGATCACTAGCATTTCAATCTACTAAATTTATTTTAACATTTGTTCCCCCTATTATTTATTTATTTTTAATCCATGTGCTTCACTCGTCTGTTGATTGGGTAGATAAAAGGAGCACCAGACACAAGGTTTTCACAATCACACAGTCACATTGTGAAAGCTATATCATTATACAATCATCTTCAAGAAACATGGCTACTGGAACCCAGCTCTACATTTTCAGGCAGTTCCATCCATCCTCTCCATTACACCTTAACTAAACAGGTGATAGCCATTTAATGCATAAGAATAACCTCTCGACTCTGTTTGGACTCTCTCAGCCATTGACACTTTATTTTGTCTCATTTCTCTCTTCCCCATTTTGGTCGAGAAGGTTTTCTCAATCACTTGATGCTGAGTCCCAGCTCATACTAGGATTTCTGTCCCATGTTGCCAGGAAGGTCCACACCCCTGGGAGTCATGTCCCATATAGAGAGGGGGAGAGCAGTGAGTTTGCTTGTCGTAGTGGTTGAGAGAGAGAGGCCACATCTGAGCAACAGAAGACATTCTCTTGGAAGTGACTCTTAGGCCTAATTTTAAGTAGGCTTAGCCTATCCTTTGCTGGGTTAAGTTTCATATGAACAAATCCCAAGATTGGGGGCTCAGCCTATTGCTTCGGTTGTCCCTTGTGAGAATATCAGGAATTCTCCAATTGGGGAAGCTGAATTTTCCCCCTTTCTCAGCATTCCCCCAAGGGAACTTGAGGACTTACCTTTTGTGTAAGACCCTGTGTAATAAAGTGTTCTAGTATGGGTAACAGGTAGGGAGTTCTGTTTGTGCTCAGCAAAAGGAGAAACAAATTTAGGCTGAAAGAGTTGAGGAGGATTTCCTGGAGAGGAAAAGGATTTATGCTGAGTTTGCAGGGTGAAGGGAATTTAAAAAGGAAGGACCAGGCATTTCAGATTCCAACTCTGTGACATTTGCCCCAATTTAGTAGGAGTGTTTTTTTGTCAGGCCAGCCCCTTAGAAGTTGGTTAATTAAGTGTAAGCAAAAACCAATGCTTTCCTTTTTTGCACATTGCAAATGCAGAGAATGTACAGGTCTGTTTCCACCTTGGCAGGGGCATCTGCTGCTTGACCACCAGATGAGGCTCAGTCACACTGGCTCAGAGCATGGTGTTGTCAGTGTTCTGAGAGTGGTTTCATCTTTCCTGAGAGGACTCACATTTACAAAGTTCAGGGGACTAATGAATAAAACCAGAGAGCTGGACTGTGCATTCATACTGTCAGATAAATTGTTTCATGGGCAGGAACAGTCAGGAGCTCATGTGATCAGATCTTGTTGTCCTCTCTGTAGGCAGATCTTTGAGGAAGACCACAGTGTAAGCAACAGAAGTTACCATGTGAGCATAGGATAAGAAAAAGGGGTGAGAGAGGGGAAGAAGATAAGGGACTTAACACAACTAGGCTAAAACAAATCAGGTATCTTCATCCCACAGTTACCTCTAGTCTCTTTGATGAGACCAGAAGACATGAGACCAAATATTTGAGGTCTTAAAGGCTACAATCCCCAGGGTGCATCTCCACATTAGAGGTCAACTTGCCAACGTGCCAAAGCCTTTCTCTGATCTGAGTTCACTTACTCTGCAATCCTCAGGGGATGAGCACAAGCAACCTACCTCTGAGTGGATGTGAATTTTACAAGGGACCTATAAGATAGTATTGGAGATGTCTGCATTCACATATAGAATGCAAGTTTTGATGATTTGAAAATTATGAATGAAACCTAAAGGTATTGGTTTGAAAAGTGAGCATGTTTTGTATAGTCATGAAGGAGATATCCCAAGCAAATATAAGAAACTGGTGATTAAATTTGATATTTGAGACAAACTTGGAACAGAAATGAATAGACATCATGACGTATAAGCAGCCCCAGGATTGTGAGACAATTGGGGACAGAGAACTTAAAGGGAAGGCAATAATGAGGAATGGGATGGTAGTTCTAAAAATTAAAGGTGATAAAAATGCTAAGGTTATTAAAGAAAACATTGAACAGGTAGGAGAAGGAAGTGGCTTAGCAGTTAAAAACATTGGCTTTGGCATCAAGACATCCTGAAATCCATTCCCGATGCAGTCACACAGTAGCTGTATGACTTAGTTCAAGTTGTTAATCTCTCTGAGCCTCAGTTCCTTTGTATAAAAAATAGAGCTAATTGTATCTTTCTCTCAGGATTTTGACTTTAAAGGAGATAGTGTATATGAAGTACTCCTTGCCTTCCTGACATATTGTGAATGCTCTGTGCATGTGAATTTTGTTGTACTGATTGCTGCTGTGCTGGCTCTAAGAACAAGAGAGGCCAGAGCACATGGTGAGAAACAGGTTATGGGTGTGGCACGTCAGTGAGGGGTAATCCAGAGGTTCAAATAAAAAACATATCCTTATGACTAATGTGGAATCACAGTTGATAGAGGGGGCTTGCTGTAGGTCAGGTTCCATGGGAAATGCACTCTGAGATTCAGGTTTGCATGCAGGATGTTTATTGATGATGCTCTTGGGGACAACACCTGTGAGAATTGAGCGTGTTTAGAGAGGGAGGTTGAAGCTGCAAGGTGCTCTAAAGCTTGGGTGGCCCTGCAGAAGAGTCCCAGTTGAGGCAAGGAGACCAGGCCTTTTATCCCTGCATTGACTGGTCACTGGATTCAGGCCGCCCACAGGTGAGGGGAATAAACTTGGAGGTGGACGCTTGCTTCTACCAGGGAAAACTCCCGGAGAGGAGCCCATCTGTGAACTTCAACAGCCAACACTCTGGGCAGCTGGCAGAAGGAGTGCTTAGCCCTAAAAGACAATCTGGGGCTGCAGACCACACCACCCACGACAGGGATGTTTTCTGTTTTTCTCTTTGAGTCCAGAGGTGGGTAATGGGAAGTATTTAAACCTCTGCTCAGCAGTCAGACATGAACCTGAAATTTGTTGGAGGAGACTCCACCCATGCTTTGGCAGCCCTTAACGGGTCAGCTATTTATCTATGCACCAAAGCCATCTCTGTGGGGTAGACTTTAATAGACAAGAAAGGAAATGGTCATGTTTTGTAAAGAACTCCTCCCTAATTTATTCATTAAGGAATAGCTATGAAGAGAAAGCTAAGTTCCACCTTGCAGATGAGGAGATGGGAAGCCTTGAGCTTGGCCAGCAAGATGTATGTCATCCCTTTCTAGTGTTTCCAGCGGGAGGCCCAGGATTGTAAACTCCCAGGAATAACATTTCCTTCACAGCCTCATGGTGCTCACTCTTCTGCATTACCTAAAGTAATACTTAATTCACATTTATTGACTTGAAAATCAGCATTTAAAGACAGGACTAAGGTAGAAGGCTTCTGTGGCTCTACGGGGGGAGCCCCTGGAATCTTGGAGTATTTCCTGGTGCTCCAGGATGCCAGACACCCCATTTGACTAACCACTATTTAAAATGCACTCCCTATTTAGGCATGCAAATTCAAGTATGTGGTATAGGCAGCAGTCCCAACCATTCTTTTTCAGATTCTGGTTCTGTGACCCTATTTAATAGGGGTGTTTTTTTTTTTGCCAGGCCAACCCCTTAGAAGTTGGTTAATTAAGTGTTAACAAAAAACAATGCTTTCCTTTTTGCACACTGCAAATGCAAATACCCTTCTCCCACCTCCTCTTTGCTGGATGCATTAGTGGAGACCAGAGAAGAGTGGATAGATGGGTGAGAATGAGTGACTATTCAAGGGAGAGAGTGGGCTGATATGTATATGAGAGTGAGAATGATCCAATAGCAAAGATTAAAATCCCTCACACATACATGGTGTAAGAATACCTTTCATTTGTATAACTGCCACTTTCAAAGTGCTTTCACACGTGTCACCTCATATGATGATTACTTTAGCATTCATGGGGACTTCCTTTCCCAAGCCGGCAACTTGTCACTTTTACTCTGGTGTTTACTTTTTCTGGCAGTTTGCTCTGCGTGGCTTTATACTTATCTCTGGCATTTGAACTAAATTTGTGAAAATTTAATCTGATAGACTAGATCATTCCTAGGGACGTTCTACTCCTAAGATTTCACATATGCCAAATGTAATGAGGCAGTGTACCCAATGCATTTATAAAATCCCAGAATACATAACACCTTCTGCATCCTATTCAGTATTCACTTTGTATTTGTCTTAAGATATATGTCCCCATGTCCCACGTCTGGGATTTGAGAGTTTGTCTTCATATTTCCATGTTGTTTCTTGTTCACAAGGTAACATTTCCTTGGATATTGACAGATGCTTTCCCTTCAGGGTTTTGCAGGTCTGATGGATGGATCACCATCTTACTTTATATGCGATGATGGGCATTACCATTTGCTTCTTTATACCATTTAAATGTTGGTCCATCTCCCTGTGGTTTTTATTAATTGACAGGAGTAAATTATTATATATTCTTCATAAATTCTGACACAATAGAAAGGTTTCAGTATGGCTCATATTTGAAATGCTTGCAACTTGAAAATAGCGACCCTTTCATTTCAGGGTCATTGTCACGTGCCAGGTGAATTGTAAAATGTATATCCTTCCATTACATCCATCTTGATTGTACCAACATAGGCATTGTTCAAGTTAGATGCTTATTTTTAAATGAAAATGACAAGGAGTTGAAAACAGTAGAAACCTTTTATGATGCTGATTTTAGCAGACAGTACTAAAGTCTGTATTAGAAGCAAACTGCATCAATTCTTGTTACAGTAGGTGATAGTTATGTTCTGGGGGAAATAATTTCACTCCAGGGGTTCTTCTGCCATTTTCAGTTAAGGAAGCCATGAGGAAATGAGCCCCCCCTGTTACTCTGTATAATTCTTGGCTATTGGTGGCTATGGTTATTGTACTATATTTAGGAGGTGATGATTATTGTGTTATATTTAGGTATGGTCATATTGATAAGTCTGCAAGAGTTTCTATACTGCTGTGCTAATGAGGAGGTAGGGGGTCTCACTTAAAGGAGATATAATTCTTGGGGAGGATGCCTGACTTTTAGATGTGACATAGAAACAGAAAGGACCAGACTTGAGCCAGCCTCTGAAGGGAATAGCCTTTTGTCCTAAGCCTGCAGTAGTTCAGACAGGATCAGCCACAGGGAAGTAGCGCAGGAGCTAGTCCTCTAGGGACGGAAGCCAAGCTCGTCCTTTGGGTGCCTATTTTGATATTTGAAAGGGAAGGAAAATTTCTGTTTTATATTTATAATGCTCTCAGCATTTATTTTCCCTTCGTTCTCTCTAAATGCGTAGTAAATCTGTTCAACACTTGAGCCAGCATTTCACCTACCTTTTCTGTAGGAGTTGGATCTAAGGGTAACCAAATAGCTCCAGTTAATTAGGGGATGTTCTACTTTACAGAAGAAAGCAAGTAAAAGTGCCAGAAAGCATTAAAAACATAATTTCACAAATCCCAGCAAAATTATTGATCTAGACAAGTACCATTAATTAGTGTGAAAAGTCACTGGGTGCACAGCTAGTGGGGAAATGGACATTTTTTATACTGTCAAAATTACACTAACTATACAGATTAATTTCTTGTTTCAAGGGTAAAACATAACTGTACAATATAGGGATCAGATTATCATCACCCTAATCTAGTAATCAATCCTAGTAACGTTAATGATGTATCAGCCTGATGTTATGTATCTTTTGATGTGATGGATCACAATTTATACAACATCATCTAAATGTCTTCTAGACAAAAATGTTTAACATTAATCCATCAGGCCTTTACACACACACACACACACTCACACACACTTCAGTTTATGGGAAATACAGAGGATAGAGGAATAAGTTGAATATCACCACAAAGAAGTAATCACACAAATCCATAAACTAAGTCATTTTACAGGGCCACTGGGCTGGTGTCTTCACAAATTAGGGTCAAAAAAGAGGACTTGCTAGATTTAAAAATATTTAAAGCACATAAAAATCAGATGCAGTGGTCTTGGATTAGATACTGGTTTGGGTAAACCAACTGTAAGGACATTTAGGGGGAAGTTTGGATATGGTCTAAGTATCAGATGATATAAAAATTTACTGAAATGGAAATGCAGAGATCATTGACTGAAAAAAAAAGCTGCAGGACAGTATGTACCATAAGAGCTCATAGTGGTAAATACACACACACACACACACACAATGCATACACACATATTTGAAAGAGAACCACAAAATATGCCCAAAGATAGTAACAGTTGATTTCTAGATATACTATTTTATTTTGTTTCTAGTTTTAACTTGTCCATATTTTGTAATTTTCTATAATGCATGGAGACTGCTTCTGTTCTTTTAAGAACTCACCCTAAAGATGACATACCAAAAAAGAATTTTATAAAAATGAATTAAGATTTCATTTTGTATTAAGATCTGTTGGTTCTTTTGAAACGCCGACATATTTTTAATAATACTTTTATTTAAAAATAATTTTAGATTTTCAACAGAGGTGCAAAGATAGTACCAAGTTCCTGTATACACTTTTCATCCCATTTGCCCTGATGTTAACGTCTTACATTACTGTGGTACATTTGTCAAAACTAAGAAATTTGCATTCATACATTACTCTTTATTCAGATCTCATCACTTTTTCCACTCATGTCCTTTCTCTGTTCCAGGATTCCACATTGCATTTAGGCACCATATCTTCTTAGTCTCCTCCAGTCTGTGACAGTTTCTCAGGCTTTTTATGCCCTTGACAGTTTTGAAGAATAATGCTCAGTATTCTGTAGAATGTTCCTCATATTGGATTTACTTGGTGTTTTTCTCATAGTTCTACTGGGGCGATGGGTTTGGGGAATAATACCAACAGAGGCGAGTGCCTTTCCGATTGCATTCTATCAGAGGGTACATGATGCCAGTATGACTTCTCACTGGGAATGTTAACCCTGATCCCTTGATAGCATCTACTAGATTCTCCAAAGTTACTATCTTTCCTTTTCCATACTCTGTTCTCTGGAAGTGAGACACTAAGTCCTTGCCCATATGACTTTTAATTTTTTTTAAATCCCTGCTCTACACCGCCTCCCAAAACCCAGTTTATTTTAACTGATGTAAGAGTAATTTATTTTTTCTAACCTTTGAAAGAGTATTGTCACATAGTAACACACACGAGGACCTGCCACTGGTGGAGATGGTGATGAAGTGAGAGGACCCTAAGGAGAAGGTGATACTCAGGGGCATACAGCTTGGGTTCCCTGGGTTAGCCTTTCACACTGCTTCTCCACTCTGGCTCTCCAAACAACTTGGAGGGTCCCCTTCCAATGCTGAACTTGAAAACTCTGCATTGCATTTTATTAGAGAGGTGGCCTTTCCTTTTGGAGTGACCTGTTGTTTCTATGTAACTTTAATTGCTCTTGGAGAATGGATAGTAGGAGAAAGAAAGAGATGGTACCAAAAGTGAAAGAAAACCACCAGTCAAGTTCTCTTCCCTGGTGGACATCCTTCAACTCTTGGGAATTAGGATATAATGACATTATCCAGCAAATGTTTCAGAATTGGCATCTGGGGAACCCTTGATGTCCCAGTCCTCTGATATACCTGCATTCTATGACACTGTGCATAACTAGGGCACCAAAGGGCCACAGACAGAGATGCCTAGAAGCCTCCTCTGCTGGGAGGAAGACAAGGCCAAGATCAACCACCACACAGAATTCAGAGAGCCACCCAAGTGCATATTTGTCTTTCTTTAGTTCTCTTCTCAGACAAGCCTTGTGGCCCACATGAGTGCCAGCTAGCAGAGCCTTCTTGAGTTCTCTGAAATGGCTGGAATTTCCTTCAGCAGTTTCATGAGCAAACCAAAACAGTACAAATTATCTCCAGAATCATTTGGCTTATTTTTTTTTTCAATCCTCGAGGCTTGTTTTTCTCCCACAACTCCTTCTTTACCTGATAGAGGGTTTGTATGCCCTCTTCCACTCCTCTGCAACCTATGACTACTTTTGTGATACCCAAATGAGGCTTTCTCTACTGACCCGAGCGTCATAGATTCATAAATAATCTTTATATCTCTTCCTCCCTTCTGCTCTTTCATCTCCCCTCCTTCTCTCCTTTTCTTCCTTTTGTGATTTCTAGCGTCATTATATGAGAAGTGAAACCTTCTGATTCTGGCTAACACTGAAAAAATTCTTGGGAAATTTTTATCAAAGGGGAGATTGTTCAAATGTATTATGATCTACTAGAGAATTATTTTACCTTTGGACATTTTGGAAATGAATGTAAATTTACAGATATTCACATAGGTAGGGTTTTTCCTACCCATCTCTTCTTACTACTCTACATAGAGACTAAGTTACTTAGTATTCTGCTCCTACCCACAAATGAAAATCTGAAAAATATTTCAGTTGAGTATTAAAAATGCATATTTCAGTGATAAAATTTACAGGCCCAGATGTATATTTTGGGGAATACTTGATTCAAGTGTCCACATATTTCCGCTGCTAGCCTAGAATTGATTGTAGTCCTTTAGTGGTTAATAGGGAGCAGCAAGAAAATCAATTATGTGGATATCTGCTACATATAAACAAAAATCTAGATATATGAACTACCTGAATGTTTTAAACTGTATAGTAAAAACTTTTAGAATAACCAAATTTTCCCATCATATTTTATTTTTTATAAGGACTTTTCTAAGGCAGTTGAATAGGAGACTCCATCTTACTGGAATTGTTGGAACCGTTCTACACCTTTAGGAAATGGTGTAGAAAGATTTCCCTTTTCCCCTTCTTTGTAATTCCTAAATTCGTGAGTTTTATACTACATATTTTTATACCACATATTAGTTTTTTTCCTTCCTGACTGTAATATGCATTTTACCTAGTATCTTGGTCAAATAGAAAATGTTGTGTACTATTCAAATTCCGCTATGTGTATTTCCAGTATTTTGATTAAATGTAAAATAAAACTGATGTCTTCTCTTCCCTTCTAACAATAGGAAAATCTGTTTATTCCTCTTGTTTTTGTTGTGTGCACATGTGCATATGTGTTTTGGGAATGATTCTGTACCTTTTCATAAGTAAATATAAATTAATCCTTTAGATAATGTTTCAGTTTGCTAACACTGCTGGAATGCAATATACCAGAAATGGATTGGCTTTTAGAATGGGGGGTTATTAGTTTACAAATTTATAGTTCTAAAGCCATGAAAATGTCCAAATTAAGGTATCAAGCAGAAGGTACCTCCCCCGAAGACAGGCTGCTGACATCCAGGCACAAGGCTGGCGTCTCCTGGTCTTTTGCTCCTGGGTTCCTTTGCTTTCAGCTTCTGGCTTCAGTGACTCTTTTGGCTTCTGTGGGTCCTTGCTTACTTCTCTGGGGGCTTTCCTTTCTCTCTGCTTTCTCTCCAGGATTTCTCTCTGAGCTCTCTCTCTCCAAGCTCTCTCAGCTTTCCTGTCCTTTATCCTCGCATAAGGGACTCCAGTAAAGGATTAAGACCCACCTTGAATGTCCTGGGTCACATCTCAGTTGAAACAACCTAATCAAAAGGTCCCACTTACAATTAAGTCTGCCCCCAGAGGGATGGATTAAAAGAACATGGCCTTTTCTGGGATACATAACAGTTCCAAACCAGCACAGATAATTATCCACATAATTTGTAATTATCCTCAACTATATTAGATTTTTTCACCTGACCATTGTGTTATGAGTGAAATAGTCGTGACATGTTAATCTCATTGCATTTTAGAGGTAGAGTATCATCTCTGAAAAGAAACTTATACATCTCTGCCTGTCAGTAAATTTCAAACTTAAATATATAGAGAGGAAAAACTAGAGTGGTAACAGGGCTAATGTTGCAGCTGCTGAGCACCTAATGTCAGATCCATCACCGTGTGTCCTCATCTACTACTACCACAACACGGTCCACGTCTTAGATGCATGCACAAGCATTTTTCTTTTGTATGCTTGCTCTGCTATCCCATAATATTTTGGGAAATGAGGTGAGGTGATGGGAAGTGTTCCCAATCCCAGAAGTTTGGACAGGTGTGTCATCAATATGTCTGTGACCTTTGCACATAATTGAGTGATATACTGTAACCTGTATCTGAGTCTGTGTGTAATTTAACAGAAGTTTCTGCTAATTTCCCTCTCTTGGCCTGGCTCACATTTCTTAAATTCTTCTAGATTCTTAAGCTAAGTAACAGACAATTCCAGCCTCCCATTTTGATTAAAGATGTCAACCCTTTCCCTATAGTGTTAAAGAAAATAATATCCATTCAATTTTCCTGGGCCACACCTGGTTTGTACAGAGCTAAGTGTAGTACGAAATTTTTCCTTCCTTTTTCATATTTCTTTGTTTGCATTCCTAAGCTTCCAATACTTTTATCTAAAAATTATTATTAACAAGTCTGTCTCTGTTTCCACTGCTTCTTTCCAGATATTTCTCCAGCCTTTCCTCATTAGAGACATAATGAATCTCAAGTATATTTGAGTGAATCAAGGAAATGAGGATCCTAGTAGCCAACATTCCCTTTGTTAAAAAAAAAAACATCATAACTTTTTGAGGCTTTGCGTACTTAGGCTAGGTTGACAAGTGTAGGAGGGACTTTCATGTCTTAAGACGTGACAATTCAAATTTCTCTTTTTTGCCCAAGGTTTTCCCTTTAATCTGAGGGGAAGTGAATGTCTTTACATTCTTCTCATTTTCCTTGGCTGAACTTTTCCTATTTTTAATACAGAGAGTAGGCCTCAGGCATTCATTTGTTCATTCTAGATTTAAATCTCAATCTTGTTTGCCTTTCTGAATTCGAGGATCAGATATCTTCTCCTATCTGATTGATGTATAATTGACATCTCTACGCAATGTCTAATACTTATCTCAAACAAAATGCCCTAACAGATCTGTATTCCCCTTCCCCAAACCAGTACCTTCCTCAGCCTTGCCCATCTCAATAAATGGCACCATAATCTACGTTGCTGCTCAAGTTATGTTGATTCCTCTCCCCTCAGTACTACAATCATTCCATCAGTAAATTTCTTGAGTCTAGTCTCCATTTTATCTTGAACTATTTGACAACCCCCAAATCTAGGCCCCCAAGATCCTTACCTTAGCCTACTCTAGTAACTTTCTCTATAGGGATACCTGGTCTACCAGCTTCTACTTGTGCTTTTTGTGTTCTCCACATAGCAGTCAGGGTGACCTTTTAGTTTATTAGTGAAAGCTATTTTTTATTGTACAATTTATATAAAATGTCAAAAAGATTCCAAACAGTTTCATGTTTTGTTTATGGATATACACATAAGTAATAAAAGAACCAAAAATATGCTTGAGAATGACATGCACCAACTTTATGATGGTGGTTATTTCTGAGGAAAGTGGGAAATCTAAAGATGAGGATTTCAAGATTATTTTGTAACTTTTTGCTACTTAAAAAAAAAATCTGGTGTAAAAATGGCAAAACAACATGTTTTTAAATCTAGAAGGTATTTTAGTTTCCCAGCCTGCTTAAGAAATGCCATACAATGAGTCGACTGAAACAGTGGGTTTTAGCATATGGTTTTGAGGCTAAAAGAAAGTCCAAATCAAGGCATCATCAAGGTGATACTTTTTCCTTGAAGACTGTGGCATTCTGGGGCTGGCTGCTGGTGATCCTTATTTTGTCACACAGCAAGGCACATGATGGTGTCTCCTGGTCTTTTACATTTCTTCTGGGTTCTGTTGATTTCAGCTTCTGAATGCTCTGTCTGTGGCCTTGTCTCTCTGTCTGAATTTTATTCCAGGTATAAGGACTCCACTGATAGGATAAAGAGCCATCCTGATTGAGGTGGGTCACACCTTGACTGAAATAGGCTCATCAAAAGTCCTACTTATAATGGGTTCCCACCCACAAGAATGGATTAACTTTAAGAACATGTTTTACTGGGCTACATACAGCTCCAAACCACCCAGTAGGTCGGTTAAGACATATCTACTACATGTCCTCTATGACTTTTTCTTTTCATTGTATTTACTTCCTAATAGCTTTACTGAAATATAATTCATACCATATAATTTACCTATTTAAATTGTACAATTCAGTACTTTCTAATATATTCACAGAGTTGTGTGGCCATTACTGCATTGAATTTTAGAAAATTTTCACAGCCAGGGTTACTTTTTAATACAGAAATCATATCATGTTATTCCCTTGCGTAAAAATGTCCAAAGTCTTCCCCATTGCACTTAGATCAATATTGAATTGTTTATTATGAACATCTAAATACTGTGTTCCCTGGCTGCTAGCTGTCTCTCAGCTTACTATAAGCTAGGGACCGCTCTGGGCACACAGATTCTGTAAAGAAACAGAAAAAGTCCACCCATTTAGAGCTGACAGTCTAGTGGGATTCTTAGACAATATATCCCAAGACCTTTGAGAAGCCACCGATTTGTATCACTATATTATTTTTAAGAATTCCCTCCAAATTCCAGCTTTTGCACTGGTTGAGGCACTCATGAATTACATTTTTTTAATTTCCCTATTGCATGTAAAAGAACTTGTTTATTTCACATGTCTGATCTGCTGCCAAATTCAGCATTCCACCTTTTATTTTATACAAAATACACTTTGGAGGACTTCTTCTCATCTATTACCAGTATAAACAGTTGGCTTTCTTTACTGTAGTTTTTCACAAGAAAGGCAATTTTTAAAAAATCACTTTTTAAGTGTTGTTGTTACATTCTTTGTTGTAATAATGAAGAAAAAACAACACTAATACATTGAGTGAGGTATGCTAGGTGGCAGACTAGCCCTTATCATTAGCTAAATGATTTCTTCAGTCTAACACACAAACCTTACAATGCATATGATTCAAAATTGTACCTTTGTAAAGTGATGGATTCCACTGTGTAATGGATCTCTGGAGCCTTTTGAGAAATGTAGACAGCACAGCAAGTTCTGCCAGTGAGAATCCACAGAAGCCCCCTTACCTTCCTTTTAGGAACCTTTACCACTACTGTCTCATGCTCCTACCCTTTGGAAATGTCTGAGCTTGAAAAGCAAATGCTTTTCTTTGCCCCAAGCTGTGTCAATGCTTTGGCCAGGGTAGGAGGATGAAGCCTCACCTTGATTTTCTTGGTTGTCACCGATGTCTTCCCTTGACTTGAGTTCACACTGACATTGAACCGTTGCTCTTGAGAATGCTTTTATTTTTAACATGTGGGAAAGACATTTACTCATCTTCCTATATGTTTTGAAATATGTTCTCAGATCTTTATTTCCTGTAGGTCAAGCTCTATTTGAGATCTCACTGGCCATGTAGTATTGTGATAATCTATATGGTATAGAAATCCATCATATGTATTAGTCTACTTGTCCCTTATGGAGCACGCTGGTATCCTTGTATTTCAATTTCCACATTTCTTTGCTCCTAGATAAATCAAACCTTCTTTCAAAGTTTGCTTATGAATCCCTGAATTCAAAACTAAACTCAGAACATTCTTTGCTACAAGTGGCCCTCCTAACTTAAATTTATATGGGTTTTAAAAAATGTCCCCCCTAATTTTTTCCTAAAAAAAGAGAATATTTTCCCTGCTTTTCAAGGTAAACATTATGACACTATTCCTGATGTTTCAAGGTTCTTAATTATGCCAGCTCTTCTGCAATGTGTCTATCAGTCAAACAGAATAACCTGTTGCAAGACCAACTGTATAAAGTTAAACCACTTCCTTAGATTCTGTGCACACAATTATGGTTCCTGCCATCAGATGGTTTCCTCTAGGACCTCTAGCAGGTAGGCTGACTTTCTATAAGCAGCTCTGTGATTAGAAGAGATATTCCACACAATTCATCCATTTGCACTTTTTATATCAAGATACATGTTTGCTTGTATTTTTAAATTTAGAAACATGGTACATGTAACTTCAAAGGATATTACTAACCCATACCTTATTGAAGTAAGTAGGGGAAAAACTTCTAGGTTCCAAAATTCATACCATTAACCCTGACTTAACTGTAAGAAGGGCAGCTTCCTGGAAAACTAGAAGATAGCCCTTTACCTTAGCACCACCCTGTGCTGAAAAACTCATCTGATTTAGTTTTCTCCCACCTGGGCTTTGCTTTATTATAAGGAGGTGAGACACTGCTTCTTCTGGGGCTTCTGTTTGAACTCATTATGCTACATATGGTAGTTCAATTCAGGTGTCAACTTGGCCAGGTGAAGGTGCCTAGTTCTATTGCTGTGGACATGAGCCAGTGGCATGTGAATCTCATCTGTTGCTGATTACATCTTCAGTCAGCTAGGAGGCGTGCCTGCTGGAATGAATGATGTTTGATTTAATTGGCTGGAAGCTTAAATGAGAGAGCTCAACGTAGCACAGCCCAAGCAGCTCAGCATACCTCATCTCAGCACTTGCAGTTCAACCCAGGCCTTTGGAGATGCAGAAAGGAATCACCCTGGGGAAAGTTGTTGGAATCCAGAGGCCTGGAGAGAAGGCCAGCAGAAGTTGTCCTATGCCTTTAAACATAAGAAAGAACCTTAGTTGAAAGTTAGCTGCATTTCCTCTGAAGAACTACACATTTTTAATGAAGTAAATCCCTTTTATTAAAAGTCAGTCCATCTCTGGTATGTTGCATTCTGGCAGCTAGCACACTAGAACGCTACATGATGATGATAAGATGTTCTATGAAGCTCGGGAATTTCCACAACAGTCTTGTCTTTCAGCACCTCTCTGCATCCATTCCTCAAATCAGAAGGACCAGAAAATTTGAGCCCAATGGGCAGGTGAGCTCTAAAAGACTTACAAAAGGGTTTTGAGGGACCAAGATAGTTTTGAAATTTTGTCCCCATCTCCTGGGCTCTGAATTGTCATGAATTTAATTAGTCCTGTTTCCTCCTTTAGTTCCTTTCTCTCCTGGTCATTGACTTGACCAATAATCTTATCAACTTCTTGGTGGCATTCTAGTGCAAAGGGTCATTTGGTGACTTTGGAGAAACTTCAGTACCATTCTGTGGAAGTTAGAAGCATTAAAAATCCTCTCAGGAAACTTGTTCTTCAGTGGATCAAATAAAATGCTACTTTGCTCTTTATGAAACTACTTCTCTATTACATCATTACATATAGGTCTTAGTTTTTAACCATTTTGAGGGATGTCTTGAACACTTTGCAACTTGATGAAAGCTATGAGACTTCTTTCCAAAAATTGTGATTATGCATGTACATGTATGCGCCATGTGCCTGTCCTTTGTTTGCAAACAATGGGAATCAACTCTGACTAATTTATACGTAGAAAAGGATGCTGGGGTAGCTAATGGAATTGAATAGAGAGAGAAGGAACCTATATACAAGCAGGGCAGGATCAGGATAGTCCCAGGGGCTCAGCAGCTGGGGCTTGTTTGTGTTCGTGCTGGACTTAGCTTTGGTAACTCAGCTCCAGTAACTCCAATCACAGTGTCCATAACTGTCCCAAATTTTGGAATCCCAGGAGAAAGAAGTTAATTGAACTATCTTGAGTCAAAGTCAGTCAGCTCTTCCTCCTGGAGAGTGGGATTATATCGAACAGATGCTCATCAGGGTCCACTTTGTGTAACGTGAAGCCATTCCCAGCTTTGGGGAAATTAGTGTGAGCTGGGAAGGCATGTCTCCTGCATTCTAAACTTTGCGTCTAATTTCAAGACATTCACAGTCCCCCTGAGAACTCTGAGGGCTCTAAATCCCTTTTTTGGAGGAAGATAAAACTAGTTTTGACAGAATTCATAGAATATTAGAATATTAGAGTTGGAAGGAACCTTAGGTAATGTATTCATATTTACTAAATGTTGGACATTATGCTAAATACTTTGCATGCATCACCTCATTTTATTTTTACAACAACCCAAAAAGCTAGGTACATATTATTTTTATTCTCTAGATGAGGAAACAAAGTCACTTACTTTAGAAAAAGATAGTTTGGAATCTCCTGGGCTCCTCGTGGTCCTCAAAATTTATTAGTCAGGGGAAGAAAAATTCTCCTGCTTCTGAGTAGGAGGAACTTCTAGAGATCCAAATTTTATTTCTGGTGCATCCAAGTAGGTCAGAGGTTAATTACAGAGCACTACTTTGCCCCCATCTAAAATGGATTTTGAGGCAGATAAATCCCTCCTCATGCCTATCTTTTCTCATACCACTGTCAATCAGGATCTTGAAAAGGTTTTCATGAAGAGGAGCTATATTTAGCAGACTCCTTTTTAATAAAGGAAAAAACATTAAGCCTTCACATAGCTACATGCTGCCCATTTCTGTCACAGAGTGGCGTGGACTCCCTCTGCCCACCCACCCACCTCCTGCTCTGTTTCTCTGTGGCCTAACACTTGTTTTCCATCTCCACACGTCTCACCCACAACTGTTCCGTTTCTGGGCTTCTCATCCACCCACTCTTGCTCTGTTCTTCTGTCACACAACCCAGAACTCATGCGGATTACCCTCTTCCTCTGTGGTCACCCTGTCAGCCACTCCTCCTTTCCATCGGAAACCCACCATCTCATCTTCTACCCAGCTGCTACCCAACCGATCTTCATCCATATATCCGTAGGTGCTTGCTGACACTGCCATGCTTACACACACTTTTATCTTTTTACCAGCTGACTCCTTGGGGTATGTGCCTTCATGGGTGCAAGGTTGTGTCTATGTAGGCATTTGGGTGCATCTAGATGACTAGATAGGAATATCTCTCCCATTGAAACAGCTTTCCTCACCTGGATATTATTATTTCAGCTTGCTTGTGCTATCAGGTGCATTCCTGGAAGGCAAGAAGCAGCTCATGTGTGTCTTTGGCTCTTTTGGGTCTAATATAAAGACTAGATCATAGGAGGTACTCAATAAGAACTTGACCTGAGCTGCCACAGTCACATTACTCAGACAGGCTTCAGCTGGGGATGTTTGCCTGCGGTAAGAGAGGAGCATGTTTTTCTGCTTTAAAAAGAGTATCACTAATAAGACCACCTGGTTTGTTGTGAGCACAACTGTGAACTCTTAAGGATAAATCTACTTTTCTCTCAGTGAAAAATATTCTCAAGTTACTTTAATTGATTCATTCTCAATTCTTCTAAACAGCGAGAAAGTATATTATTTCTTTTTCATGAGTTTTTGTTCTGTCTCCCCATGTCCCTTCCCACCAGTCCGAAGGATTATGTTGTGATAGCCAAAATCTAGTCCTAGAAATAGTTGAAGAGCTAGTTAAAAGAACTAGAGACTACCTTCAGGGTGGCATTTTCTACCAGTCATGGCATCATGTGTGGTGAGCAATAGTTTTCCCTTGCCCAACTCCACTGCAGTTCCAAAGTTTTTCAGTCCTGGAAATTTTATAACACAGTTCAGAGCTGATTTAGGTAGAGGTCAGGAAGACTTATGCTCATTTCAAATTATCTACACAGATAAACAAAATAATGGATAAAAGCAAATACCTCAGGTTTCCTAAAATTTGTATGAAGAATTGCAGATGCTTGTAATAAGTCATTTCTGCACACACATCCTCTTTAGTGTCCTGGAACAGTCTGATTTGGGTTACCTCACTCCTGGTAGCAGTAAGGTTTCAAAATATCTTCTTAAGTTCCAAAGTTCAACTGAATCCAGTTGAGTGCCACCACATCTGATCAACAAAGTCTGGGAACTGAACCTTCTTGGATTTCTTAAAACTTACAGGAGAAAATGCTATGCTCTGAACTCCAGTCACCAGGATCTTACCAGCAAGCTTTTTACTTTTTCCTGGTGCCGTTACTCTTATTAGGTCCAGGAGGTGTAAGTAGAAGGTTCATTGTGAAAAAAAAAAAAAGAAAGAAAAAAATGTGGGTTCTGCTCTGTCAATTACATGGGAAATGTATAACTTAAAAAGGAAAGAGTATTTGTTCTTCTATTACTTGCTTGCTATTTGGAGTTCAAGTCATATCCACCCTCTAACAGCTCCTTCAGGATCCTTGGAGTGCTCTCTTCTAGTAAATTGGCTTGAAACTGGGTCATATCCAGGCCTAGCCTTCCATTTATGTTAGCCTACAGCCTAATGGAAAAAAGGAGGGTATATCTAGACACAAGTTAATATACTATGGTAAAAGAAAGAGTAGTGATAGCTGTTATGTATTTACCATTTGGAACTTGAGATTGATTGATGGGTGTGGGAGGCCCTGGTGTTCCTATGATCTTAAGATCTCTGATTAGCCAATAATAACACACTAGTGCACCAATTATACCAGCTGTCCCTACATAGCACCATGCTGTCAAAGTCATCAATAGAGAGGCAATTCCCTTTCCTTTCAAAATTAATCTTTATCATTGTCAAAGGCGTCAATCTTTGGAAGAGGTCTAAATGAATCTAAATGGAAAAAATTGTGTGATCTACAGCTTTATAAGAGAACTTTAGGTCTGAACAGGGAGTCATTTATACACTTTGGGGAGAAAGGCCATTTCTAGAGACCTCAGTCTTTCAGTGTGGTGACTGGTTTGAGTACCTCAAAGAACTGCCTGGGATGTCCAGAAAATCACAGCAGATTTTCCTTTTAAAAATGTAACTGCTTTAGAAACTGAGTAGCATCTGACAGGTGATAGCCTTCAGGGACCAAGTGCAAGGCTGGAAAACATCTTGTTCTAGGCCCAAGCAATTACTACTAAGGGACATTTTAACTTCTCACCTAGAAATACTTGAAACACTAAAATCCATTTCCTTTTGAGTTAAAATTCTCTTCAAGACAAAAAAAGAGAAAATCACTTACACTTAAAAGAGAGAATGAGAGAGGGCAAGCCAAAATTGAGTTAAAGGGTAAATTATCACTTCTCTCACTGCAACCTTCCCTCTTCTTTCCTGGGCTTTCGGTGTAGTACTCCTTTTGAGTTGGGAGGTAGTTAAATGTTTTTCTTTATCAGATGTACTGTGGGTTCCTAACTCCCAGACCCACTCTTTGCTTCTCTGAACAAGCTTTGGTGGTTTCTGTTCTCAAGGGGTAGAATTTTTTTCCTCCACTTTTCATGAAATGCATTCTTTTCCACCAAAATTATTTACTGTGGTTTCATAAAGATCAGCTCTGACTAGGAATCAAATGTTCTTTACTTGTCAATAAAATCAGAGCTCTCTACCTGTTCCTGTCCATCTCCAAGGAGGTCAGCCTTATCCTCATCTCTTGCAGAGGCTGGCGGGGTATTCTTGTGGGGTTTTAAGGTCACACCTTACATTCCACAATTAGGCTTACCTTACCTTTGCATTTTCAAAGCCAGAAATTCTCAAACTCTCTGGTCTGTCCTGAGATGCCATTTGGTTGGAAATTGTATATGTACCTTGGGATTGAGGGGAGGGATCATAATTTCCCGGTTACAACCTTTAGCTCTCAATCCCTTGTTACCCATAACCTTTCTAATGTGCATATTTTCTTGAAAGAAAATTTATGCTCCTGTACCTAGAAGGGAATCTCAAATGAGCAGTATACTCAGCCTTAGCCAGTATCTGAACATTGATTTGATTTTTTAAGGGCAAACAAACATTTATACAGAATACAAACAATATTGAACAGAAATGCAGAGAAAGAAAAGATTGATCTGGTCAGGAGAATTGGAGAGAATTTTAAAAGAAACAACATGTGAGTCTATCTCCCCAAATGAATGGGATTGAACATCTGGAAAAAAAGGCAGAGGAGAAGCTTCAGGGCTCTGACCCCCACAAATGCTTTGAACAATCAGCATGAACTTGCAGAAACATCTTTCTGAAAGCTCCAGGAAACAGTTAAAAGACAGGGCAAGTGCTGAATCAAGAAAAAGGCAACATAAAAGCAAGAGACTCCTGGTGCCTTGACTGGCCCTGCCCTCATCCCTCATCTGCACCAAGATGCTGAGCAGGGTGGAACCGTGGTCCCAGTGCAGATGCCTGGTCCCAGTTCGAAAGGGAGCAGAATAACCCTTGTGCATATACTAAGAGCATGTATGTTGGGCCTAACCAGTCTAGTGGTGGCCTGCAGGACTTGGTGATCCAGAATTTGCCCTACATGCAGCAGGTTCTCCTACAGAACCTGGTGGAGAGCAGTCGAGTGGAAACCTAGGGCAAGGGATTTCAGATGGTAGGTGTTCTAGTTTGCTAGCTGCTGGAATGCAACACACCAGAGATGGATTGGCTTTTAATAAAAGGGGATTTATTTTGATAGTTCTTCAGAGGAAAGGCAGCTCACTTTCCACTGAGGTTCTTTCTTATGTGGGAAGGCACAGGATGGTCTCTGCTGGCCTTCTCTCCAGGCCCCTGGGTTCCAACAACTTTCCCCAGGGTGACTTCTTTCTGCATCTCCAAAGGCCTGGGCTGAGCTGCGAGTGCTGAGATGAGAAATGCTGAACTGTTTGGTTGTGCTACGTTGAGCTCTCTCATTTAAGCACCAGCCAATTAAGTCAAATGTCATTCATTGCAGCAGGCACGCCTTGAACCGACTGCAGATGTAAATCAGCAACAGATGAGGTTCACCTACCATTGGCTCATATCCACAGCAACAGAACTAGGTGCCTTCACAAGGCCAAGTTGACACCTGAATCTAACTACCACAGTAGGTGTATTCATTTGTAAGCTGCCAGAATGCAATATACCAGAAATGGAATGTCTTTTAAAAAGGGAATTTAATAAGTTACAAATTTACAGTTCTAGTGCCAAGAAAATGTCCAAATTAAAGCACCCATAGAAAGAAAACTTAATTCAAGAAAGGCTGATGGATCTGGAACACCTCTATCAGCTGGGAAGACATGTGGCTAGCATCTGCTAGTCCCTTACTCCTGGTCTCGACTGCTCTCAGCTTCTGTTCCTGTGGGGGTTTGCCACTTTGCTTCTCCGGAACTGGCTTTCATCTCTTGGCTTCTCTTGGCTCTCCCCAGGTTCTGGCTTGTCTGACATCTCATGGGAAGCCACATGGCTCTTTCTGCAGCGCTCTTAGCTCCAGGCATCTCCAAACATCCATGTCTCTGTTCTCCAAGTGCCAGCATCTGTGTCAGCTCTGCTCTCTCCAAAATGTTTCCTTTTTTAAAGGACTCCAGTAAACTAATCAGGACCCACCTGGAATGGGTGGAGTCACATCTCCATCTAATCAAAAGTCATACCCACAATTGGACATGCCATATCTCCATGGAAATAAACTGATTAAAAGTTCCCACCTACAATATTGAATCAGGATGAAAAGAAACTGCTACTGCCACAAGATTGGATCAGAATTAAAATATTACTTTTCTTGGGTTTCATAATATTTTCAAACTGGCACAGCAGGATATATAGTATAGTGCCCCACCCCAGACTGTGAGAAAACTGTTTCCTAGGGGAAAGGGGACGTTCTTATCTGCATACACAGGGGAATTCCTAGGGCCTTATATACAAATCCAAGACAAGACGCACTTACAGAAAGGATCTGGGAGTCGCCTATATTTGGCCTGGAGCAAATCTCTAAACTCGTATGGATAAGCTCTGAAGGAGAGCATTTGCACGAATCAATCTGAAAGACTGGGAAAGGTGTTTTATTTTTTTCTCCTGCTCCTCCCCTTTCTCTTTTTCTTCTTTTTCCTTCTCCTCTTCCTCCTGTCATTCAAGGAAAGTTCTGCCATAATACTAATCTAATACAAGCGTAAGGGACAAATGCCTAAAGACTAAATTTCAGTAGTAACACATTAAAATTGTAAGATATCATCTCCCTGGCGACGTGGGAGATGAATCCGGCCCTGGCACCAGGGGGTCAACGACTCCATCCTGACCAAAAGAGGGAAACGAAGTGTAACTAATAAAGTATCAGTGGCAGAGAGAATTGAAATAGAATCAAGAGGCTACTCTGGGGGTTGCTCTTACGCAAGCTTCAGTTAGATGTTGCTACCTATCATAACCAGCCAAACCCAACCAGGACCATTCCAGCCAATCCTAAGGAACACCTAGACCAATATATGAGGTTCCACAAGGGTTCCATGCACTGATGTAGCTTTCCAGAAACCTACAACCTCCAGATGGGTCCCTTGTCCAAATAAGTGCTGAAACCTACAGGGCCCAGCCTCTCCAGAACATCAGATGGTCCCATCTCCCTACCCCATATTAGTGACAGCCCCTTCCAACATGAAAATTTATAATGGCCATAGCCTAACCACCCCTAAAGAGAGGGATAGAAAGATCAAAGGTGATGGTGGAATTATACGTAGAAGATAGGATTTAAAAAATGAATATGATTGTTGAATCATTAAATTGATATCTCTTTTAGTCTTAAGTATCTTAGAGCAGCTAGAAGTAAAAACCTAAAGTTGTGGAATTGTAACCATGTCAAACTCTGAAATATGTTCTACAACTAATTGTGGTGCTGTGCTTTGAAATTTATTGCTTTTTTGTATATATGTTATTTTTCACAAAAAAAGAGAAAAAATTTGATGTGATGATAAAAAAATATTTAAGACTTCTAACCTCCTATATTCTGGAGCAGCTAGAAGGGAAAATATGAGAGGATCATATGGTAGCCCATGACAAACTCTGGGGTGTGTCCTGTAACTACTTCTTGAAGAGTGCTTTGAAAATTATTGCTTTTTTATTTCTTTGCTTTGTATATATGTTATACTATACAATAAAAAAGTTTTAAAAAATTTAAGATGTCCAGTTTTCAACAAAAGATTACAAAACATGCAAAGAAACAGAAAGCAATGGCCCATGCAAAGGAGAAGAATAAAACATTAGAAACGTTCAGTGAAGAGGACCAGAACTGGGGCATTCTAGGCAAAGACTTTAAAAATTGTCCTAAATATGCTTAAAGAGCTAAAGGAAAAGATACGTAAAGAACTAAAGGGAATCACGTAAATAATAGATGAACAAAAGGGAATATCAATGGAGAGATGGAAATTATGAAAAAGAATCAAACAGAGCTGAAGATACAGTAACAATTTAAGGATTGCTTAGAGGGGTTCGACAGCAGATTGGAGCTGGTAGAAGAAAGAGTAAAAGAACTTGAAGATAAATATTGAAATTCTCTAGTCTGAGGAGCAGTAAGAAAAAGGAATGAAATAGAGTAAATAGAGCCTGAGGAAACTAGTGGAACACAATCTAGATACTAATATACACATTTTGGGAATCCCAAAGTAGAAGAAAAACAAAAGGGAGCAGAGACAATACTCAAAAGAATAATGGCAGAGAAACATTCCAAATGTAATGAAGATTGGAATATACCCATCTCAGAAACTCAATGAGTCACGTTCAAGGGAGACTTAATGATATGAATGCCAATTTCTCATCAGAAACCGCGGTGGCGAGAAGGCAGTGAGATGACATATTTAAAGTGCTGAAAGCAAAAAATTTCCCAATAAGAATTCTGTATCTGGCAAAAATGTCTTTTAAAAATGAGAAAGAGATTAAGACATTCCCAGAGAAACAAAGCTGAGGGAGTTTGTGACCACCAAACAGCCAACCAGCCCTGCAAGAGATGATGAAGAGAGTTCTTCATCTGAGGTCTGAAGATATAAAAATCTTCAGTGAGTTTAACATGAGTAAATGTAAATGCCAGTAGTATTGTATTTTTGTTTGTAAACTCCACATTTTCTTTTTCTTCCTGCAGGGTCTGAAAGCAAAAGTATAAAATGCAATGTATCATGTAATGATCAGTAATTTTGCACTCATAATATAAACATGTAACTTGTGACAAAACAAATACAAGTGGGGAAACAGAGGGGTTTAGGAACATAGTTTGTGTATACTGCTGAAGTTAGGTTGGTATCAAAGCAAATGGGATTATTATAGATTTAGGATGTTTAATTTAAGACCCATGATAATTGCAAAGAAAATATCAGAGAATATGCAAGTTGAAAGCTTATAGAGACAGAAATTAAAATACAGGTGTGGTGGTTTGGAGCTGCATATACTCCCCAAAAACATGTTCTTAAACTTAATCCATTCCTGTGGGTATGAACTCATTGTGATTTTGACCTCTTGTTGAAGTTACTTCAGTTAAGGTGTGACCCATCTCAATCAGGATGAGTCTTAATCCCACTACTTGAGTCCTTTATAAACTGAATGAAATTCAGACAAAGAGAGAGAAAGCCATAGATGGAGCAGCCAGAACTAAAATTCAGCAGAACCCAGAAGAGAATGTAGGATTACTGACAGCCAGCCCCAGAATGCCAGTCTTTGAGAAGAAAGCATTGCCTTGATGATGCCTTGATGTGGACTTTCCTTTAGCTTCAAAAGTGTGAGTCAAAAGAAAGATAAGGCACTTGAAACCAGAAGAAAGAGAACTAATAGAGGCATAATAATTATAGAGTCAGTGCTTTCAAACCAGAGTGCACAATTCTTATTGTTTAACCTAACCCACTTCATGGTAATTGCTTAAGCAGCCAAGGAAACTTGGTTTTGGTAACAGGAGAGTGGGGTGCTGCTATTGCAAATACCAAAAAAGTGTGGAAATGGCTTTGAAATTGGGTAATGGGTAGAGGCTGGAAGAATCGTAAGGAGGTTAATAGAAAAATCCCACATTACTTAAGAGACTATTGATAGAAATATGGATACTAAAATTACTTCCAATGAGGCCTTAAAAAGAAATGACAGAGCATCCAGAAGCTGAAATTCAGAGGCTACATAAGTGAATATCCATGTTCATAAGAAACGTACATGACCATATTAGGTGTTAAGAGAAGCATGATATATACAACCTACACTCAAGTGCTCAGAAAATGGATTGATAATAGACGGATGGATGGCTAAATAGATGGATGGATGGGAAGATAGATAGAATGATACTGCGAATGTGGCAAAATGTTAAAAATTGATGAACCTGGGTATCTGGGTGGGGATGGGGTAGAGGTAGTGTTGGAGTTCTCTGTATGGGGTTTGTATTATTTTTGTGACTGTCCTGTAAGTTTGAAAGTATGTCAAAATGTAAAGTTTATTTTGGAAATGGATGGGATTGGACAGGTGGAAAAGGAGGAAGAGCATTCAGATGATGAGGACTAGCAAAAGCCAAGGCAAAGAGTCTGGGTAACATGCAGTGTTTGCTGGGCCCAGAATTTCATGGGGATTATGGAAGACACATTCTTGAGAGCCTGGCTTGCCTTGAAGGCCAGGCTGAGGAGGCTAGCTGTTTGCTTGCTTAATGTTTTTCTTTCAACTCTTTGTTATGAAAATTTTCAAACAGAGAAGTTGAAAGAAAAATACATCAAACACCCATATACTCATAACATTTTAGATTCAAAACAAAACAAAATGAGTGTCATGCTATCTGGTCCTAGAATGCCATGTAATTAGAAATGTTATGCATAGTTTGTGGTTGAGAAGCGGGGATTATAATTTCCTCATTCTGGTCTTTAGCTCTCAGTCCCATATCACACTCAATATGTATTTCCAATACTTACTTCCTTGAAAGAAAATCTGTATTCCTATACTTCTAATGGGAATGGGGAAGATCCATATAGCCATAATCCAAATTCAACAAGTGCTAACATTTTGTCATATTTACTTTATGTTTCTCTATCATTTTTTTTTATTTTTAGTGAACCATTTCAGTATAAATTGCATACATTATAATCCTTCACCTCTAAATATATCTGCATACCTTGTTTATATATCCACATTGCCATGATCACATCCAATAAAATAAAAAATAATTTGCTGATATCACCTATACCTGGTTTGTAATCTAATTTCCACAATTGCCCCCCAAATGTCTTTCATTGTGCATTACTTTTTCCAAGCCAGAGTCCAATTAAGGATCACACTTGGCAATCTTTTGACTCTATTCAGTAGATAAAAAGGGAATCACTGGAGGTTTAGAGCTGTGAGAACTGAGATCTAGCATAGTGGACAACAGTATTTTTCTGGGCCCCTCAGGGCTGTAATAGAACTGTTGGGAATGGATTTAAGAAAGGCACTGATAGGTGCCTGATAGGTCCCTACTCCAAAGACAAACCAGATAAAGATTCTGATGGGGATTTCATCTGGCCGGTACTATTGTCAAACCTTCAGCATGTCTGAAAAAGGAATTTTTTTCATGTCTGATAAAAAAGACTCACTTACAGTGAGTCATGACCAAGCTACCAGAAATTCCACATTCACCATCTCTAAGCCTTGTTATTTAAGACAAATAAGAAGCCTCCTCCAAAATGTTAGCCTGTGCTTTTGTAATACCTTTGAATGCTGGGCATTCACATTTGTATGATAACTCATTTTCTCTTGCAGGGTTTTTCCTCTCTTATTTGGTAAAGAGGGCTTGTTACTGGGGAGGGATCCCAGTCCTGGATGCTTAAGTAGGGCATTCTTCTCACTCAGAACAATTTAATCTTTCTCTTTCTTTCTCTCACTCTATCTTTAGGTAACCAGGAACCCAACAATTCCTAAATCCTTAATCTGTCACTGAGTCAGAGGTATATTTACTAAGTGACAACTCTTTACTCAGCACCGAGGGGGAGTCAAAAGAAAGATAAGGCACTTGAAACCAGAAGAAAGAGAACTAATAGAGGCATAATAATTATAGAGTCAGTGCTTTCAAACCAGAGTGCACAATGTAGTTGATGTTCAGAGAAGAGAGAGATCAAAGAGGAATGAAGGAGCCAGGGGACTTTCAGGAGAAGATGGAAGCTGGAGGGTTTGAATTTGTGGCATGTGGCCGAGAGGTCGGAGGAAGAAAAGAATTCTGCCACCTTGGCCTGAGCACTGTGAGCTCAGATCTTAGTTCTGCCTCTGCTTCACCTACTTCATGTGTGTTCCTCCCACTTCATGAACAGCTTAATGGACATACCAGCAGCTGGTACTCCAAAGTAGTAAGGCCCCTGAGATAAAATTTCAGAAGTCTTATGTTCCCAAGAGGACCTTAATTTAATTCTCACTGGTTGTCAATGCATGTGACTATTAAACACATGGATGTACTTTTCTCTTATGGGAGCTGTTTTGGCATTTGAAGAATTTTAGGTAGCCTAACTAGGCAAATCAACTTCAGGTTGATAGCACTCCTTTTAGGGGAATTATTACAGAGATATATTTTTCATCTTAGGGAGAATTTACTAGCTTAGAATTATCATTTTCCTCTTAGAAAAAGGGATGGCTTTATTCTTAGGAGTTCACGCCTTATTGCTTTAATCTATATTCTCTTTCCTTTCTAAAGTCTGGGCACTTTGAAGAGAAACTCTTCTTTTTGTCTCAGTCGTTGGTAAGCTCTATTAATTGACTTCTGCTTCTGCAATTGCATTTCTGGGGAATTTTGTTTAAAGGCGGATCCAGCACAATTAATTTAAGGGTTTTCACTCTAACAAGCCTAGCAGCATCTCTGAGCCTTGCATGAGATCCTGGAAAAATCACTCTTTGAAGAAAGAAGCAGTGCCATGATGGTCCACAGCTTGATGGTTGCTGTCCTAGTGCATTTGCTTCAGGAGTTAGGCTTTTCCATGAGAAAATATGGCATGATGGAAAGAACCTTAGGCTTTGGGCCTAAAAGAGTTTGGTTCAGATATGACCTCCCCATGTCCTAGCTATGTGAGCTTAATGTAAATAGGAGTCCTCTTATCTACCCTGAGAGGTGGCCCAGTGGGGTGGGTCAGGAGGCAGACATGGGTTTGAATCCCAGCTCTGCCACTTTCTAGCTGTGTGACCTTGGACAAGATGATAACTGAGCTTCAGTTTCCTGATGAATAAAATTGAGACGGTAACATCAGCTAGGTTAATAACCTAACTTTAAGGGTTGTTCAGATGATTATAAATTATATTATAAAATGCCTCATCTTCCACTGTGTATAATAGCACAAGTTAGATTGTGGCCCTTGGATATTAGCATGTATGGCACCTCCCTCCCATGAGAATACAGTTCATGAAATAGTTATTATTGTTCACCGACACCAGTGTTAATGTAGGTCTGTGGTATTTAGAGAAAGTTCTGTCACTTTCATTTTGCATCTGTGCCTGGATCACTTTACATATTCTCAAATTTTACTATGCTGTACGGATGAAGTGAACTATATAAACAGTTCTTTGTCTATATATATTCTCTCCTCTACCATATCTTACTCCCAAATCCTCCTTTGCCTCTCTATTTTGAATTTCTCCCAGAGTGCTGGCCCATTTTGGTGTTCACATTCCCTGTTTTAAATATGTGGTCCCCACAAATTTTGTACCCATTTGTGATACCGTTGACTTAATCATCTTGAACCTTCTCTTTGCCCACAATCCTTTGCTTCTTCCATAGAACCAGCGCTTTTTCTCACCCCTGCTTCCTATTGCTTTGTCCTGAGACAAAGCAGCTCCAACTACAAGCAGCTCATCTGCCTAATAATTCTGATTCTATTCCCTAGCATCCAGAGAAACCTGGCTACAGATATATTTCTAAAGCTTAGAACAGTTATTAAGAGTTTAACCTCACATGTGTATGGCATTGCACAATTTTCAGAGTTTTGCTGTTTTGATCCTCATAACCACCTCCAAACATGGGCAGGGCTGGTTTGTTTTTTCCACATGAGAACCAGGAAGCTGAGACATTCAGTAATTTTCCCAGGGTCTCTCTGTCAGTTTAGGGTGGCACAAGAACCAGATTCCATCTTTTAAGTCCAGCTCACTTTTCAGTCCACAATGCTCTGTTGCCCCTTTGCAAATGGCAAAATCAGCACCATGTTTTATTTCACTGATTTGTACATATGGATACAAATGGCTTTCCATATTAGGAGAATGGGAGAAATGGATGGAGTTGGGGGTTGGGAATGGTTTGGAACAGAGAACTATAATTACTTCTTTCCCCCACACAAATCACTGAAATACCCCATATAAATAAACAGCATCACCCACAAAATGCCATGATTATACAGCATTGCTTCATATTCTGGAGGAAGTGTGTGGGGAGGGGTGACACTAATTAATAGGCGGGGATGGAATATGCACAACATATTATTATTGGTATTAGAATTATCTTCACCCTCTTAATCACAATGAAGATGAAGGATCCTGCATCCAGCCCTGAAAAATAGGAAAATAGGAGAAGTTTGGGTACCTTTTTTGCCCTCGATACACCCCTCCCCCCAGATGGGGGAGTGAAGAGGCAGCAGCGGGGCTGGGAAGGTGTGGGCCATGACACCAGGGAGAGAGCCCAGCACTCCCACCTCACCTGTTTGTCACCCCATGCTATCCCCCATCTTCTTTAGGCAAGCCTTCTCTCCCAGGAGTTTGCTGCTCAAATTGTTTGAAAAGTTCCCAAGAGGCAAATGCCCCACCACGTTTCTGTTACTGCCACCCCCTATCTCGTACCCCACTTCCCAGAGACATACCTTACTGATTTAGCTGCTCTCCACATCTGGAAATGCCTGGCCCTGCTGAATTTGAAGAATCTAAGGTCTTGAGAACCAGAAGGATCTTTAGAGCTCAATTGGTCCAGGCCTCCCATGTGACAGAGATGAAAAGGGAGCCTCAGAGAGATTCAGTGACAGAGCTGGGGCTAGAGAAGGTTAAACTAAAACCCAGGCTGATCAGTGCCTTTCCTCTTCTCTTTGTAATATCTACCTTTGTTCAGAGGCAAGAGGCCACTCTAAATGTGGCCTTAAAGAAGAGAAAAGTAGGGTAAGGACTGGGAAACAAAATATTTTTTTAATCCAGAGGGTTGGCATAGTAGCTATTAGCAGTCTAGTAAAAGTCCACGTGATATCAAGAGAAAAATCATGAAGGCCACTATTGCAGAGAAAAAATGAGAGATTAGATGATGACAGGGTTAGGGGAAAAGAAGAAGAATTTCAAATTTCAGTGTAATAAAGCATACAGAGACACTTGGGTTGTCTCTGTAATTTAGTTGGTGTTGAAATTCCTCCAGCAAATCCATTTGGGAACAATAATGCTCTTAGACATTTGTGATTGTTGTCATTCAGGAAAAGGAAGAGAGAGCCAAGAGGACAGAATGTCATCAAATGAGCTATTTTTTTTTGTAACCATGATTATCATTGAATAGGGTAAAAGAGAATATATGACCTGCATCACCATCTCTGCCACCATCACCCCAAGAATACCATGGTGTCAGCTCACTTCTATTGAAAGTTGAAGGTTGCAAGAAAGATGGAACTTCAACTGATGCTTGAAATATGAGCTCATGAAATTTTCTGTCCAAAAATGATAGTGATGAACTGTTTCATTCAATTTCTTTCCTCTAAAAGTAGGACAACGAGAAAAAGTAAACATGACCTTGGAAGATTAGAAAAGGTTCTCCCCAGTAATTTTTGAACTGCCTTTAAATCAGAGTACTGAGAGGATTTGCACTACGAAGATCCCTGTGTTAGATCACTCCAGAAGTTATGACACTTTCCTGAGTCTACCACCTCTAGCAAACCCCCATTCAGAAAGACCTTATACAGAGCTAGTGGTCACCAATTTAGAATAAGCCATGTCCCAATTGTTCTCTATAATATGGTGGTTTTGAACTCAGAACACATTTTCTGATAAAATCCATTCTATAAATGATAGGCAGGCTCCAAAGCCAGTGATTAAAAGCCTAGTTGTAACTAGTATAATGTCAGGAAAAGCCCTGACCTAGGAGTTAGGGGCTCTGGGTTCTAGTTTCAGCTGTCACTCGCTGCCAGTGTGACCACAGACAAGTTACTCAGTCTCTCTCTGGATCTCATTTCTTCCCCTGAAAACTGATTATCTCCTCTATATTGAATAATATAGAATGTAACACCATTACAAATATTTCTGTGGAAAGTTATATTCTAATTTCCGATGTGTAATGCCAGGAATGCATCTCTTCTGCCCAATCAGGGGAGAAGCGGGGATGTCCTGCCGACACTGCCTTCAGCAGCTCAGGGCTCAGGTTTTCTTCAGCTCGTGGGCAAGTGAGGACTCAGAGAAGAATTGGAGACACCATAGTGGCCTGTCTGGCATCAGAGAGGACTTTAAAGGAAAGGCCACAGCTCCAGCTATCCCAGGATCACCTCCAGGGTCAGGAGATTAGGGTGGGGGTAGGTAGGTGAGAAGTCACTAAGGCCAAGTTGGGGAAAGGGTGCCGTGGTGTGTACAGATGGATTTTCTAACACGTTGGGGACCCAGTAAGGAGGCTTTGACAAGGGTTTAGGGTGGTATTGAAGACCAGCTTTAAGATATTTGTGACCTTTGCTTGATTTTTACAGACTAGAACTTCATAGCAACTCTTGGTGTCTAACTAGAGAGGTAAATTTGAGGTCTGGATCCACATTTTAAAAAAGGAGGAGCCTCTTAATTTTTTGGCTTCTGAAAAATGTCATCCTCTAGTTTTGCTGCACTGTTTAAATAGCAGCTAACCCTGATCTCTTTGCCTTGGAGCCCAGTAAACACTCCAAGGAAACAAGAGGAAGGGTGCAGGAGCCGATATATGGGAAACTAGTAAACAGCGCATCTCATCCTCCCCCCTTCTCCACTTCTTTCCTCTGTTCTCCTCTGTCTCTCTCCATGCTTCTTCCCCACCACAGTGGGGTTTCTCTTGACGCTGAGGCTTGGAGCATACCTACATACCAGTGTGTTTTTTTCTCTGGGCCATCTGCAAGAGCACGTGGGAGGCAAATTAGACTATTAGGCAGGAGCAGAAAATATGATTTGCTAGAATGGTTTGATGGAGAATCCCGTGCTTTCTGGAAGCTGCAGGAGGTGCTACAGAAGGGCTTCAGTGAACTGTGTTCTAATGGCTTCTGCTGTTATCCCCCAGAACTGGCAGGTTGGGGCACATAGCTGTTGCTCTAGGAAGGGGTGAGCACAGAAGCTTTGTAAGTGTTATATGCTGCAGACACACCCCTTTCCAAAAGAAATTACCTTAAAAATCAGGTAGCAGAGAACCCCAGGATCTTATACTTCAAGGTAATTTAGCCAGCTATCACCATCCATTGAAAAAATGCATGAACAACTTATTTTAGTCTAATCTTCTCAATTTACAGATGAGGAATCTGAGACCTGAAAAAGTGAACACACTTCTTCCAGCACACGACTAACAGATGACAGAGACTGGAAGAGAACTACATATCTTCCATCAACAACGACACTCTTTGTCATTGTTGAAGCTCCTTCTACTTTTCCAGACAAGGAGCATTGAGGAGAACGGCTCCTAAGGGCATTTTCATCAGTAGAAAAGCACACCATCTCCACAGCCATCCCAAATTAGAAAGCATCAAGCTGTAATCAGTGCACTCTAAATATGAGGACAGCACAGATTCAGCACCTGTTTTCTTCCTTTGCCTTACTTTTTTAATTTTGGAAAAGTTTCACATCCTTGCAAATTCCAACCAGATTCATATCCCCAGTCCTGACTTACCTCCCATTTTCCCATCTCACGTCTTCACATGCCTGTCTTGTGTCTCCACTCAGAGCTTCCCTTTGTCTCAAAGTTAGCACAGGCCAGTTGAAGTGTTTTTATCCTTTCTCCTGGACTTTGGCAACAGCCGTCTAACAGGATCCCCGGACCTCAGTCTGCCCCTGACTTGGGCAACACTGCACTGTACGGCCAGTCTAATCATTTGGGGGAAGGTAGTAGGAGAAATGGTTTTGATATTTTGCCTGACACATAGGCAGAATCATAATAAGAACTTACACTTCTAGTACAGTGCAAATAAAGAATGTCAGTTCTGTAACCATAGATGTCCTGGGAAGCTTACCTAGCCTTAGCTGAGTTTACTAGACATCTCCAGGCTGCCCCCTGGAGGACTGGTTTTACACCTGTTTTCTAGGTATGTCTTTGCCATTTCTTGGAAGATAGTTTATAGGCATTTTTTAAAATCAGTCTTCTTTGCTTGTACATTGAGCTGTATTAGAGGCAGAATCAGATGGCTTCCAGACTGATAAGTCATCAAGGGCATATCTACATCTCTGTGAATCCTTTTCTTCCTTCTGCTGGCCCCAGGGATTTTCCATTTAATTTCCTTTTTAAAGTCACATTTTACTTTAGATTTTGGGATTTTCATTGCTCCCTCCTTCCTTGTTATATCTGAAAATAAATGCACAGGTCTTCTTTGTTTGAAAATAAAACTTAGTGGGAGGCAAAAAATAGATATTGAGCTACCTATAAAGACACTTGATCTCCTATGTGTCAAACTCGGTGTTGGGTTCTGGGGATACAAAAATGAGTATAAGCACGTATCTGTTCCCAAGGAGTTCATGATCAAGTGGGAGCAACACATGGAAGCTGACAATTATAATATGACCTTAAAAGTGCTCAAGGTCATCATTCACCTAGTAACTGGCAGAGACTCTCCTATTAAAAGACCACTCTGATATGCTGGGATTTTTTAAGTTTCAAAATCAAGCTTGGTTGCAATTGACTTATTATGTTTGTTTGTTTGTTTTACCTTTCATGCATCCATTCATCAAATAAGAAGACCAAAGATATGTTCTAATTAACCAAGCCTGAAGTAAAGAAGTAGAGAGAAGTTTCCATATACCCTACCTAAAATCCTCTCTTCAGTTCACCCTACTCTGAGCTTCCAGAAGTCCTCACCCCTGGCTTACTGTCTTCTACACACATGAATTTTTTTGCCTTGGCCCACTTTTTCAGCTTTCACCCTGAGATACACATGCTCCTTAGTTTGAATCATTTTTGTCCAAGGTTATTCTTTTAGAATGTTAAGAAAAAAAAAAAGGAGACTTCTTTTTGGTAGAACTGAATTTTTTTTTTCAAAAAAAAATACAAAAACAGAATATATAACAAGATTATCTTTGGAAAAATGATAACTTTTCTCTTTCTATATTAGAAATAGCAAAAAAAAATCATTCCACATAAAATTATTTTCTTTTCTTCCATAATCACAATTTTAATTAGCATATAGTCCAACAGAGATACTTAGGTGATTTCTTTTTAAGTATTTTGGCTAATTCAGTGGCCAAAAAGATTGTGATGTCTAATCTCTGATTGGATGAAGTCGAGAAACAAAAGATGCATCGAAATAATTACCGAGGTTTGAGCAGATATGACCCAGCAAAATCTGTCATTACCTCAGCTATTAGTCCCCTTTCTCCCAAAAGGACAAAAAAAAAAGAGTCCTGCTTAAGTGTACCAGATTTCAGTTAATGTCCAGCAGCTCAGCTTCACATGACTAGGAATGGAGTGAGCCATCTGTAAAACCTGGAGTGGTCCAAAGAACTTGGATAACTTTAGTAATGGCTTGAAACAGCTGCTGGCCCCAAGTTGGGCAGAACATGCAATCTTCAGTCCAAGCTTCCAAAACACATAGCGACAAGTCCAGGAATGTGGCCAAATATAATCCAGAAATGTGGGATTTTTCAGAGGACAATGCCGACGTGCATACTCGTCTTGGTTCTCCTAGAGCCTCCTTTCTATTCTTTAAGGCTAGTACACACCCACCCATTCCCAAAATAGGGTCTTGTTCCCATACTCTTGAGGCTTGTAACTTTACATTGGAAATAAATCTCTCATGCGATCTTGAGAAAAGCTGTTTACGTGCTCTTCTAAAGCAAAAGTCTCTGTAACATTCCAACAAAGATGGGTATGGCCAGTTCTTCCTTGGAGAAGAGTGGGCCAAGGAGTACTTTGGGAGTAAGGATCATTTGAGCTGGGCTTCGAAGTTTGGGTAGGAGAGCAGGAAGGGGTGAGACATTCTAAGCCCAAGGAGCCACCAGGGTGAGGGTGGGGGTTGGAGGGATATGGGGGCATAACAAAGAAGCATGGAAGCGTGAAAGGACATGGTATGGTAAAGTTTGGATGGCCACCAGTTGTTCTAGTGCTCTCTTTTACTGTCATGAAACTTCTCCAAAGGTATAAGCCCTCCTCCTCTGGAAAGACCATCTTCACCATCAGTCCTGGAAACGCTGTTGGGGGAACAGGAGTGTGAAGCAGGGGCCTTTAAAGATTCAAGTCTCAAATGGATCATTTATAATCTAGGGTAGCTATATACTGGGAACTCCTCCACCGCCAATTTTATCCAATGTCAAAGCATAATTTTCAAAAAGTTAAAACCTAAACTGCCATATAAAAATAGAATGAACATGTTTCAAAAGCTTATTCAACTTTAATTAATGAGGGAAACAGGAAAATGTCAAAGCTGATTCAAAAAGCCTTAAAGAAGAGGAGTTTATATCTTCCATACAGAAAGGCATTTAAAATGTATTGGAATAAGATTGGTAGGTTAGATACAAAACTGGTTAATGTGCTACAGTGCAATAAGTAGGAACCACTGTGGTTATCTCTTCTATAGTACAGAGATCATTTGTATCTCTAGAGGACTATATTCATTTGCATTGCTATTGAACAGAATCATTTGTTTCACTATCAGTTTTCTGAAAGTTAATATCTACCCTGATAGAGTTGTAAAATGCCCTAATCAAAAATAAATAGCAAATCAAACTGTCAGATAAAAAGATCAGATAATTCCATGCAGACAACAGATACTTTCTAGCACTACAGTAAAAGGACCACTTTTTTGTTGTTGCATTTGCCAATTTTGGTCAGTTTTTCCTAGCACCAGGTAAAATGGCCATAGGAATTTCTTCATTATAGTTTTACTATTTTTTTTTCATTGCTAACAACAGCGGACATCTATGTGCAAGGTATCCTGCTGTGCTGTGAGAGTCACAAGGAAGTATAGAGCATAGTGTCACCCTCCAGGGACTGACAACCATATTCAAAGACACTGTAAGGTAGGGTTAAAAACAAGCAATGACATGGAGAATAGATACCATTAAAGCTCTGGGGAGAGAAAAATTGATTCTGGCATGGAAGGGCAAGAAGGCTTCTGGAGGAAGCTCCTTGGATGCCTGTGGGCTCAGCTAACCTCATCTCTTCCGTGTCTGGGGCGTGGGTGTCCACATGTCTGGATGGGTAGGTGTAGGCTCCCTTCTTTGCATGTTCAGCAAAGACAGGAGTCGGGTCTCTTCAGGGATTCCTTTCCTCCTTCCCGCCCCATACCTGTCACCACTGCTGACATTTTGCCTGTCCTTGAGCAGCTGTATCTTAGAGATCAAACAGCATGCTGGCTGACTGTGCAGTGGGTGTGCCTCCCAGTGCCAGACTGCTGACAGCCTGGGACCAGACGTGTCCGGGCTCAGGTGCAAAGACAAACACCCAGTGATAGGAGGAGAGGAGAGATAAAAAAAAGTAGGAAGAAAGTAAATGTAAGAGCCGTTGCCTAGAGACAGGTGGACAGATGTAAAATGAGCTAGACAGACAGACTAAAGGAGATGGACATCACAACCCCTGCTAGTTTGGGTCTGTAGTTACTCATGGCAGTGAGAGCTCTGGCCACCTGTTATTATAGGCACTTAGCCATTCCAAAGTGAGGCCCGAGGCAGCTGAAGCACCCAAAGGCCTGAGTGCTGACAGCAACTGCAAGTAAGGGGAGTGGCTCTGGGTTATAAACGAAGTGAGGAGTGGAAAGGAGAACCAAAGATATTTAAGTTTTTCCTTTGTTTTTCATTTAACCCCCATAAAGAAGAGCCAGCTACCTCGGCAGAACACAGAGTGCTGTTTTGCATAATCATATAGAGGCAGGCTCCAAATGGAGAGATGGGAACGTGAACGCTCTTTTTTGTATGCGTGGCTGATATAAATTTCATTTGCCCTAGGCTGGTGGCTTTTTGGAAAATTGGCCAAAATCCTCTTGTGAATTTATTGCCCAGGCATGGTCGAAGTCAGTGTTGTCCAACAGATAAGTATCATAAAAGCCACACATGTCATTTTTCATTTTCTGGTTGATCCATTTGAAAATAACTTTAAATGAACAGGTGAAATGAATTGTAATAATATATTTTAACTCAGCACAACCCAAATATTATTACTTTAACATTTATCAGTATTAAAATATTGACGAGATAATTTACATTCTTTTCTTTGTACTACGTCTTGGAAATCTGATGTGTACTTTATACTTACAGCATATCTCTGTTGAGACAAACCCATTTCAGGCAGGTTGGACATTGCAGGTCCAGGCAGGAAAATGACAGGCGTCTGTAACCTGTAACTTCAGGGTGATGAGTCAGTCAGCCTTTATAGTTTACTTTTTCAGGGGGTGGGAATAGTCCAGGTATCGAACCCGGGTCTCCTGCATGGAAGGTGAGCATTCTACCACTGAACCACTTGTGTACCTTACAGTTGACTTTTATAGTCAGTTTTAAGGATGTATAAGTGCTTCAACAGTCCATAAGTTTACTATTCTGAAACATCTGGCATTACAGTAGCTCCCCTTTTTTGCTTTAAGAAGCTAAGCTAATTTTTAAAGTCATGTATTTCACTTCTTAAGGGAGGGAAGGGCTTGCTGACACATATCCCTAGTTCCATGAATCCCTCTGCCTGCATCCTTTGTCTGTATGTGCCACTGTAGACATGCGAAGTGGGGTGAGGGGTGATGCAGAAGTGGGGGTGGCAGGAGGACAGCCTGGTTCCTACAGGCTGAGAAAAGACAAACCCTTCTTGGGGACCAGGGCTTGATGCAAATGGGGAACATTATGATAAAACAATCAGAATTTTAGCTGATCCTAACATTCATATGGAATTGCAAGGGACCCAGAATAGCCAAAACAATCTTGAAAAAGACCAAAGTTGGAGGACTCAGACTTCCTGATTTTAAAACTTACTACAGAGCAGCAGTAATCAAGACATTTTGGTACTGGCGTAAGAATAGACAGTCCTTACATGATCCTTTCCCTCTGTAGGTGAGAAAACTGAGACTTTGAGGGAATGAGGACTTTAACAAAGTCATACAGCTAAATTGTCAATCAATAGTTTGAATAACTGAACTGAGTTGTGCTGATGCCAAATTCAATGCTGGGATACACACTGCTAAGAAATATCAGGAATAGGCTATACTGATGGAGAAGGGGAGAAGGGACCTTACGGATAAGGAAAAGAGAGAGAAGTGAAACAAACAGATGCAAAACTCCATCGTCTATAGGGGTGCAAGCGCCATGGATCCATTGACCACTCTCTTACTCCAAGGTCAGATGTAACCTACTCCCCTGTTCATGTCTCCTCCCCTTCAAATACCCTAAGCTTCAACAAGAATGGATCACAGTACCTTTCTCAAAGACCTGACTTTTCCTGCCTGTCCCGCCTAGACAAGGTTCTTCTACCAGGCATCTTCAGCAATTGAAATCTTTCACCTTGAGAAACTCATTTCTCTGCCACCTCCTCTGTGAAGCTTTCCCTCACTCTTCCTCAGTCAAAACAAGTCTCTCCCTCCTCTGAATGTCTTTCAGCACCTAATACCTTTTGTCTTATGTTTTGTTTAGGCTGCACACATGCTACCTTGCCCCATGAGAACACTTCAAAGGCAGAGCAGGATCCCTTTTGTACCCTGAAAGGATCTAGCACAAGACTAAGGACAAAATAAGTCCTTCTTGCATGTTTGTTGAATGACAAATGAAAAGTCTATCTGGCTGAAGGTAGCTGGCTTCTAGATGATGGAGTCAAAAGAGGGGCAGAGAAGGAAAGGAGAAAAGGACATTCAAGCAAGTGGTCAGACCAAATAGCCCCAGCACCAATAAGCAGTAGAGAAGCCAAATCAGCATCTGGAGATAATTACCTAAAGGGGGTGACACTGATATATCAATCACAAGGCCACCTCAGGCTTGCTCCATCTGTGGGGAGGACCAAGCCTCACTCTTGCACATACTCTGTCTGGAAAGCTGTGGCCTACTGCTACCGCAATCAATGGTACAGCCATTAGGGAACCTTCTGCAGAGAGGCCGTTTCTCAGAGACAGTGTCTGCTGGAGTCCAGGGCTCCCCTGTCATTTGTAAGCAAAAGACACTCACCCGAGAAAAGGAGCAGAGTGGGAGGACCAGTCTGAATAAAGCTAAAGATTCATTGCTCACCTGTTCTTTTATGCTTCCCAAGGGCTTTTCACAAAGATGTGAATGGACAAGTGACTGTTCAATAGTTAAATCAAAACACAATGGAAAAGTTATTCCAGGCCCTGGGGCTCCCTACCAGCCTGGGTGAGGAGGCAGACGTACCCATGTGGTATGATAGAGAGAGCATTGATTTGGAGTTCCAGGGGCCTAGGCAGACCCTGACTCTGCTACTTAGATGCTGTGCAATCCTGGAAATTAACTTAACTTCTCTGAGCTTCAGTTTTCTTTTCTGTAAATGGACGCGATAAGGCCGTTGTGATTTAAACTAATAATGTGTCAAGGCCTTTTCTGATTCTGGGCACAGTGTAGTTGTTTTCTAAATGATACGTATTGGCAGAATTTAGTTCACGTGGCAGAGCTTCTGACTCTGGTTTTGAGGGGCTGAGCCCCTGCAGGGTGGGGAACTGGAGAAGGGCACAGAGCCTGGGCATTGTTAACCTCCCCTGATGGTTAAGAGCTCAGGCCCTGGGGCTCAGACTCGCCTGGTTGGAATTTTGGCCCTACCATTAGCTAACTGTGAACTTGGACAAGGTAATTCAATTTCCATGTCTCAGATTCCTCATTTGTACAATGAGAAGAATAGTGGAACCCATCCCACACAGTGTGGAAGTATTAAGCGAGATAATCTACATAAAACACTTAGTTCAATGCCTGAAGCGTAGCAAGCCCTCAATAATTATTAGCTAGTTTATTGTTACAGAAAATCTCTTGCTCTGCTAGCCATTCCTTATCCTTGAGGAAGAGGTCCTGCGTAATTGCAGATATGAGTTCTTCCAGAAGGACCAAGAATTCTCCCAGAAAATGAATCACCTTCACCACCTTCACCACTTCATCCCTTGCAAGATCTAATGGACATTCAGCTGCAACGTGTCATTTGATCTCTTGGCCACCCTAGGAAGTAAGCCGCATATGAGGCGATGTCCCCGCTGGCTTCATTTCCTAGGACTGCTGTAACAGATTATTACACACTTGGTGGCCTAAAGCCTCAGAAGTTTTTTTCTCACTGTTCCAGAGCCAGAAGTCCCAAGTCAAGGAGGTGGGCCATGCTACGTCTGAAGGCTCTAGGGGAGAATCTCTCCTTGCTTCTTCTGGTGACTCCTGGCATTCCTTGGCTTGTGGTTGGACCCTAATTTCCACCTCCATCTCCATGTGGCCTTCTTCCCTGTGCTCTGTGTGTCTCCAGTCTTCCTTTTCTTCCTCTCATATAAACACGCCAGTCATTGGCCTTCGGGCCCACCCTAAATCCACAATGATCTCATCTAAGATCCTTAACCTAATTCTGTCTGCCAATGGCTTTATTTCAAAATAAGGTCTTATTCACAGGTACCAGGTGTTAGGATTTGGACATATCTTTTGGGGTGACGTAATTAAAGCCGCTATGTCCATTTTACATATAAGGATATTGGGGCTCAGAGAGGTTTCCTGACTTTTCCATGGTTTTATGGCTGCTTAGTGACACAGCCAGGAGGACCAGGGACCAGATTCCGGGGGTCTGATCCAGTGCTGTGTCTGCTACTCTGAGCACACCTAGCATCCAGTACCCCAAGGGCCTGGCTATGGGCAAGGTCCCCCTTTGTAACCTCACCTGCAGTGTGTGGATATGCTGTATAAAAGGCCTTGGACCTTTTCACCTCTTCTCTCTCTTCCTCCCACATCCGCACAGGCTGTCCTTCCTTGGGGATCTGCTTTGGTTTAATTCCTTTTCATGGAAACTGACCTTTTTCTGCAGCCTTCCCCAGAGCCCATGGGGCACTTGAGCCACAGCCAGAGGCAGAGGCCCCGAGCATAACCCAGTAGAGGGATGTTGATTATGGGAACTGCAGCACACAAAGCGTGCTGTTTGGGTCGCTAGGCCTTGGGGTGCCTCACCTCGTCCCATGGGTAGCCAGCCTTCTGGAATCCACGGCCTGAGTCTCACCAGGGTAGTGCCACTGGCCGCATGCCCTTGGGCCAGAGGAGGAGACCTCACCATCCTGGAGGCCTTTCTCTGAGTCCAGAAGCAAGCCCATTGCATGAAGGTGTCCATGGGACTTAACTCCTCCAAGGCTCAGTTTCCCCAGCTGTAGAATAGGAAAAGCACACTCCCCATCTATCTAAGAGGCTTAAGGCTCAAATGAGCTAATTTACATAAAAGTACATAATCCAAGTGTGAGGAATAAATGTATTGTCTATTCCTCCCACTCTCCCCTGCCCTCCCCCCCCACCCTGAAACACACAGTCTAAAGCCAGCCTTCTGAGAAACTGGAAGTCCTGCACTAGGTTTACCTGCCCCTCTGCCCAGAGATGAGGGCAGCTCCCCTGATGTCTCATGGCCCCGCACTCCTCGGGACTGGTGTCTACCCCAAAGGAGGGGGCAGGAGCAGGGACAGTGGCCACAGGGCTCCCTCCCACACTGCCATGAAGACCTCTGGGCCTCTTTGGAGTGGGGATGGGGCTTCCTGGTGTCATGAAGCAGCTGTGACAGGCTCTACAGATAGATTTCCATTTTAATAGATGTGTCAGGGTGTCAAAATGTCTATGCTGCATTCACTCCTCATTAAAATGGAAGCCCATTGCCACAGGGTACAGAGAGGTGTGCTGCATTATTTATTGTTTTTTATCTGTTTTCCTAAAAATGGGCTGTTCTGGTTCAAATGGCAGATAAAATTGCCACCCACCTTTCTCCACCCTGTCATTTTCCAGCTCACATCTGTTCACTGCACATTGTATGTTAAATGTAACATTACCAGAGTGTCAGAAGCTCTGAGCTGTACCCCCTGTAATATAATTTGTCTAGCTTCCTGGAAACTTAACAGTGGGTTATTTCTACTCCTTAGTTTCTCAAGAAGATCCCGGGCCCTGGTTTCCATCTCTCTTCATTTTGGCTTCTTCTCCATCTTGTATCTCATAAAGCCCCTGCCCTAAGGAGTCAGGAAATTTCTGCCTCTTTCCACTAATTACCTTGCTCCCAGCCTTCTAGCTTGACTGTGCATTTGACCGAGATTCTAATTGTGTCTCCAAGATTGCACCAGAGTTGGATGTGAAAATGGGAACTCTATCAGCCACCCACGAATCCTAAGGACTTTCATCAGAATGAGAAAACTACGATTTCAACCCCACATCACTTGGAGAGCTGTGTCTAAGCTTATTAAGAATATTTATCATTACACTGATGTTCTTACACAGTTGCTGTACAGGCAGACCTCAGAGATATCACCGGTTCAGTTCCAGAACACCACGATAAAGCTAATACCGCAATTAAGCAAGTCAAATTTTTTTTTCTCAGTCTATATAAAAGTTATGTTTGCACTATGTTATAGTCTAATAAGTGTGCAATAGCATTATGTCTAAAGAAGCAATGTACATACCTTAATTAAAATGTGACACAGAAACACAAAGTGAGCACAAACTGGTGGAAAAAGGGTGCCAAGAGACTTGTCCGGTGCAGGACGACCACAAAACTTCATTTTGAAAAAAACGCTATATCTGTGAAGCACAATAAAGCAAAACACAACAAAATGAGGTATGTTGGGTTGAGGGTAAGCCCCTCCACCTCCTCCATGCCTGGGGAGGGCAAAGGGAGGGAGTGTTGTAGAGAAGGAAATTCTCTCCTCATGTTTTTAACTTCACTTGTTCAAAGCATCGAAGTTTGCTCAAAATGCACATCATTTCACAATGGTTTTGTATGCTCTGTGTAAGTGATCAAGCACCTCTTTTTTTTTTTAATATGGGATACCCTAGCTAAACTGAGACCTGAAGACACACGTTTTCACACCCTCTGACAGTTCAACAAATTAAAGAGGTGAAAGAAAGTGATATTATCAGTTGATGCTAAAAAAATTTGATAGGAATTGAGGAGGATACATATTTAATATGAAAAAGATTATGAAATAAATGGCAAAACATTAAAACCATTTCAATTAAAATCAGAATGTAGTTGGCGAATCACTTAGTGCAATTATTAAAAAAAGAGAGAGATACCTATACATATATATCGGGTCAAAAGGATCATGTTTTTCACTACTAGAAACTCAGAGCTTCATTGAAATGTTTATAGTATACTAAATTTTAATATACTAAAATACTAAATTGTGTACTACAATCTTCACTTAATAGAATGCATCAAATTCTAATTAGGATGAGAGAAAAGCAATTTGGGTAGCAGACATGGACCTGGTTTTGCTTTGTGATACCAGACCTTCAAGTGGCATTTGTAAAAATAAAAATCCTATAATGAACTCCACATGACTCAAATTCTGACGTTGAAGTGAGATTTTATTACAACTGATATATTACTAGAATTCACACCCCCAGGCTGCATGAATTGAAGATGAAATGGGGTTGATAGCTGGTTTCTCTGTAATGAATTAGCAAAGAAAATGAAGTGTTTTGAATGTGTCTGGGGAAAGGAGGGATGACTATTTCATCACCTCCACTTCCTTGCTTTTCTAAGATAGGCGTCAGCAAACTATGGACCATGGACCAAATCTAGCCACACGATTGGTTTAAAGTAGTATCAATGTCTGCTTTTGTGCTACAGTGGCAGAGTTTAAATAGTTATGCCAGAGACAGCATGGCATGCAAAACCTAAAATATTTGCTATATAGTCCTTGAAAGGAAAAGTTTGCAGACCCCTGTGCTAAGTTATTGGACCCTTCTATGCTGTTTAATGAACATGGGTGGACTTCTTAGTAATGGTGGCCCATGAAATGTTTAACTTGAAGGATTCAAAAGGCCACTGTCCATGATCTCTGGACGAACCAAATTAAAACTCACACACACCAAAACAAAAGAAACAGTATTTCATAGTCTAGAGCACAAAAAAATATGTAAGTAGGTGTCACATAATCAGAAAATTGTGCTAAGATTAAATTTTGTGGATTACTTATGACCAGATGATCTCTTATTTTGTGTTAGTCCCTTCAGGAATGAAAATAGCACTATTAACAATAGCAGTGGTACATTCCTAGCAGTGGGTTTATTGAATGTTTATGTATGCTTTGAATAGCTTACATATATTCAGAAAACCCTGTGGGTTGGGTACCAGGAATCACCCATATTACAGATGAGGAAACTAGTACAGAGAGGGTAGCTTTTCCATGTCACATGCTTGGAAGCAACAGAGCTGGTTAGAATCCAGACAGATTGACACCAGAAACTGCATCCAGAACCATCCACTCTCTATGAGGAGCACATGTTTTTTTAATAGTGTTTATTGAAATGGGATTTTATCTGGGTTTTATAGACTCATAGAATTTTAGGGCTGGAAGGGTGTTTGGTACTCATCTAGCCCAACATAATCTCATTTTCTCAATGGTAAATAACTTTTATGAGGGGAATCACAGAAGGATTTTCAGCTGAGGAATGGCAAGGTTAGAAGCGCATTTTAGGAAAGATGCAGACTCTCAGTGCAGAAACACTGGAGCTAGAATTGGACCACCACAAATCATTGTCAAAAGAGTTGACAAAGAGCTGTTTTCACCCCTTACATAAAAATTGGCCTCTGAGAGATATAAGGAATGCTATGTAGATGTTTTGTGGAAAGAGGGGAGAACAATTTCCTCAGCTGCATTTTATTTAGGCCCCTTGCAAACTCTGTTTAGACTCTTTTTTTTAACTTATTCATGTGACAGCTATTGCATGTCTGATGAAAGAAGATGGAATGTTTGTTTTGATTCTATTTTGCTGTGTGACCTTGGTCAGGTTACTTAACCTCTCTGTGCATTGTTTCATCGTTTATGAAATGAGGATGATAGTGGATTGTTATGAGGATTACACAAGATAGTGTTAAGTAAGATGCCAGTTACACTGAAGTGTTCAACACAGGTTAGGTTTTTAAAATTAATTTATTTTAGTTAGCACCTTTAACTTTCTTAGGAGATAATAGCATTGGATATTTTTGTTCATCTCTGCTTTCTGTAATTACCCTGTTTTCTTCAAGAAAGGGAACAACAAGACTCCCTCCCTCCACAAACTCAAACGCTTGTACTCTTCCACTGTCTTTGTCTTTTTTTTTTTTTTCTTTCCCCTGGAAGTAATTTCATGGCTCATGCACTTAAGATTCTATCAGAAAAGCTGGGTGTCTCTATCAGGCAGATGATCGCCCCTGCTGGGTATTCATTGGCAATTCACAGTTCTGTTAATTAACACAATGTGGGATCATAGCTCCCAACTCCCGTCACAAACTTGCCCTTTCTCACTTGGGGTTTGAGTTGTGGCCTTTGTCCTCTTCTGAGCTCTGGGACACGTGTCTCGGGGACACCCTACTGTCCTTGCTCTACCCTGGGCCCGGCAGCCACGAGGACATGGGCCATGAGCCTCCCTCAAAGTCACCTTGATCTGCTGGCTTCCTTCTATCCCAGTATCCCCATAGCCTACTCTGTGGAAAATCTCCTTATTTTCCCCCGGTGTAAAAAGGCACATAGATTTCTATTCCGAGTGGTTTGCTTTGACTTGGCATGCCTTTGTGGTCTTCAGCAGAATGTCTGTGTAATGAGCCTCTTTCTGTGCCACAGCTGACAGCTCATAGTAGTGCTGCTTTGTTAATGCAGATGTAACAGATTCCACCAAATGAAACCCCCCTCAACAGATGCGTTCACAAGTCAGGTTTCCATGTTCTGTCTTTTGTTACCGTTTTTGCTTCTTTCCTTGAGACTGCGTCCTTGGGATTCTTTCTCTTTTAAACCAGAGGTAGAAATGGGTTTATTGATCCTTCTCCACTCTCTGGCCTGGGATCCAGGCAACCAGAGACCAAGAAATAGCAGGCTCAGATCAGTGAGGTGACTTGTTGAGTCCTCGGCAGAGCCAGATTTCCTGTTCTGTTTTTTGATATTAACCCTGAAAGAACATTGAAAAATCAAAAGGATATATCATGGAATCTATTGTTGCCATTGCTACTACAATCATATTAAACATAAACCATCATGAAAATATTTTTTAAACACAAAATGAACATTTAGGGAAAACCAAAAATATAAAAATAACCTTTTAAAACTCCATTTATTATTCGGTCATTGTCAGCTTTGGGACCTAAACATGTGTTATGTATAAAACTTAGTTTGTTCACAGAATTATTGTTTGGTGTATTAAATTTAAAAGTATAACTTAGACAGTGCACCCATTCATTCGAAAGTGCATTTACAGAGCCTGTGTGGGAAACTTAGTGCTCAGTGCTGAGTAAAATAATCATTGCCAACTCCCTAATTGAATTGAATTTAAAATGGTCTACATTTCCCTTACAAATAGTTCTACAAGCTGCTGAACTCCAGGAATCTAATGCATCTCTTGGTTCTTGTGGGTTTTATTGATGAAACTCTTTCAAGTTGTGGGAATAATGGGACACAGGGCCAGGTCATCTTTGCTGTAAGGATACAGGACAATGAAGTAATGAAGAAAATCATGCCCTTAGCTACACAAGATTCCCTGGGTCCCAGGGCTTCCAAGATTGGATTGTCTAGGAACAGTGCTTTGAGGTTATTTGAATATCAGACTGAACTTGAGTTACCTTCCCCCTCTGAAAGCCCCTCCCATTCTTATATATCCCCATAGAGAATCTGATTTGAGTCAGCTTGTCATTTTTCAAGGCAATGGCCCCATTAGGCTGAGTGTCCCTCCAAGCTATGTTAGAAGCATAAAGTTGTTACCACAATTAAATGAGTTAATACATGCAAAACACTTAGAATAGTGCTTGGCACACCGTAAGTGCTCAATAAATGCTGTCATTATGAAGCAAGGTATGGCAGACCCTAAGGATGAGTGTAGGGGAGTGCAGAGTCTAGGTATAAAATCTGAGCAAGGTTTGGATGCTGGGTTATCAGCATGATTTAAATATAAATTGTCCAACCTCCTGTACTAAATGTGCTACACATTTTAGAATCAAGGCAAGTACAGAAGCAGCATGATCATCCCTTATATTTCTGCCTTTGAATCATGGTCTCAGGAGACTTGCAGCAGCCTGAATTGGTTGACAACAAAATTTATGCTGTTTATTGACAAAAAAAACTTTCACTTAACTTATGCATTTAGATTCTGGATAATGTTGGGTTTTATTTTACCTGAGCCATTTGCTAGAGAGTATTTGGATGGATTCATATGAAATGGAATGGGAAGAAACTGGCTTTTCTAGCAATGTAGAATCTTCAGTGGAACTTGGAGGGAATCAAGCTCATCCAATGCACAGTTCCTTGAATAGTTCATCTTTTCATAATATATGCCATGATGATCCTCTATAATTCCCATATTCTAAAGGAGGTACTGTTAATAACATTGTACGCATAGGGAAACTGAGGCTTAGAGATGACCAAAGTCACGTGTCTGAAAAGCCAACACTCAAACCCAAGCAGTTGACTCTAGACCCTCTAGGGTTTCCAGGTTCTCATTTTTTAGTTTTAATTAAAAAGCATCACTGTAATTGATGAAGTCTTTGCTTTTCTTTAGATCTTTGGAAGCACGCTAGGCTTCAGATGGCACAAGGAAGCACAGTTGCTCGCATTCTACTTGCATTGTCGTTATGCTCTTTCATGTTATGAACATTTCTTGAGCATCTTCTATGAGCCAAGCGCTGTGCCAAGTTCAAAGCGATATTCTGGTGCCCCCATCCCGTGTGACATTCAAGATTTTATAGCCAATATAGTCTTCAGGGTGTAAGTGCATTCCTATTTCTACTTTTCTGTAGAAAACTGATTTCATTTCACTTTTTTCCTCCCCCACTCCCAATATGTGCCCATAAATTGGTCATTGTTGTCTCTCATGCAGATGCTTCTTTCAGAGATTCCTGTGTATGTCCCAATTCTTGAAAGAGACCTACTCAAAGATTGCCTAGTGTGCAAATGGTATTGTAGTCTTAAGAATTTGAAAAACTGAATAAATCAAATAAAGAGTTCTATAAATATGCATTGTCAATCATGGGCAGAGATATTATAGAAAAATATACTGTTCTTTTGCAAGACCTTGATTCCTTTTTTTTGTGTCCTTCTTGGTCATTTTACCTATGAAATAGAGTCACTGAGAGTGTTTAGCATGTTGCTACAGTGTTTGGTTAACAGAGACTTGATAAGGAAACCTTCCTTGTGATTAGACTGGAAACCAGATGCTTCAGTGGAGGGTCAACTTCTGGCTAAGCTGATTGAGCTTCCTCTATCCCTGTGCTCCTTTTCTAAACTCAAGGACTTTTGTTTCAAAATTTTGTTCATAGATAATGCTTTAAGCATTTTCCTCTTCTGAAACAACACATGCTTATTGTTGGGAATTTGGAAATCACAGAAAAAAGACAAAGAATATAAAATTCATTGCTAATCCCCATCCCCATTACTTTTAGGTACATTTTCTTTTGGTGTTTTTTCTTGCTTATTATTATTATCATTATTGCTTATACTCATTATTATGATATAACTGGGAGCAAACAGAATATACAATTTTGTATCATGCTTTTTTCCACCATCATTTAACATCTTCAAAAAAGCACCATCTTTACGGCCGCATAATAGCCTGTAATGTGTGTGTACTATAATTTATTTAACCATTTCCCAATTGTTGCAATTGTTTAGGTCATTTCAGTTTTCACAATGGGGTTTTTAATGTCTGTAATATGCTTCTTACATGAAAGGATATGTTTGGTTAGCCTATAACATTTTGGAAATTAATACTTCATTAGAGAGTATTTGCAAACAACTTTTATTTTTCAAGCTAATTTGCTAAACAGAAATATAGACATTGCCTTACAGAAAGCTAGTATCTAGCTTTTATCTATCTACCGACATCCACACAGCTACAAATATACTAAGCTACTATAAATGTATATTTACATTTTTGGTAATGACATTTCCTTAACATATAATATTGTATAACTTTGACAATTAAGTGATCCTTACAGAGTTTGTCAAAATGTTGAAGTTGGTCAACTATATGTGTATGTTATTATTTCTTTATTTTCTCAAGACAAGTGCAATTTATCATTTGACATGTCATAAGGAGAATATTTCTTCAGCTTAGGAATTATGGGAGCTTTCTGCAGGGTTAAGAGTTGAGCTGGGCAAGGAGGATGGGTAAGAACTGGCTATGTAGGAGTAGGAGAAGGTGTCTTCCCTACAGCATAAGTAAAGGTTAGAAACTAGCAACGCAGGGAGCATTTGTGGAGAGGGTTAAACCACTCAGTGGGCCACAGCACCGAGTATACAGGGAAGAGAAGAGAGAGAAAAAGGATTGTGCTGGTAATAGGGGTCAGGTATGAAGGGCTGCAAAACCAGCCCTGACACACAGTAGGGGACCACTAAATGTTTTGAGCATGGAGGTAAGAGAATAAGTTTTGCGTTAGGAAAATTAATCTGGTAGCAAAGCATAAAATGGATTAGAGCTGAGAAACCGAGGAAAGAATGATTCTGGGTGATATATCAGCAAGGAAGAAGAGAACTGATGCTAACTGGGCTCTTACAAAGGACCAGCTACTCTACAAGGCATTTTATATACATTTTCTCCTTTTCTGTAAGTTCTCTTTCTGTAAATTCCCTCATTTTACCACCTATGCCTAGAGTAGGGGAAATCGAGGTTTGCCAAAGGTCACATGGCCAGAAAGTTAAGGAGCCAGGTGCTAACTCTAATTCTGAAGTCCAGACTCGTTTGAGTATATTATGCTACCCAAGGGTGAAGTAAGGAGGACCAGAGCCAGAGAATAGAAGGGTGGAAGGAGAAGAGGAGATACATGCATCAATTATGATAGAGACAAAATCAGGGGAACTTGGCAGCTGATCAGAAATGAGGCGGCAAGGAAGGAATAGGGATTCAGAACGCTGCTGAGATTTGGGGGACATGTGGCCATGAGGATGGTGATGCCAAGACCATCATAGAGCAGGAGCACTTTGAGGGTAAAGATGAGGAATTTGGTTTTAGAGCTCAAAGTTAGAGATACAGGCAGAACACCCATGCCGACACATCTAGAAAACTGTGAGAAATGTGGAGCGGGGGCCCAGGAGAAAGGTCTGCACTGCTGCTGGAGATTTAATAGACATCAGGTTAGTAGAAATTTATTCCTGATTTATATAGGCTACAAATTCATTTGCATAAGCTCAGGTACAATTCAATATTGTAAATTTAGATAAATTTAAGCTCTCCTCTTTCAATAAAAAGAATACTCTCTCTAAATTTCTGGTGAGGCATAAGGTCTCAGAGCCAGAAGGGGCCAGGTTACGAGTTCCTTCCAGTCTAAAACCCTGTTTTCTTTGGTCTTGAGTTTTTTAAGCAGGCAGGACAAAGAGTTCCTTGTTTTTAACCCCTACCAGGATATCTGGATGACATTGCCAGTAGAATCCAGTTGATTTGCAGACCTGTGAAGTCTAGCCAAGATTCCAGGACCATTTCTCTCACCTCTACATCCATATACTTCTGTACAAACACAGAGAGCCCTGACCCTTTTTCTCCTTCCCCAGTAACAATGGCAATGTCCCCAGAAGGCAGAAATGAATCTTGTACTTGAGAATTGTTTGTTCTGCTGAGTGTGAGGACACAGAAAGTGCAGTGACCTGATGAGCTAGTTTCAGATAAACAACTTGCTTACTGTTTCTTTGGAAATCACTTGGGGAGTGTAAAAGACTGGGTATCAAAATATAAACATCTTGCTTCAAATCTTTTATCCATCATGCTTAAAAAAAAGAACAGAAGATATGATCCATTTATTTATGGTTTTTCCATCTAGGCCGCAAATCAAACACACTCATTCCTACGGCAGAATTGAAAAACAGTTTTTGCCCAAGTTATTCCCATTTTTTTTTCTGGGTTTTTACATATCTACTAAGTGAGCAACTTGCTCAAACAGCCTGCCAGGGAACAGACAATACTGAGGTGGAGGGAGTGCTTGTCTCTTGTAGACCCAGACACTAAGTCCATTATAAGCATTTACTTAACAAAAGACCCAATAACAGGACAGCAGCAAAATTCAAAAGTGACTGACTAGATGCAAGAAATATGAAAAATGTTTTCAAGCATGTGAGACACTTCAGGAATAGAAAGCAAACCATATAAAATGGAAAACTTTTGAAAACATCAAAATGAAGCCATTAGTCATCACTTTTCAACAAAAAAAATCAAGTAGAAAGGCTTTCTCATCAACTGGCTCTAAGTGCTATGTAATGTTAACAGTGCCTGGCACTTGGTAAGGGCCGAATAAATGCCAACTCCTTTCTCCCTTGCTAGTTGATCTTCTGAGAAGCACTGGTCTTCTACACGTTCCTGTATCTACTGCTTGGAATCCACTCATTCATTCATTCTATGGAGATTTAGAGCACCCTACCAAGTATTAGATGCTGTGAGAGACACAAGAACAAAGGTAGCCTTCATATTCCAAGAGATTGGATAAGCACCCAAGGCATGGCAGAAAAGTAGGAGAGAATACGAGAGGAAACTGAAGAAACTTCGGACCAGCAGACTTCCTGAGGGAATTTTGGGGTGTGAACCATCTTTCTGTCCTTAATGTCTAGAGCAACCCCTGGCTGAGAGATGGAGCTAGACAAATGAGAAGTAAACGAATGGGTCAGCGAATGAATGAATGGGCACTAAGTGAGAGGTCTGAACCCATGATTTTGCCACACAAGTAGCACTTCCAACATTAAGTACTTCGTACAGAATGGGTGATCCTGTGTAGAAGTCCTGAAGAGAGGCTCCAGAGAGGACAGAGGAGATTTGGGAAGATGAAAAGGGACTCTTATCAATACTCATCTGGTTTCCTCCCCATCTGCCAGGCTTTGCCCCCCTTCTAGTTTCTGTCTTAACCGCCTCCTTCCACTGATGGCATGTAGTGAGTGTATCTGCACTTGGTGTGTCTGTTTCTAGACCTTACTTTCCACGCACTTACATAGCAATGACTTTATGCAAGCCTCTGTTCTAGGTTAGATGTGGATATAATCATCATGATGATCTTAGGTACTGTTGTTATCCTTGCTTACAGATGAGAAAACGAAGGTACACAGATGTCAAGTAACTTTTCCAAGTTCAGACAGCTAGTCAGACAGACCATCTAGTTTCTGTCTTAACCAACCTGGTGTTTTTCACCATCACCGTAGATCTCTGCTGCTCAAGTTTGTCAAGTGGAACCAGGAAGGACTTTCCTGAATACGCATATGGGTCTGCTCTATTGAAATGGATAAGATTCAAAGAGTGTGAGGAGAGTGTTCAGTCTCTGGTTTCTTCAGGTTCAGGTTCATCCACTCTGCTTATTCCCTCTCCTGTGGAGAGGACTATGCTCATCTTACATACTTACAAAAAAGAAAAGTCCTCCTTCACTCTCTGTTCCACTCTATCATCATATCTCCCTCCTCCTCCTGGAGAGCCAGGCTACATGAAAACATAGTGCTTAGGAGCTGCTGTCAACTTCTTACCTCTGATTCATTCCTCATAAACCAAAGAAATTGACCTAGACCAAAAGAGCCCTTGCCAAGGCCCCATGAGATGTCCTGGTTTAAATCTCGTTAGCTCCATGTGGAAAGAGACTGTACCTATTTTTTAAACTACAGTGTTCCCCGATGCTAGTATAATGCTTAACTCACCACCAGTGCTCAGCAAATCTTTGAGTAATGTTTTATGACCTTATGTCTTATTTGATCTCAGCAGCAGTAGACCCTTCTTCCTTTCATTCCTATGTTCCTCATGCCTGGAATTTCTTCTTAGTCATTCATTTTCATTCTCTTCCTCTTCCTCTTCTCATCCCCAATATGTTGGTGTGCGAATTTCTGTCTCAGGAATTCTGTCCTGAGAGAGAAAGCATTCAACCCTATGCCTCTAACTACATGATCCTCAAATCGTTATCTCAGTCCTACCCTCTTTCCCATGCACTAGACTTATATAGCCAGTGCCATCATGGACAGATTTCTGTCAGACACTTAAAGAACTGAACTTAGTATCTTTCTTTTTTCTTATAAGAACTGTCCTTCCTCCTACCCCACCGCCAAAAAAAGATTTTTAAAAAAAACAGAGAAATGGCACTTTGTCTCCTCTTTTATTCTGTATCTTGGTCAGGGGGAAAAATCAGATTGTAGAAAAATCACCGTTTTCCCACCATCACCATTTTCTCATCATCCAAGCCAGAAATTTGGAAGTCATCAATGACTCATTCCTCTCCCTTATCTCCTACATTCAATCAGTCATTAATCCCTATCAATTCTACTGCTTTACTCTCTCTAGTCCATCCCCTTATCCGCAGTACAGATCTTCAGCATTGTTCCCAACCTAAGGGACTTTGTCACCTCTGGACTCCTTCCCTCCAAATATGTCCTCCCTTCTGCAGCCACAGATAACTTTCTAGAGAAAGCAAAAGCCTAATCAGTTATTCCCCTGCCTAGATTCCTTCAGTGGCTCAGCATTGCCTTCCGGGTAAAATCCCAAACTCTAAGTATGGCATAGAAAGTCCCTGGTGAATGATTAACCAAGCAAATTCAGCATCAAAGGCAAAGTTTAATTGAGAAAAAAAAAATATCCCCACTTTTCTCCCGAGCACCACAATGGAAAAATGAAACACTTATTTATTCCTTGGAAGAGAACTCGGCTGATTATAGTTTGTATTCCTTTGTTTCCAAAAGAGTACTATGATTTATCATGTGACCCTAAGTCAGCATGTTATAATAATTATGAGGAGAAAAATATTACACAGGATTATACAGAATATGTAATCTCCCTACAGTATGATACGCAGGCTCCTGCCTTTGTTTTTATACCTGCTATTCCCTCAGTTTAGAATGATCTTCCCTAGATGTCTGTGTTGGCATTGCTTCATTTCCTTCAGGTGTCTGCTTACGTGTTACCTTAACTGTCCTGATATGCTCATCTCCCTTTACCTACCCTTTCTCCATAGCTTTTATTGCCACGTGTCGTATATATAAATATGTACGGAGTCTCTCTCTCTCTAGCAAGAAAGTAAATTTCATGGAGCCAGGGACTTGGTTTCATTCACTGCTGTATCTCTTGTACATAGCAGCTGCTCAGTAGACATGTGTTGAAGAGTAAATATAAGATGACCCTACAGAGAAAATTTCTGTTGATGGGGTTTTTTTCAAGTGGGGCATAAAATAGAAACTTGAGTTTCCTTCCGCAGATTCCTTTCCTTGGCAAGAACTTGATTAGAATGGGCTTTGACCATCTGCAAAGAAGTCTGGGTCACAATAGCCTCCAAAAGGAAGTCAACAAAGCCACTGAGGAGAACGCAGGGGAAAGGAGAGTCCTTCTGAGCCCATCGTTCATTATGCTCACTATCAAGCATCCCCTTAAGGGAGAGAATAACAATGGGGAGAAGGAAAGGTTGACCAGGAAGAAGGAAGAGGGGGAAGAGGCTCTGATATTTCCTGCACAGTGGCCCAGCCATGTGGGACGTGCATAGCCCTGTTATCATCTGTTTGCTTTATGGTCACCCAGCACTGTCTCAGAATGGCTCAAGTCGTATTATAAGTGTTTTAATAACACAGTTTTTATTTTTGGATTTTGTTCCATGTCTTGAGATAATTAAAGACAGACTGGAATATTGCAAAACTGGAGTTGAGATCACAGTTACTAGAGCAGGATCATCTGGTTTAGTCCCAGAACACCTGGTAGGAAGGGCATTATTGTCCCCATTTCAGAAAGCAGACACACGTAGAAATTATGTGACTTATCTAAGATAATAGGAGGGGTGGAAGCCAGATCTCCTGCTGCCCCATGCAGGGCTTGCCCACTGTTCCAGAGTCCTTGCTACTCTAAAATACCCTTTCTCTTTCTGTTACACTGCCTACGGCGGCCACCCCATGTGCATGGGCTTTGGTGAGCATCTTTGCTTATACGTGGACAGAGGTAAACAAACACTTGTTAGAATCTACAAGAAAATAGAATTTTCCAGAATGGTAAAATTTAATTCTCTTGGTGGGGGGGTGAGGTGGGGAGGAAGCTGCTGGTTTTAGGTAGTTCCCATGTTGTTCGTAATGACTAGGGTGGCTCTGACACTACTAAATACACATTGGACGATGCCCAAAGCACCTACTGGGTGCATTGTAGTATTTGTTTCTCTGCCTCATGGTCTCACAGTGAACATAAGTGATTGATGGCATTTGTGGTAGCACTTTACAGTTTACAAAGAATTTTTACAGATCACATTTGATCGATAACTCTGGAGACTTTATTGCACAGAACCAAGAGTGTCTCTGAATCAGACCAAGGTTCTGTCCTCAGTTCTGCTACTTACAAGCTCCTTGACTTGGGGCAAGTTACTTATTATCTCATCAGTAAAAGGAGAATGATAAACTCATCAATATGTTAGGAAGATTCAATGTGGTAATGCATAGAATGTGCTTAAGAAATGCCTGACACATAAAAATGCTAAGATTAAGATTATTTTCATCATCATCATTTGTCTCAGACATGACTTGTACATGGTCATCTATAACTAATTTTATACCCTACAATTTTTTTTTCTCACTACAAACTTTTAGCCTACTCTGTTTGATCTCCTGTGCCCATTCCTAGATGATATATTTGGGAGATGCTAAAGACTTTCTGGTAAATTTCAGATATTAATAAAAATTCCAGTTTTGAGGTATTAAAATTCCAGTCAGGTGTAATATCAGAACCTCCGTCTTGTATGCAGTTGAAATCTCCCCTCCCCAGCTTGGGTTTGACGATCCTTCAAAACCTGCAGTAGGAAAAGGCCCCTGTCCGGTTTCTTTACTCTCATTGTTCCACCTGCTTCCCTGTTAATGCTATAACTTCTGGTTCTGCTAGGGCTAGGGCTAGGGAAAGCAGGACAGGAAAAAGGGTCTAATTCGCCTGGTACTGTTGCTCTCTGTGCCTGTGCCCTCTGTGTGGTAGCGCCCCAATGCTGGTGCTTTTTCTTACAGACATTTTTGTGCTTCCTCTGGAAATGGGGAAGTGGGGAAGGGACTGATGAGGCACAGTGTTTCCTGTCGGCAGTGTATTTTCTACCTGCCCTCTTCCTGCTCCCTCCTCATCTCCAATTTCAAGCACTACTCCCATAAAGACTCTCTGTTAGAGTCTTCTTCTTACCCTAATTGGCAAAGCTCTTGGTTGGAGTCTTTTCAAGACAGCCTTACTTTTCACTGGCATCCACTTGGGCTCTTGGAGAAAGCACAGGCTCCTTTCTGAGCCAGTTTCTGGATGCACAGCTTTCTCTTTGCTCTGCTGTCACAGGCAGCTCCAACCAGCCTCTTGCCTCGTTTTTTCAGGCCACTTTAAGGCACTAGCCCTCATGTCCTCTAAACTCTAAGGGTACATGTGTGCAGCTCTGCAAGTGGTTCTTCCCAGGGCCCTTCCCTTGCCTTGAGCAGGTAGTGCTGCTTGGTAGGAGTGGGGAAGCTCCCATGGGGAGGGGACGGGAAATGCTCAGCCCCCTGGAAGCTCTTTTATAAAAAACCTTCACTCACCAATCTCCAACCTGGATCTCCTAGTCCTCTATTATATATGAACTAGTGGTGGGGAATGCCCTACAAGTTCGGATCCTAGTTGGATGCAGCTCTGTAGCAAGTCTTCAACAAGGCCTTGAACTTCTCTGTAGAATAGCACTGTCCAATAGGAATGTAAGGCAAACTACGATTGTCATGTTAAATATCTGGTTAGCCACATGAAACAAGTAAAAAGATACAGGTGAAATTAATTTTAATAATCTTTTTTTAAAATTTAATCCAATGGATCTAAAATATTATTCCAAGAATGTAAAAAAAAATTATCCCGGAGATTTTTTTACAAAAACTCATACTAAGTCTTTGACATCTGGTACATAGTTACATTTACAGCACATGTCAATTCAAGTGCTCGGTAGCCATTTCAAGTCTTCAATAGCCACGTGAGACTACTGGCTCTCATGTTGGACAACCCAGCTTAGAGATATGGAAGGGGAAGGATCTGGCCATTTATTGTCCTTCAGCTTTGAGGCCTCAGAACCAAGACAGTTTGGTTGTGACCTATACAACGCATTCCAACTAGTATGTGCAGAACCAGGATTCAAACTCAGGTTTTCCAACCTCTGGTTCAGTGCTTATTTTCCTACTTCATCATGCTGTTCAAACAGAAATCTCTGTGCTATAATCATGGGAACCTCAGTGGTTAAAGGGGCCCCTTTGACTAAAGAATATTACTATATTCATCATGCATCATTTGAGATTCTGAATTAGTCCCATATTGCCTTGTTCTTAAAGTATGGTATATAGTCAGAAAGCAAATACTCAGGGAACCATGTACCTCTCACTGACAGCATATGTGCAATGAAGAATAGCAGCTGTGGGCAATGACATCTTACAGCCCCATTCTTGGCAACCAAAGGGTGCTGGTCTGTGCTGGAGCTGACAAAGGAAAGTCTGACCTTCATTGGTGATTATTTCTATACTATACAGTATTGGCCAAAGAAGCACATAGCTCTTCTTCTTTCTGCAGAGTAAGTCATTAGCTTTCACTGTTAAAAAAAAAAAATTCTATAAAGTATTTAGTGGCATTATATGTTTAAAAAGGCAATATTCATGAAAAGGAACTGTGGCCAGACCAGAGACCGCCATTTTCTCTCTTAGTACAGGGCAGGATACAAGTGGCCTCATTATTTATACTTGGAACTTTTTAAAAGTGATGAAGTTCAAATCTCCCAAAGAACTAAAAGTCTAATTGTTAAAGTAACACATTCTCATTGTAGAAACTAATGAACCAAATCTCAAATGGCACAACCCAGAAATGCCCTTTCTAAACATTTGGTGTGCTTCTCCCTTTGTTTCTCCCCTCGCTTCTCCCATGTGGGTCTATATTCTTAGATGCTTATATGTACACCCACATTATAGGAATTATGGAATAGGTAGGCTTCTACTTTATTTTTCATTTAATATTCTATTTTGAACTTTTCCATGTCATTGACATTATTCAAGAGAATAATTTTAATAGCCAATAATATTCTATTACATTTTATGTTGAATGTTAAGTTCCCTTCTGGGATTCAAAGTGGCATGGAACCTGAAAAGCACTGAGTAATGAAAAGGACATGGGCAGACCTAGGCCCTTTCCCAGATCTGCCTCTTGTTCCTTGTGACCTTAGGCAATAAACTGTCCATACCTCAATGCCCAAATCTGCAAAACGAGAAGAACAGCATCTAATTTATAGAGCTGTTGGATTGAGATGGCAAATACAAATTGCCCATATAATGCCTGGCACATAATAAAAGCACAATAAATGTTCATTCCTGCTTATCTTCTCCCTCCTTAGAATTTTCAGATTCTTTGCCATTAACCAATTCTGCACCCGCAGCATTTTTCTGGAGTACCTCTATGGTGCTCATATGTTTGTTTCCCATCTTCTGATTGGTTTTTGTGGACTCTTCTGGGGCCCATGCTTGCCAAGCAACCCCAGATTTCTGTACTTTGCACTCTGACCAGCTCTCAATGACATATGATATAGAGAAGGAGAAATGGGAGCATCTTTAAAGTAGAATAGCATGGAGATAACCAAATCAATAAGCCGAGCCCTCAGTCTTGGGGTTTGCCCCTGTGAAACTTATCCCCACAAAGGATAGGTTAAGCCTACTTAAAATTTGGCCTAGGGCAGTGTGGCAGTGGCTCAGTGGCAGAATTCTCCCCTGCCATGCCGGAGACCCAGATTCGATTCCCAGTGCCTACCCATGCAAAAAAAAAAATGAGCCCTATGAGTCACCCCCAGAGAACCTCTTTTGTTGCTCAGATGTGGCCTCTCTCTCTCTAAGCCAACACAACAAGCGAACTCACTGTACTCCACCCCCTCTACGTGGGACATAACTCCTAGGGGGTGTAAACCTCCCCAGCAACGTGGGACAGGAATGCTAGAATGAGCTGGGATTCACCATCAAGGGATTGAGAACAGCTTCTCAACCAAAAGGGGGAAGAGAGAAATGAGACAAAATATAAAGTGTCAGTGGCCGAGAGATTTCAGAGTCAAGAAGTTATCCTGGAGGTTATTCTTATGCATATATAGATATCCCCTTTTCAGTTTATAGTGTATTAGAGTGGCAAGAGGGAAGTACCTGAAACTGTAGAGCTGTGTTCCAGTAGCCATGTTTCTTGTAGATAAATGTATAATGATATAATTTTTGCAATGTGACTGTGTGATTGTGAAAACCTTGCGTCTGATGCTCCTTTTATCTATGGTATGGACAGAAGAGTAGAAAATATGGATAAGAAATAAACAAATAATGGGGGAACAAAAGTTAAAATAGATTGAGTAGATTGAAATACTAGTGGTCAATGAGAGGGAAGGGTAAGAGGTATGGCATGTATGAATTTTTTTTCTTTTTTCTTTCTTTTGCTGGAGAGATACAAATGTTCAAAAAAAAGTAGAGCAGCACATTGAACTGGTCTAGTATGTCCTTATCAGTAGGAAGACATCCTGGAGCCAGAGAGGCAGGCTTCAAGCCAGTTTACCCAGGTGTATCTGGCTAGCTGAACCAGTTTTCTTTCCATTATTCCCTTCTACAGTTTCTGCTGTTGGCTTAGCCTCATGGCAGCAGGGACCAGGGTGTCATTCTTGTGATTTTATTGGCTTGGGATTATGCCTGTCAGTTGTGTTTTTGTTTTTGTTTTTTTTCCTTTCCAGCCACTTGCTTTAGCTGCTGACCTAGCTTTCATCAGGCAAATACCAACTTTGCAATTTGCCTCCCATTGTTTTGACAATGGATGTGATTTGTAAATGGCAGCATCACATAATATCCCTATTTCTGGCAGCTTTCTAATCCGGAGGTAGGGTTGAAAAGGAGGAAGCTTCAAGCCTGTCTTCTGACCAAAAAACTATTTCTTGTTTCTCCAGCAACTGCCTTCCACCACCATCTCTTCCCGACTTGGGAGGGCCACTGCAGAAAGGTCTGTTGGTAAAAAACTGAGGGTTCATAATCTATGGAGTATCATATGTGTTCATTAAATTTTATGGTAAAGGGCCCCTACATTACATAGTTCTGGGTAATCAGGTCTGTACCCATTTTGACATTTTGTTTCGATACGATAAATGACTAAATTGAATTGTTAAGTGATAGTTAACACTGGCCTTTTAAAAGAAAATGAGATCAGAGGAAGGACAGAAATTGGCTTCAAGTCACCGTGATAGTTGAATTACTACAGTGGGCTGAAGTGCGTAGGTACACTCTCCTGGCCCGCATTATTCCACTGTGCACACAATTTCAGTAATTGTTACAGAATGGGATGGTGTGCTCACTTACCAAACATCTATTGAACACCTGCTTGTGTCAGACAGTGAGCTGAGGACTGGAAAGATAAAATAATCTAGACATGGCCACGGCCTTGAACAAGGTCACATTGATTGGAGGGAGTGAGACAGACAAACAATGAAAATGAGATGTTGGTGGTGCTAGAGCAGTGACAGCAACCAAGAGACCCTGAGGAAAGGCCTCCAGTATCTGCTGAAGTTCCATGGAAGTGTCCCAGAGACATTTATTCTTTAGATCAATCTTCAAGGATGAGGAGAAGCTTGCCCTAGACAGAGAGCACAGTGTCACCAAAGCAGAGCTTGGAAGAAGGTGCTGGGCCTTTCAGGAAACTGTGGTTGGTTCTGAGGGACTTGGAGGAGATGGAGGCGAGGTGTGGGTGGATGGCAGTTCTGAAGGACCTGCTCGGGAGCAAAATCCCAAGTCAGGCACTTTCTCCTGACAACCTAAGAACTATTTTATTTTCGCATAAAAATAATTTCTTAAATAAAGCTACATTACACTGTTAAACCAACTTATACTCTAGAAGAAAATTATCGGTAAAATCTCCTGTTAGCTACTTCACTGGTTTAATTGTTCTCATCTAAATCACTGCAGCCCTCCCAACAGAGTTGAAGTCTCGCCGCATGTCTCTTCCTTCTGGATCAGTGCTATGCTCACTATTAGCTAGGGTAGTCTCCAGCTCTTTTGGTCCTGGGAAGCTAGGAAGCAGTCACACTCTGGGCTAGGTGCATCTCCATATAAGAAAGAAAGAAAAAGAGGGAGGGGAAGAGGAGAGAGAGAGGAGAGAAGAAAGGAAGCAGAAAAAGAGAGGGAGAAGAGGAGAAGGAGGAGAGAGAAAGCAAGAAAGTAAGCAAGCCAGCTTTTTACCTAAACCTCTGTACCCAAAAGGCAAAAGAACAGATTACCAAAGCCTCTTCCCTCTGGGTACCAAATCCTTACTTCAGTTCTTACCCCAACATGTTACTCATCTCCTTATATGCTTGTGTACAGCAAATGTAAGACATTTAAAGAGATGATTTTTCCATGATGCATCAAAAACAAAAACAGAACTGCTTTTATTTAGATGATTTCCATTTCTAGTTACACTTATATAGCTCCAACTTTAGGTGAGGCAGTGTTTTAAGCACCTTACCATTATTAGCTCGTTTAATCCTTGTAAGAACTTTGAAGTAAGCACTGTAGTTAACCTCTACTTACAGATGGCAGAAACTGAGATAGGGATGGAGTAGCTTTCTCAGGTTCGCATAGCCAATGTGTGGCAAAGCGAGGATTTGAATACAGGCAGCTTGGTTCCCAGAATCTGTGCTTCCATTCTCATCTGTTCAGTCTCTTTCATCCTCTAGAATCCAAACCCCAACTTCCTCCAGAGATGGTTGCTGTACTGGAATTGGTAAATCAAGTTGTGCCAAGCCCATCCGTGGCTCACATGTTCACTGCAGCCTCTCTCTCTCTCTCTCAACTTTGTATTCCCCACACTGGCTGTCTTCTGGGGCAAAAACACTTGAGTTCTCTCCTCAACACCTTGCTTCCAATGACCTTGATGCCCAAGGAACTGATTAGTTTGTGAATGAATATCTAGTTCCTGCAGCAGCTGACACCCTCACCCTTGTGTCCAAGGCTACTTGCTCACCTCGTGTGGAAGGGAGAGCTTCCAAGGTGACCCACATGATCAGCAGAAGAGGCCATGGCCTTGCTTGCCACCAGATGCAGTGCAGTACCCATACTCTTAACATTGGGCCCTTAATGGAGTCTTCTCTTTCCTATTGCCAGTCTAATTGCAGCAAGGTCTAATGCAGACTTACTCTCACCATTTCTGGTTTTTTAGAGAAAGAAAAAAATCCACCTCATCATCACTTTGTGTGTGTGTGTGTGTGTGTGTGTGTGTGTGTGTGTGTGTGTGTGTGTGTGTGTACAAGTTCTTTAAAGAGCAAATAGAAAGACATTCAGGGCAGATACATATTTTCCTTCTCTAAGTGGTGTTTATTTAAATGCAGATATCTTGGTTTCCTGGGTAGAGTTGCAAACAACACCCTTCAACATAAATGTTAATAGGAGTGTAGACTTCAAAATAAAAAACTCTCCGTGAGAGAGAACTGCTTTTTCTGGTTCTATTTAATGGCTTGCCTCGCCCTTCCTCCTCCACCCTCCTTCATTTTCAAACCCCTTCTGCCCACTCCTTTCCACTGTGCTGAATTAAATTCTCTTCCTTTCAAAAAAGTTTAGAATGTACCTTTCTAAATTCAAAAATTAAAATGTCAATTGTTGGGGTCATGGAATAAAGATAATGGACTCAAAGCCAAGATGATTCATGAGAAGATTTTTCTTTATTTTGGCCTTTGTTTGCAGAGTCACATCATTCCTGGTTCTTTTCAAGGGGCTTATTCTTAGGTGAATCCTGCATTATATTTTTGCATGGCCTCAGAGTTAGCTGAGTTAGGTTTTTCACCCTTTTCTTTTCTTGTCTCCCCAGTCCTTACTCGCCCCCCCCCCCCAAAAAAATAAATAAATAAAAGGCAGAAGACGGTGAGGAAGAGAATATAAACTATATAAGTTCCTGGGTACAAAATACTGCTGTGGGAACTGTGAAGCATCACAAACAATGAAAAAGACTGTTTGTTACTCCTAAAGAGATAAAGCTGACACGTACGTTAATGTAGATGAGCAAGAAGGGGGCCGTCTGCCCTGGGCCATGCCACGTGCAGCAAGGCCACTGGGACTTACCCAAGTGCAATCCAAAAGCAATGAAGATTTTTAAATGATGGAAATAATATTTAAATCCTTGAAACTCAAATATGGTCCTTCCCAAGGACCTCTTGGACCCAATTTTGTGTGTGAATGTGATTACTGGGTTTCGTCTTCCTTCTCTTTCTTTTTCTTTCCCCATTAATTGTTTTTATCCGATTCTATTGTGTACATTGTGTGAGCCTCCTTAAATGTTTTTTGGAACGTAAACTAGAATTGAGTTTATCGTATAAATTTCATTGATTTTTGTTCTCAAGATTGTCCTTTTTGTTAGCATCCTGTTCTTACTTCATGGAGGTGGTATCTTTCTTCTCTTTTTGTTTATTTATTTATTTATTTTTTGGTATGGGCAGGCACCAGGAAATGAACCTGGGTCTCTGGGTTGGCAGGTGAGAACTCTGCCACTGAGCCACCATTGCCCGCCCCTCTTGTTTAATTTTAAATGATAGATTGTCATTACTTTTTTCTTCTCTTTGCGTAGTTTGTTCCCTCTAGTTTTTTCTCTTCCAGGTTATAGGCTTTTTGCAGGTATCTGGTGATCCTTGGTTGTATGCTCATGTTTAAAAGGGGGGTGTTAAGGAGATGCCTGGAAATAGTGAGCTTAAAGCTTCATTGTAGAGTAGTCTGAATGGGCAGTTTATGGGACAATCCTATTCAGTGTCTCTAGGTCTTTCCTCTCATGCTGGTCATCCCCAGACTGACCTCTCCTAGCCTCCTGGCCAGAGGGCAAGGGACTTATGCCAGATTCTGACAGCCAAGTAGAAGGAGGCTGGAGAGCTCAACCTGAAGCATTCAACGTTCAGTAAGTACCTAGTCACTTAGCCTCCCTAGCCAGGCTGCATGAGTTTCCTAGGACTGCCACCAAAATTGCCACATATTTGGTGGTTGAAAACAACAGAAATTTAGTTTTTCTTGGTTTCTGGAAACCCAAGGTCAGCAGGGTTGGTTCCTTCTGGAGGCTCTGAGGGAAAAATCTATTCCATGCCTCTCTCTGAACTTGTGGTGGCTCTGACAATCCTTGATACTCCTTAGGCTGAAGATGCATCATTCCAACTCTACCACCAGCTTCACATGGCTTTCTCCCTGTGTCTCTCTCTCTCCTTTCTCTTATAAGGACACCATAAACCCAGGATGATCTTATCTTGAGATCCTTAACTTAATTATATCTGCAAAGACCCTACTTCCATATAAAGTCACATTTACAGATACTGGAGTCAGGACTTGGTCGTATCTTATTAGGGGTCACTATCAACCCAACACAATAGTATTTACTGAACTTCAGTGCAATACCCTGACCCTCACTGAGCTTATAACTTCCCCTCCCAGAGATAAAACACTCAAGGGAGTAGGGGTGAGGGGGAGACATTCATCCAGTGGTGTGGAGTGGGTGAAAGGATCTAGGGATCTAGTTCCCTATCAAACAACCTTCACCAAATCCTCCTTATTTTAGGTGATGCCCCCCTTCTTAACTACCTGATCCAAAGTGACTGGTTGGTGTCAGTTCAGGAGGAATTTGCAGGGGAATCTGCAGGTTGGTTTTTAGCTTTCTCGCAACTAGCTTTAGATTTGGCCCTTTAGTTCTGCTAAGTCAATTACACTTTGCAGCTTTTGTTTTGTTGTTCCCTTTCCTATTTTTCTTCATCCTTGTGGATTTTTGTCTTTAAAGAAAAAAAAAAGTCTTAATTATAGTTTTGGCCTGACTTAGGAGGAAGAAATGCTGGATACATTTGTCCAATCTGCTATTATAACCCAGTAGGTCTTTAATTACATTATTAATTTTGTTTTCTCACACAAGTCAATAACTTAACTCACTCTTCTTTTAGTTTTCTGTATTTGAGACTGCTGCTTGCCAATACATTATTTAACTTCTTTGGACCTTACTTTGCTTATCTGTAAAACAGGAATATTTCTTGGTCTACCTACCTTATAAATTGTTGTTGCCCTGGCTTAACAATATAGGTCTAAGGACAAAATAACCGGTCTTCCATGCACAGCTTTGGCAAAATCAAGCTCACAGGGTGATAGTGAAAATCCTAATAGGTCAGTGAGAATAACCAAGCATGATCTCTGGTTTTCATCCCTCTTTCCAGATGAGCAAGTTGAATGAGACCCTCAGCTTTTGTTGACAGAACTCTTTGGAAGACAGCCAAGTATACCTCTACCACCCCTACTCCCTGACCTGGACGAGATGACTCTATTGTGTGTTTCAGAACTTGTGGAAGAGGAGTTATTCTCTCTATTTCTTTGCCTTTCTGCCATTTCCTTTGTTTTCTTCTAAGTAAAATGTTTTGTTCTCTTCCTCTCATAACTATAACCTTCCCTTTTTTTTCTGATTTGCATTTTCCTTTTGTTTTCCTGCCCAGCCTATATTTCCATCCCAGCCAAAGTGAACACACCTTGTGTAACACATTATCCTTATAACCCCCCAGGCAGAATACCTTTGTTCCCATGGGTCTGCAGAGCGCCAGAAGGGAGGGTGCATGGGTGTGTTAAGGGAGGGTCTTGGGAGGCAGGGAGTGGGACCCAGGAAAAGGGCCCTTAGTGAGCAAAGTGGTGCCCAGCAGACTTGTCAATTTCTAGTGCTGCCAAAGGGGCAAGATTTCCTCTAGAAACCTTCCACCCACTGAAAAAGGAATCAGTGGTTTCACATGGGCTTAGAAGGGGAATCTCCTGACCTTTTATACCTCCTGCTGGGGAAAACCTCCTTTACACCAAAAGTATTCTAGCTTTTCATTTCCCCTTCCCACCACCTCCTTGCCTTTGACTACAGAGACAGTAGAAGTACTGGTACCAAAGAGTATTCTGGTTCCAGGAATTAATCCAAATGGATTACATGTCTGGTAGGGATTTTTCTCCACTAAGGAGGCAGCTCAAATCCAACTCACTCAACGTTCTGTGTTGTGGTGGTGAACAGAAAAAGAGGGCTCTTAGCAGTGGAGAAAGATTTTGGGGCAATGGAAAAGAGAGGACAACCATAGGTAGTTGAATACAAATGGTAACCAAATGATACTTTCAACAAAGTTTCATCTGACATATTTTATGATATGAGCAATTAGTACTGCATGATAATTGGGCATCCTTGGCAGTTCATATAAATGACTATGAGTCATTTATTACTTCTACCTGGCTGGGTCAGGCATTCCTGGGTCACCTGGGGGAAGACTAAGAAGAACTGGAAAGGATAGGAGATTTCTCTGTGGCTCCCAGTAGATCTCTGCATCTGGGCCCAGTGGGCCCTGTCCTGCTTCCTCTTCAGGTAGACAATACACCTGATCTCTCTGCACTGAAAGGAATGGGCTGTAGTTCCCTTCCTTTGCTCTGTCCCTCCCCTTTCCCAACACAGTTTCCTCCCTGGGCCTAGGGCCTGGGCTGCCAATACTGGTCATCAATGTCAGGAAAATTCAGATGGGTCAGATCTGTCTCCTGAGGGGTGAGGACTAAGCAGTTTCAAGCCAAGTCATGCTGAGGATCCTTTTATTTCCTTTGCAATGCCTCCCAAATGGGGATGACCAGGGTGAGAGAGAGGAACAGAGGGGCGAGGGGATACCCTCATGAGGTATGTTCTCCACCTAAACCCGGCAGGCATTTGTTTCTCAGGGGTGAGAATAGATGGTCTGGGCAGCAGTCAGCATGCTTGCCTGGGGGTATTGATGGGGTTTGTTACACCTTCCCACTTCCTTGGGGAAGGAATGCCCATGGGCTCCTCTTATTTCCTCTGCCCATCATTCCCACTGGGGAGCCTGAGCCCTTGGACAGAGGCCCAGGCAAACAGGCTTTGCTCTCGTTAGGTTACATGCTTTTATAGACTTGGGGATAGTGCATAGGCTAAGAGTAAGGGATGAACTCGTCCCAGATGACAGAGGTGGGTAGGGGGCTGCAGGTAGGTTTGGGGATAAGGTGGAAGTAGTTGATAGCATGACAAGGAGGTGACATGTTACAGAGAGAAGTAAGAAGAATCACTTCTAAAAAAGGAATGTGGGAAGACAAAAGTATGCCAGGAAGGTGAAAGTGGCTGGTGTAGGGGACGGATGCCCATAGATACAGCCCTGACTGCTTCTGGGTGCAGAAGGGCAGGTGAGGGAGACAGGAGGAATCCAAGCAAGATGCTGCATGTGGCTGACTAAGACGTGACAGCAACTCTGCCCTCTCCCTTCTGCTAAAAATACTGCTTTCCATACAACTGTCCTTTTCCCTCTGCCCACAGCCAGCCAGGCTCTGTCTGATGAGGGGTCAGTGATGTGTGTAAGGGGGTAGAAGGGTTGAGGCAGACCTGAAAAAGAGTGCCAGGGAATAGCGTTCAATCTGAGAGCAAGAATGTGGTTCTCCACCTTCAACCCTACATGCCTGGAGATAGAAGCTCCTGGGTACCAGCTTGGAAGTGACCTCCAGCTAGACCTCCTGGAGAGCCCAGCATGACCCTGGAGGGAAGGAGAAGAGGGAGTTGTTGGCAGGTGCAGCCAGACAAGCCCCTGCCCAGGACTCTCAGTCGTTTCTCTAAGAAGTGGAATGAAGCTGTGGTTAGGACCCAGGATTCATATGAATCTGAATTTCAATCACTATTCTACCTCTTTTAGCTTGTATGGCTTTCAGCAAGTGTCTGTGAACTTCATGTTTCAAATAGAAATGGACAGTACCTCTTTTAGTTTCCTCATTGCTGAAGCAAATACCATGCATGGCTTGGCTTTAATGGGAATTTTTGGCTCACAGTTCTGAGGCTAGGAGAGGTCTAAGTCAAGGTGTTATCAAGGCAATTCTTTCTTCCCAAAGACTGGCATTCTGGGTCTGGCTTCTGGTGATCCTTGGTCCTTGGCTCCTCTATCACATGGCAGTGCTCATGGCAACCTCTTCTCATGTCTCCCTTTTTTTCTGGTTCCATTAACTTTCAGTTTCTGGTTGCTCCCTCTGTGACTTTCTCCTCTATCTGTCTGAATTTCATTCTCCTTATAAAGGCCTCCCATAACAGGATTAAGACCCATCCTGATTGAGTTGGGTCACACCTTAACTGAAGTAACCACATCAAAAGCCCTACTTACAGTGGGTTTACACTCACAGGGATAGACCAAGCCTAAAAATATGTTTTCCTGGGGTACATAGCTCCAAACCACTATGGTTCCTGTCTTGAAACGTTATGATATATGCATTGGAAGAACTTAGTGCTGGCACACTACCTGGCACAAGAGCAGTGTCTAATAAATGACAACCATAATTATTTTTTCTTCCTGTGTTTGTGATCCAAGCAGTCCAGACATGTTTTTGTACACAGGGATGCAGAAACTTGGTTGTGTGCACCTGTTGATCCTGCAGTACCCTCTGACCCACTCCAGCCCTAGGCTGGGCTGGGCTGGGCTATACTCTGACCCTGAATTCCAGGATCTTATGCTAACCATTGCCTACCTGCTTCCCTACAGACCTGCGCAGAATGACGGCTGGCTTCATGGGCATGGCGGTGGCCATCATCCTCTTCGGCTGGATCATCGGGGTACTGGGCTGCTGCTGGGACCGAGGCCTTATGCAGTATGTGGCAGGGCTTCTCTTCCTCATGGGAGGTAAGGCTGCAGGCTTGGGGGGGCTCTCCCCTCTGTGGGGGAATAATGTACTTGGTTACTGGAATTCTGGGAGGATGTTGAAAGGACCTAGAAGATGATAACCATGGCTTGAGTGGGGTTCTTCTCTTTCATTCATTCATTCAGTTATTCATCAACATTTGGGGGGTTCCTCATAGCTACTCATCGATGTACCAGCTGTTGGGGATACAAAGGAACATAAGATATGGTCCTTACCCTTGGGGAATCTGACTTCCTGGTATGGAAGGGAGACACTCAGTGAAGTGGCTATGATACTATGTGGTGATATCATTGATCAAAATATTAGACCCTGAGAAAGCATGAGCACAGGAAGTACTCTAGCATTTTAGCCACACAGGCCCTATCCTTTGGTGTTGGAAGTAGGACAGAATCACTGTCCGGGAAGTTTTCCCTTCAAAAGCTCATCTTCACCCTTGATTTATGGATCCTAATGCCATTCCCAACTTTCAAATAAGGCATTCCAAGGGTGTTGGGACAAGACTATACTTTTTCTTATATTGTTCTCCCTTACGCTCCATAATGGTCATGGCCACAGACCATATTCCAGACACCAATTCCAGTGTCCTTAAAAGTGGTTGTATATAAGGTGAACTGTGTAGCTGTCAGAGAACAGGTTTCAGTCCATGGAAAGTGTTCTAGTTTACTAGCTCCTGGAATGTGATACACCAGAAATGGAGCGGCTTTTAAAAAGAAGAATTTATTAAGCTGCTCGTTCATAAGTTCTAAGGCCATGAAAATGTCCAAATTAAAGCAAGGCTATAAAAATGTCCAATCTAAGGTATCCACGGAAAGATACCTTGGTTGAAGAAGGCTGATGACGTTCAGGGTTTGTCTCTCAGCTGGAAAGGCACATAAAGAGATCTGCTAGCTTTTGCTTCAGCGGATTTCTGGGGGCTCTGTCGGTTCTGGTGGCTCTCCTGGCTCTAAAGCTTTTTCCAAAATGGTTCCCTCTTAAAGGGCTCCAGTAAACAACCCCACCTTGAATGGGTGGAGATACATCTCCATGGAAACTATCTAATCAAAAGTTACCACCCACAATTGGGTGGGTCATATCTCCCTGGAAACAATCAAAAAGCTCCCACCCAGCAATAATTGAATGAGGATTAAAGGACATGGCTTTCCTGGGGATACACAATAGATTCAAGCCGGCACACGAAGTAAAAGTTAATCCATAATCTACATGTGCTTCTTTCTTCTCTTAAATGATAAAATGTGTTTTTTGGTCTCCAGGTTTGAATTTCAATCCCAAACTGAAGTTCATCATTGGACTATATCCATCACAGTTTAATCCTCAGAGAAAAGCAGATTAATGAATTGTATGGAACAAGTTAGAGGGGGAACAGGGGGAATTAGAAATATTTATGGAAAAGTAAAAACAAATGTGAGCTAGACCATAAACACCATGTATGTCTGTCCAACTCATTTCCCTTGTGTGAGCTGCTTGGCTCTGGGTTTCTGTGTGAAGGTGGGAGATGGAGAAGTAGACGGTGCTGACTCTATCTTTGGGTCAATCTGGGGAAAGGAGAGGCCTGTCCTAGGTATATAGAGAGATTTCTGGCGCATTTTGAGCTATGGGTTAGGGGAAGAGGAGAGGATTGCAGGTTTTATCCCTTGAAGCACCCCGTTCTGTTTCAAGGACAAGTGGGGGCTTTCCAAGGAGATATCACCCATGCCTACCAAACTGTCTGTCCTCAGATAGTCAAATGACCCATACTGGGAAATGCCCTTTTGGAGGTGGGGTGGGGTGGGGTGGGGTGTGTCCCACACTTGTGGCTATGGCAGAGGCTGGGGCAGTAGGGAGAAGTGGTGGCTATTTCTAGCAGTCCTACACTCTTCCTTCTGGAGTAAAGGCAGGGGCAAAAAAAACCAAACAAACTTACCTTCTCTATGCCTCAGTGTCCTTTTCAGTGAAACAAGGAATTCACCCTAGGCTAATGATTTCCATATTGTGGTTAAGCAATAGCAGAATCCTTGATTTATTCCCTTCCAATCAAAATCTTATATGGACTCCCTAATGTAAAGAGATAAAAGTGGAGTGGTTCTGTTTGTAGTGACTGGAGTATCTAAGACTCTTTTGAATATACCAAGACCTGATGCAGTAAAGCAGGGCTTTTGTAAAGCAATGGAGAGGTCTCCCAGGAATCCCAGAATAGCTGAGCAAATAGGCCCGGGGCAGAGTAGGAATTCAGAGGGCTCTGGGAACTAACATTCTTTCATCTACTCCTCTTTCCTGGCTTTTGTGTCTCCCAGCATGTGTTCTTTCTCCTTTCTCTCCAGGCCCAACTCAAAGTGCTTATCCTGCCCAGGTGTTAGTTCTCCAAGAGTTTGCAACTCATTGATAGCTTCCTCTGGTGGCCAGGCTACACAACACTGGTCAGACAATAAATGGGTCACCTAAAATTAATTGACAGCTGCTGGGCCAACAGCTGTGCTGGGGATTTGGGTTCATTGGGACACTTTCCACTAACCTGAAACCTTGGGTGGGAACTTTCCCAGGAGGAGTATGGGGATAGATAATGAAGGCCATCTTGGATATACTGAAGGGGAGGTAGGTACCTCGAGCCCTGCCCCCCTGACTGCTGAGGCACCACCCAGAAGCCTAGGGCTCTGAGAGGAAGAACAGTCTGAGTGCCCTTAGGTTTGATAGGGAATCCAGGGCCCTTCCCTACAGGACAAACAAGCAAGAGCATTTCCTACCCTTGGCCTGGATAGTGGTTCTCAAACTTGCTGTACATTAGAATCATCTGGAGAATCTTAAAATTCTGTTGCTGAGACCTTACCCCAGACCAATTCAAGGAGCACTTCTGGGGGTAATGCTAATGTGCAGCAAGGGTCGAGAACTAGAATAAGTGAACTTTGAAGTTCTCTCTGGCACTAATATTTTATGGTCCAAGAATACATTGGTTGGCGAAGACCTCTCATGATTTGTTTTCTTTTTTCCCTTTGGTCTCTCATGACTGTTTCTCAAAGCTTAATGCAGACAGAGATTAGGGCAGTGCAATAACGGGGCCTCAATTATTATTGCAAAGGCCCACCTAAGTCCTGATTACTGAGGGATCCAAGTAAAACTGCTCTCCTAGTACATGCAGTCTATTTTTCAAGTGGTGTCTTAGCTTCCCAAGGCTTATATGATAGACACCATAAATGGTTGGTTAAATAATAGGAATTTATTGGCTCAGGGTTTGAAGGCTAGACATCCAGTATCAAAGTGTCACTTGGCCACACTTTCTTCTAGAACCCATAATATTCTGGTGCTGGTTTGCCAGCAAGCCAGTGTTTATGCCTTGACCTGTAGGAACCCCATGTGTCAAAAAGGGGCATTCCAGCACCAACCCCTTCCAGAACCTGACTAGTTCCTGCCCTTTTCAGGAACACAAAGAGCTGGCCACCTGTGACAGCCACCTCATGGACACAGCAAAAGAGTCAATCAGTTGACTAATGATATTTATGGCAAAGTGGGACAAAAAGGCCCTGAAGACTTTATCTATCTGAACTTAAAACTAAACCAAATTGCTTACCTGGGTTTAGTGGTCCTATGCAATCTGGCTGCTATTGCTTCTTCACCCAAGTTGGGGTGTTAGGCAGGTGCAGTTGAGGTTAGATTGGTCCAGCTTGAGAGCAACTGTAGGGACCAGCAGCAGCAGTTCTCAGAGCTGCCCAGGCATGGGTGTAGTAGTCAGGTACAAAAAAGAAGGCAAGAAGGAGAAAGGTGAATTTGGAATTAAGAGTCTAAAGATGGAATTGCAGTTGACTTTGGGTGAAACTGCCAGTGCTGAGATAGAAATAGAAGAATTTTATACACAGCCTCTTTTCTGTTCCAATATGAAGGAAAATGGCTTGCACTGGGCACTTCTGTGTTCTAGATTTAACTATACCCCTGGTTAACAAAAGAGCATCTCCACCCTGTGAAATAACTAGCAACAAATAGTTTCATTCACACTCAAGCCAGAGGTGACAATTAATTAAGTAGGGCAGCTTTGTTGAGCCAGGAGGCTGAGGGTGGTGGGTGAGATCTAGTTTCTCCCTTGGAAGAGCCTCCAAGGGAATCTAGCCCAGATTGGCAGAACACCATTTGGGTGCCACCAACTGCCAAGACAAGTGTCTTGATGAATCAGCAAGTGATGTTCAAAAGCACACGGAACAGGATGACACAGGGGAAGTCAGCATGGTGAAGGAGCAGGTGACTGCTATAATTACTTGTGATTCACTAGCTGGGTTACCTGTGAGCCAGCATGGACACAGATCCATGAGATGAATATAAATACCCGATCCATTCCCCAACCCCATAAGCATCCCTCTCACATAGCCTTTTACACTTGCCAGAAGGCTCCATCATCAATGCACCACTTGAGCCTAAGACTCTTTGGTTTTTGTCTAGGTCAGTGCTGTATAGCTTCTTGCCTGCACCAAGTACCTCTACTCTGGCCACCCTGAAATCAGCCCTTCACAATGTCCAGTGGCTTCTATCTGAACTTAAAACTAAACCAAATTGCTTACCTGGGTTTAGTGGTCCTATGCAATCTGGCTCCTATTGCTTCTTTCCCATCATTTCTCCCTCACTCACGTCACTCCAACCACATTGGCTTCCTTTCTGTCTTGGAGCGCACTTAGTTTTACCTCCAGGCCTTGGAGCTGCCTGAACCCTTTGCCTGCAGTGCTTTCCTCCCTTAACCCCTCAAGGTTGACTCCTTCCTGTGATTCAGGTTCCAACCTTTAAGTCACCCTCTCAGAGAAGGCCTCCCCAACCACCCAATTTAATGGAACCACTTACGTATTCTCTACATTTTAATTAGTTTTAATTTTCTACAGTACACTCACCACTTTCTGAAATGTTTTGTTTGATTTTTTAGCTTAAAACAATGAATTTTTTATCTCACAGGTCCATGGGTCAGGATTCCAGGTATGGCCTAGTGGAGTTTTCTGCTTTGGGTGTCCCAAAACTTGCGATCACACCCCACTGGGGTGGGGTATCATCTGAGGCTTGAGGTCCTCTTCCAAGATCACGTGTTGTTGGCAGAATGCATTTACTTGTAGCTGCAAAACACATGGAAGCTTGTTTCTTCAAGAACAGCATGAGGGAAAGAGCCTCTGAATCTTCATCTATGACTTTTAGAACACTCCCCCAGTTTTTAATATGCTTTATTTTTTAGAACAGTTTTAGATTTACAGAAAAATGGAAAAGATAATACAGAGAGTTCCAATATTCCCTCCTCTCTTCCTCTACCTTGCATATTTTATCCTTTTATTGACATCTTATATTAGTATGATATATTCATTATAATTAATGAACCAATATTGATATGTTATTATTATGAATTAGAGTCTATAGTTAATTCAGATTTCCTTAGTTTTACCAAATGCCCTTTTTGTCAAAGGGTATATACTATCAATATGATATATGACTGTTGATTTTGGCCTTGATTACCTGGCTAAAGTAGTTCATCGTGTTTCTCCACTGTAAAGTTATTCTCCATGCCCATGCCTCTTTGCATAACGTACTCTTTGGAAGGAAAGTCATGTGTTCAGCTCACATTTAAGTAGTGAAGAATTATGGTCCCTCTCCTTTAGGGCAGAGTATCTACATAAACTATTTGCAATTCTTCTGTGTCGGACATTTACCTCTTCTCCCTCATTTATTAATTTTTAATCATTATTCATGTCAGTATGTATGCATGTATATTTATTTTAGACATTGGGTTATAGTCAAGGACTGCTTTATTTTTTTGCTCAAATTGTTCCAGCTTTGGCCATTGGGAGCTCTTTTAGATGGTTCCTATGTCCCTTGGACATACCCCCATCAATGTGTTTTTGACTTGTTTGATTTTTGAGCACTTTATTACTTTCTGGCACTACAAGATGCTCCAGTCTCATCCTATATATTCTTTGTCCCAGATCTAGAGCCAACCATTTTTCTAGGGAGCAATGATATTAAAAATCAAGATGTGGGTGCTAGGTGTCTGAAATGTTTTTGACATTGTTATAGTTTGCTAGCTGCTGGAATGCAATATACCAGAAATGGAATGGCTTTTAAAGAGGGGAGTTTAATAAGTTGCAAGTTTACAGTTCTAAAGCCGAGATAATGTTCCAGTTACAACAAATCTATAGAAATGTCCAATCAAAGGTATCCAGGGAAAGATACCTTGGTTCAAGAAGGCCAATGAAGTTCAGGGTCTCTCTCTCATCCGAGAAGGCACATGGTGAACACAGTCATGGTTTCCTCTCTGCTGGAAGGGCATATGGCGAGCAAGGCATCATTTGCTACCCTCTCTCCTGGCTTCCTGTTTCATGAACTCCCCGGGAGGTGTTTTCCTTCTTCATCTCCAAAGGTTGCTGGCTTGTGGGCTATCGTGGCTATGTTGTTCTTCTCTGGCTCTCTCTGAATTGCTCTCATTCTCCAAAATGTTTCCTCTTTTATAGGACTCTAGAAACTTCTCAAGACCCACCCAAATGGGTGGAGACATGTCGTCATCTAATCCAGTTTAACAACCACTCTTGATTAAATCACATCTCCAGGAAGATGATCTGATTACAGTTTCAAACATACAGTATTGAATAGGGATTATTCTACCTTTATGAAGTGGGATTTTGATTAAAACATGGTTTTTCTAGTGTCCATATATCCTTTCAAGTCAGCACAGACATTGTGTCTTTGTTGATTGTCTTTCACCGTGCACTTAGTTGTCAGCTCTATGAGCACCAGAACCTTCTCTGGCTTGTCCACCAAGGCTTCCCCAGTGTCAGAAACAGTGTCTGTATGCTCAATAAATATTTGCTGACCAGATGCATTGGAAGAGTGAATTATGTGCAACAGAGAGAAAGTATTTTGTTTCTGTCTCAATAGAGCAGCAATTCTTCAAGTGCCTGATCATAAGCTCTGTTCCAGGTCTAATTATCTTCCATTCATTGGGATCTATCCCCTCTCTTTATCTTTATTTGAGCCATTCTAGTGTCTATGTACTTGTGTTATAAAGTGTTCCAAATTCCTTTTGGAAATAGAATGTGAATTGTATGTGAATTTGTGAAGAACTTTCTGTCTTTAACTTTGAATTTGTACAATATGGAATGGACCTTAGATATCACCCAATTTGCCCTCCTTGTAATTCTAGAGAAGAGTAGTTACATCAGCTGTCCTTGGTCGCTGTCTTCATTTCCCAGGGCTGCTCAATGAATCAGTACAAGCTGGGTGGCTTAGAACAATAGAAATTTATTTTTTCACAGCTCTAGAGGCTAGAAGTCCAAAATCAAGATATCAGCAGAACCATTTTCCTCTGACTTCTATAGGGAAAAATCTGTTCCATGCCTTTCTCTTTGATTCTGGCAGTGTCTTGCTAGCAATACCTGGCATTCTCTGCCTCAGTCATCACATGGTGTTCTCCCCTCTCTCTCTCTCTCTCTTCAAATTTCCCCTTCTTATAAGGATACCAGTCCTATTGGGTTAAGGGGCCACCTTACTCCAGTATGACCTCACTTTCACTTGCCTAATTCCATCTCTAACAACTCTATATCCAAATAAGGTCACATTCTGAGGTACTGAGAATTAGACTTCAACATATCTTTTTAGGGGACACAATTCAGTCCATAATAATCACCCAGCTAATAAGTGTCAGAACTGTTGGCAAAGCCTGGCTCCTGATATCAGCCTGGAGTCTCAGAGGCCACACTGCTGCCTTTGCTTTTAGCGCCCCCAGGGGGAAGATTGCCTGTGCTATCCACACGTCTCCCCACACTGGCAAACCTCTGGGTTTGCACTTCCAAACAGATGAGAATGATGTAGAATCTTTCTCCATTCCATTTTATGCTCCTCCCTGTACTTCCCCCTTACCGTTATACCCCTTCTCGAACCACAAAGGGCGTATGGAGGAGACGTTAGCCAGACCCGAGGGCATGGGTGGTAATGGGAATGAGAAATCATTAAAGCTCCTTTTCCTACCACCTATGATCAGCGTGACCTCTCTAACCTTCCCCGTCAGTCCGGGGAAACAACGAGAATGAATGCCCTAAAGAAGCTCAACCTATTAAGTTTGAATGATTGCAATGATTTGAAAACCAAAAAGACCTAAATGTCTGCCACCTATCCCAGTCCTCCACCAGGTTCACCAGAGAGCAGTGCAGCTATAAGGTGAAACACCCAGATATTCAGTATAACATCCTCTATTCTGATAGACAGAGCCCTTGATAAAGGCCTAGCAATTTACTGAAAACCTACAAGTCTGAAATGAAAAGTCCAAGGCAATGGATGACTTGCCTGCAGGCCTGTTTCTATTAGGCAGTAAAATGATTTTAGGTAGTCCTATAAAGTCAGACAGCATCCAGATTTCCCCATTAGCCTTCCCCTTCTATTCTGTCCCCACTGCCATTCCTCGTTCCAGCACATCTTAGAAATATGGCTACAATTGTGTGTTCTGTATGTACTATGGCTCCAGCTTCATGACTCCAGGTAATGACTTCATGATTCATGGGTAAGAGAGGGGAGACCTGGAGCAAAAGGCCATGTAAATTCAACATTCTAGGGAGGAAGAATAAATTCAATAAGCCAATGACTTCCCATAATGCAAAGCTTATAAAAAAAACACTTGCTATATGGTAGCTAGTACTATTACATGAACACTCTAAGTGAAGTCCATTTGGATAGGCAGAGAAGGAGTCTCAGTAACCCATCATGGCCAATCTCTAGCAACCCCGGCATAAAACCCATCTACTTACACTGCAAAACTGCTTTTATCATTTCATGTGAGATTTTGCTAGAACATCACAGCTTTCTCCTGACTTTTTGTCTTACAACCTTTATTTCAAAATCCTAAGCAGAGATTCACGAACTACTTTATACCCTGAAATATTTGTCTTGCCTCTTGGAAAATGCATATTTAAATATTTATTAGCATTTGATAGTCATATTCAAAATAAATCCTAGAGTGATAAATCATGTCAGTAAAAACATTTGGGAGAGGAGACACATAATCAGGGTTGGGAAAGAGCATCCAGCCTTACCTAATGTAGAACGCAAGGCTAAGATCAACTATTTCAGAAACCATAGGCGGTAGGAGGGCTTCATTTTCATCTTCAAGTGAAATGGACCCTGTTTCAGTTTCTAAAGCTGCTCGAATAAAACATACTAGAAATGGGTTAGCTTTTACAATGGGAATTTATTAACTTACAATTTACAGTTCTTAGACATCAACCCTAAAGATGGTACCTGGACTCTGAAGACAGGCTTCTGGCATCTGGGACGCCTCTGTCACATGGAAGGCACATGGGTGGTGTCTGCTGGTTCTTCTCTCCTGGGTTTTATTGCTTTCAGCTTCTGGCTTCAGTGGCTTCCTCTCTATTTTCTGTGGGTCCTCTCTTAGCTTCTCTGGGGATTTGCTCATGAGTTCTCTTAGTTTCATCTCTTAGGGTCTGTATGTGTTTTATCTTCTTATAAAGGGTTCCAGTATGAGGATTAAAGCCCATCTTGAATGAAATTGGTCACATTTTAATTGAAATAACCTAATCAAAAGGTCCCTAACCCTAGATCTGAACTGACAGGAATGGATTAAAGAACATGGCCTTTTCTGGGGTATAAAACAGCTCCAAACTACCACAGAACCCAAAGGAGTTACATGCCTTCCACCCCTTCCACTGATGGGAGCTACCCCCATTATAGATGCAGAATTCAGGAGAGAACAGTAAGCAGACCGGGCCCTCCAAACTCAAATCCAGTCAGTTGAAGGCCATTTTGAAAGCCTTATAACTTGCCTTCCAAACATTTAACAAAGCCAAAGCATTATATATTCCCTGGAGCAAAGAGATGCTTTGTCAGTCAATTCCCAGATAGAAATGTTAAGACAGAGCAGACACTGGAAGGAGATGGAAAGGAGAGTGGTTGGTGAAGGTGCCCAGGAGAGCTCCTTTGGGTAGTACTAGCCCTTGTCTCTTAGACATCACTGCCCACACTTTTCTGTGAGCTGTGTACCATTGTCAGCCACCTAACAAGGGATTGAAGTTCTTGCTTAGGAGGTAGAATTATCCAGCTAAAAGGAAGATTATGGTTTGTCATGGAGACCTAGTACAGGACCCAAGGGGCCTGGCACTAGTCAGGGGACTTTGGGAAAATTACTTAACCACCTTTTACCTCTTACTTCAATTTTTTCATATGTAAACCAGGGCTAATAATAGTACCTACCTCAAGCATCTCAAGTGGTGAGAATTACAATAGAGTTAAGTTATGTGAAGGACTTAGACCAATGCTTGGCATGCAGTAAGCACTTAATAAAATTTAGAGATTTTTTTTAGCTACTGAGGTACTTCTTTTTTTAAATTGCCACCCTCAGTAGCATTCTGCTTTGAAAAGTCCCCTAATATCACTACCAATACCACACAAACACGCTGCATACCATGGGGCTAAAAAAATTAAATCACTTGAACAGATAATGTCTCTCTGGCTAATTACCACCCAATTCATTCATTCATATATTCAATAAATACTGACTGCCTAATATGTGCCAGATACTGTTTCAGCACTGGGAATATAGTGGAGAATAGGATAAAATCCTCCTGAAACTTATATTCTAGTTTGGGAAACACAAAACGCAGGTACCATAAATATATGGTATGATACCAGTTGATGGGAACTACAGAGAAAAATAAATCCAGGAAGGAGATAGAGAGTGCTGGAGGATATTGTAGATGGGGTGACGGGGAAGAAAGACGTCTCAGAGGTAGTAACATTTCAACAGAGACTTGAATGAAGGGAAGAAGTAAGCCAGGATCATTCCTGGTAAAGAGAAGAGCAATGGCAAGGGAGAAGGGCTGGGTTTGAGCTTGTCGGGTCTGAAGATGTTGAGCAAAAGGACGATCATGACAAGAGTGGAGTGAGCTAGGCAAAGACTGGTGTGAGGTGAAATCAAGAAAGGTGCGCAGATCCTTTAGGAATCCATTATAGGCTTGGAATCCATTATAAGGTGTTTTGATCTTACCCTTAATATGAGAAAGGGAACATCAATCCATGTTCTGTCCCATCTCCTGTCTATTTCCCAGATTGTTCTGGCATTCTCCCCTTTGCTATCATTTGATATTATGTCACTTTTTTCAGTGGCTCTAGCTCTCTTCTGGGGTACCTAGAGATTGAACTTCCACAATCTGCCTAGCCCAGTTCCCACAAGTGGGGGCACAGTTTCTATGTCTGGGGCAATCAGGAAGGGGTTGAGGTCCTGTCATGTGCCTGCTAAAAGGTGTCATACAGTGCTACACATGTGGGAGCACCCCTCCTCACCAACCAGGATCAGCTACGTAATTTGTGGGTCCAGTACAAAATGAAAATATGAGACTCCTTGTTCAAATATTATAAAAAATCTCAAGACAGTGACAAAGAGCATTAAACCAAGCTCAGGACCCTGTGAAGCTGCACAAGTCACACACTCATGAAGCTGGCCCAGCTTCCAACATTATCCCATGTCCAAACAGCCTGATCCCAGAACACTGCAGCCTTTTGCTGCAGGGGCTTACAGAGATCTCTAGATCTCCCCTTCCCCCTAACTCCTGCTAAAATCACCTCTGATGATTGAATGACCAAAACTGACTCCCCAAAAATTGCGGGCACAGCCTGTTAATAAGACAAAGCTGGTCTTACTTCTTACTGTGATAAGGGAGTGCACCACCTTGCAAAACTTTGACAGTGTCCCAGAGAGAGAAAGGTAAGGTCAGAATCTTGTGAGAGTTGGAAGTTTAGTTTAAGGGGGTGTTTTAGTCTCCCACCTGCTAAAACAAATACCATATAGAGTTAGCTTAAACAATGGAAATTTATTGGCTCATGGTATTAAAGCTAAGAGAAGTTCAAAATCGTGGCATAAGCAAGGGTATGCTTTCTCCCAAAAATCCATGGCATTGCAGGACTAGCTGCTAGTGATCCTTGGTCCTTTGCTTTCTGTTATGTAAAATGCATGTGGAGATGTCTTCTATCTCCTCCAGGTTCCATGCACTTGCAATTTCTTGCTCTTCCCATTGCTTCTCCCTCAATGGCCTTCTCTTTAAGGGCTTCAGTAATAGGATTAAGACCCATCCTGATTCAGTTGGGCTATCCTTTAACTGAAGTAACCTCATCAAAAGGCCTTATTTACAATGAGTTCATACCCACAGAAATGGGTTAAGATTAAGAGCACGTTTTCCTGGGGCTCATAACTCCAAGCCATCACAGGGTGTAATTTCAATGTGGAAACTTGATTAGGATTAGGTTAAGAATAATTATATTATTCTTGGTAGAAATAAGAAGGTGAGGATTTTGAGACAAAGAATTCAAAGAATCATAAGGTACAAACTGTTTATGCTTTCAGTTGGACAGTTGATGGGTCTTTTGAGAATTCCTGTAATGAACAATCAAACATTTACTTGGGCAGGACAGTCCCCAAGACATAAAGAAGACAGTAGAATAGCAAATTCATGATAACATAAACAGTATGGCATGGTTTTGATTCTCAGACTGAGTATGGGAGTGCTGGTTTTCGTTCTTTCTTAGAATGAATGCTTTCCTAGAAGTTTCCACAACCTTGTGCCCTCCTGGCTGGCATGCCTACACCAATACAGACATACTCAGACACATCTGAATTATTGAGCAAATGTTATCCAGACTGATGCTTTTTTAGGTTAGAAATAAATGTACCACTGCATTGAATTGTCCGTACAATGTACTATCAGCAAGAAGTAGATGGGAAAGGGCTGACAGGAGAAGAGTGAGGAAGAAGGGTCCTGGAAAGATCATCTCCACCACTGGGGTGATTGTTGAGAAAGAACAGATTTCTCCAGCAGCTATTTCAGTGGAAACAGAAAGACCCAGAATGGGGTGGTGACTCCATAGTGCTGATTGCCATGGAAACAGGTAATTTCTAAAGCAACTTCAAAAGCCTCTGTCCCTGTGGCTCTTCTTGGATGTTCTTATGGAGATTTGCAAGCTTCAGAAAAAGGAAACTTGTCAAGCAAGCCTCTGGTCCTTAAAAAAAGTCATCAATCCAAGACAAAAGCTGGTTTCTGAAGTAAATGGAGAGACCTCTCCTATTAGGGTCAATAGCTGCTCCCAGGAAACAATTAAAGAGTAGGAACAGGTGTCAGTTTGGAGGATTTCCTCTTATGTCCTACGGTATTAAGGACAGGTGACAAGTGGCATCTAAAATATCCAGACCCGAGGAAGTGAAGTTGGAGAAAATGGTCTTGTCTGTGGCAAGGCTCCTTGGTGCCTCACCAAGGTGGCCAGGGTGTACTATGCTATGGCCTGGATGGGGCTGAGGCCATAGTATAGGGCATCAGGGCAACCAAACCCAACCAGACACAGGCACGTCTTTGAGATAGGTGAAGAGGACATTGTAGAGAGCAAGTTAGCCTGAGCCACCAGGTGGATTTAAGACTCCCAGCTCCATCTGGGTTCCAGAGAGCTGACTTGGAAAGTCAGGAGAGCCTGCAAGCAGGGCTTGGGGACAGCCCCCACAGTGAACAGTCTAGCACACCTTTGGGTCTAGGTTAGTATCTCTGCACCTCACTCTGGATGATGACCCCCTATATGAAGTGAGTGAAGCCCGGCAAACTTGAACTATTCTGCACTGTACAGGGCACTGGGTATGGCCTTGAAGGCCTAGGGGATATGTGGGAGATGACACAGGTCAGTGATCTCAAAGCATTGTACTGGAGAGGGCTTATGAAGATGACCTGAGGTATAAATGAATTCTGCTTAAGTAGATATATCTATTTATTTGAGCAGAATCTAGGCTACTAGGACTGGTGGGTGATAAACTGCATTTTAATCCCATGTATAAAATAATTGGAGAATGAGGGCCTGTGCAAAGCTGCTGTATGTCACTGACATTCTGGAGGCATCCGAATTTCCAAGATGCTCTTCTCTCATCAGATCATGCATCACACCATGTGTCTTGAGCATGTGTTTGTAAAATATACTCATGCATGTCTATGGAAGCAATCAAAAGATCAAGGATGTCTGATCCAGATGACAGAATGAGAAGCTTCAGGGCTCTGTCCCCCCACAGAAGCTTTGAATAACCAGCAAAAACTGGTAGAAAGATCTTTCTCAAAGCTCTAGAAAATTGCTAAAAATCTGGACTAAAAGGGCAAGCACTGAATCAAGAAAAAGAAGCTACTTAACAGTGGTAGGCTCTCATGGTACCTTGGCTGGCCCCTTCCCCACCCATGGTGGGCTTGGCCCTAAGCCCTCTGTGCTCCCAGTGCAGATCCCCAGTCCTAGTTTTAGAAGGAGCAGAGTAACCCTTGTGCATATGCTAGGCGCATGAATGTCTGGCCCAATCTGACTGGTGGTAGCCTGAGGAACACACTGTCTCAGAACTTGCACTACATGTAGAAGCCAGTGCACAGAGCTCTTCTACAGGATCCTGTGGACTCCTAGGGCAAGGAATTGCTGGCTATCAACATTCAGTGCAGGGCCCTGGACCATGAAGAAACTTTCCTAGGGAAAAGGGGGCATTCCTCTCCACATAAATGGGTGAATTCCTAGCGCTATATATGCATGCCCAAAACAAAACACATGTGCAGAAAGGACCAGGGATACCCCTACACTTTGGCCTGGAGCTATTCTCTAAACTCATTGTATGGAAGAGCCCTGGAGGATAGCTCTTATATCCATCCACCTTCAAAGACTGGGAAAGGTGTTTTCTTTTTGTCTTCTTCTTCCTCCTCTTCCTCCTTTGTCTTTGATAGCTCTTGGCATTCAAGGAGAGCTTAATCATAATACCAGCTGGGTATAAGCTTAAGGAACAGATGTCTCAGAGTCTAAATTTAACGTTTAATAACATTAAAATATTAAGATGTCCAGTTTTCAGCAAAAGATTAAAAAATAAACAATGAAACAGGAAGCTGTGGCCCAGGCAAAGGAAAAGATGAAAGCATTAGAAGCCATCAATAAGTTGTAGCAGACCAGGGACATACCATACAAAGACTTTAAAAATATGGTCTTGAATATACTCAAAGAGCTCAAGGAAAACATAGACAAAAAAATATCGGAAATCACGAAAATAAAGCTGAACACAAATAGAATATCAATAGAGAGTCGGAAATTATAAAAAGGTGAAAAAGAACCAGGCAGCTGAAGACCACAGTAACGTACATTAAAAAGTCCCTAGCGGGGTTCAACAAAAGATTGGAACTGCAGAAGAAAGAATCAGTGAACTTGAAGATAAGATCACTGAACTCATCCAGTCTGAGAAACAGAAAGAGGAAAGAATGAAGAAAAGTGAACAGAGGTTGAGGAACCCGTGGGACACCCTCAGGTATACTAGTATACACATTATGGGAGTCCCAGCAGGAGAAGAATGATAGAAAGGAACAAAGGGAATAGTCAAAGAAATAATGGCTGAGAGTTGGGGCCTATTGTAAAGGGTCCTAGATTATAAGCTGTTATAGCAATCACGTATGTTCAGCAGTTGTAACTGTTATTTCTAAATTTTGAGATACTGAGCTGTTTGTATATAACCTGGTTGTCCCCAGAAACTTTGGGTACTTATGTGACAACTGAGACCCAGAGTTAGAGCTCTGAAGCTATGAAAGTCAGTAGTACCCCATACAGGAGCTGTTTAAAAAGTTGAAAAAGGCATCAGACTTTGATTAGAGATATGAATGAAGCTGATCTGGATAGGACAAGGGTAGATCAGAATAGAGGGTAAAGGATGATCTCATCCGTATTTTAAAATTTCAACTTTTGTGTGAGACCAAGGGGAGAGATGTTTATTTGGTGCAAAATTTATATTTTGGGTAGTGTATTACTTAATTTAACTTGTATGGTCATTTTAGTTGAACATTAGAAGAACATGAAATCTTGAATAGGGCAAGAGATTTTGTGGGGTTTTACAGGTTAGTGTGAGGCTTGATATATTACAGAGTAATTTGGGCAATGAATAAAGAAGTATTTGCAGAGTCCCCTTGGGGAAATAGGAAGAAAGGAGGATATATTCAACCTCCCTATTTGGGGAATTTCTGATGTTCTCACAAGCAGTGGGGATAACCAAATAAACAGATCAAACCCTCAATATTGGGGTTCACCCCTATGAAATTTATTCATGCAAAGGAGAAACTAAGCCTATCTAAAATTATGCCTTAGAGTCGGCACCCAGGGAACTTTTTTTGTTGCTCAGATGTGGCCTCTCTCTAAGCCAACTCAGCAGGTGAACTTACTGCCTTCCCTCCTATGTGGGATCTCACTCCCAGAGTTGCAAATCTCCCTGGCAACATGGGACCTGACTCCTGAGGACCTGGCATTGTGGAATTGAGAAAGCCTTCTTGACCAAAAAGGGGAAGAGAGATATGAAACAAAATAAAGTTTCGGGGGTTGAGATGTTTCAAACAGAGTTGAGAGGTTACCCTGGAGGTTATTCTTATTCATTATATAAATAACCCTTTTTAGTTTATAGTATTTTGAGTTGCTGGAGGAAAGTACCTGAAACTGTTGAACAGTGTTCCAGTAGCCTTGATTCTTGTAGATGATTAAAAAAAGATATAACTTTTACAGTGTGGCTGTGTGATTGTGAAAACCTTGTGTCTGATGCTCCTTTTATCCAGGAAATAGAAGATGAGTAAAAAAAAAAATATGGATAAAAAATAAATAAATAATAGAGGGGATAATGGTAAAATAAATTGGGTAAATGGAAATACTAGTGGTCAATGAGAGGGAGGGGTAAGGGGTATGGGGTATATGAGTTTTTTCTTTTTATTTCTTTTTCTAGAGCAATGCAAATGTTCTAAAAAATTATCATGGTGATGAATACACAATTATGTGATTGATGGTAGTGAGCCATTGATTGTACACTATGTATGGACTGTATCTGTGTGAATGTATCAATCAAAATATTTTTAAAATATTAATATTGGCTGAGAACTTTCCAAACTTAATGAAAGACATGAATATAAACATCCAAGATAGTTCAATGAATTCCAAACAGGATAAAACTAAATAGACCCACATCATGCTATATTATAATCTAAGTCTTGCATGCCAGAGATGAAGAAAGAATTCTGAAAGTAGTAAGAGAGATAAGCAACATGCCACATACAAAGGAGCCTCAATAAGACTGTGCCAATTTCTCATCAGAAACCATGGAGGCAAGAAGGCAGTGGGAAGACAAATTGAAAGGACTGAAAGCAAAAGCAATGCCAACCAATAATTCTATTTCTGGCAAAAGCTATCTTTTAAAAATGAGGGACGGGGCAGTGCAATGGTGGCTCAGTGGTAGAGTTCTCATCTGCCATGCCGGAGACCCAGGTTGGATTCCCAGAGCCTACCTATGTAAAACAAAATAAATAAAGGAAAGAAGGATTAAGATATTCCAGGTACATAAAATCTGAAGAAGTTCACCACCACTAGACGGTCCCTACAAGAAATATTAAAGGGAATTCTGTAGGTTGAAAGGAAAGGACACTAGACAATTGACTAAAGCTACATGAAGAAATAAAAATCTCTAGTAAAGTTAATGACGATGGGTAAATATAAATACCAGTAAGACTGTATTTTGGGCTTGTCACTCCACTTTTTACTTCCTACAGGATCTAAAAGGCAAATGCATAAAACGTAATGATAAAACAGTAGTTTGGGATGCATAATGTATAATCCTGTAATTTGTGACAAGAACTACATGTGGAGGAGACAGAGGGTTATAGGAACATAGTGGGTTTATTCCTTTGAAATTAGGTTGGTATCAAAGCAAACAAGATTGTTACAGACTGAGGATCTTAAATTTAAGCCCCATGGTAACCACAAGGAGAAAATCAGAAAATGCTCAAACACACAGAGACAGGAAGTAGTACGGGTTACCAGCAGTGGGGAGTTGATTGCAGGATGCATGTGTGGAATTTCTCTTTGGGGTGATGGGAATATTCTAATAGTAGATGGTGATGGAAGTACTGCAACATTGTAACTGATTGATCCCACTGAATGGATTGCTTGGGACGATTGAGATGGGAAGATTTTTATTGTATATATGTTTCCGTATTTAAAAAGAAAGGTGAATCCTATTGTAAACAAAGGACTCAGTTAATAGCCCAATTATAAAAATGTTCCGTTAATTGTAGCAAATCTATCACATGAATGGAAGGTGTTTGTAATAGGGTGTTATATGGGAACTCTGTATTATGCATGAATTTTGTGTAAACCTACAACTTCCCTAATGAAAAAAAGAAAATTAGGGAAAAAATGAGGGGGGAGAAACTGAAGAGATAATGACAGTTGGATACAGAGCAGGATACTGAATAGGTTCTAGGAGTGGAGGAGAAAAGGCACAAAGGGACAGTATTGTAGCATACGAAAAATGGAATATAGGATGCAAGCTTTATGTCAATGTTAAAATTCTTGAACTTGATAACTGCACTTAAGGTGATAACGTTAAGTGAATATCCCTACTCGCTGGAAATGTACATGGAAGTATTATGTGTTCAAGGATTATGATGTGTGCAAGCTGTTCTCAGATGTCCAGAAGATAGGTCATATGATGGATGGATGGACAGAAAGAAAGATAGAACAAAAAGAGGGGGTTGGGGATGCAAGGATAGTTCAGTAGTAGTTTCTCGCCTGCCATGCAGGAGACCTGGGTTTGATTCCCGGCCCATCCACTCCACCACCACCCCCCCAAAAAATCAAGAAATGGTGCTGCAATAATGGAATAATCACATGGAAAAAGAATGAAATGTGACCCCCACCATACAGTATACAAAAAAAAAAAAAAAAAAAAAGAAAGAAAGAAAGAAAGGGAGGGGAGGGAGAGAGAGAGAGAGAAGGGGGGAAGGAAATATTAAAATTGGTGGATCTGTGAAGGATAAAAACAAATATAACCCATCCCTGCTTTGGAATTTGCTCAGGATCTTAGAGAGAAGTCAGACACCTATTCCAGTTAGCGTGATAAACTAGCTATTTTTCTTTTAATTGACACTTTAAAATGCAAAATATTAAAAACAAAAGAGTGCTGCCTCTTTTCAGCAGAAAAGAGAAAATGAGAACATCCTCAATCTACCCCTCCGCCATTCTTGGGAAAGGAAAGTGGTGGTCAAAAAAAAAGGCTGCAAAGGGGCCAGTTGTGATATGGATAACACTTTGTAGTTCACAGAACCTTAAAAGGAAGTTAAAGTCTCGTTGGACCTTTAACCCCCCCTTAGGAGGCAGGTAGAGGAAGCCAAGAGGAGGAACATAAGGGCTCACATTGCTTGGTAATTATGCTTTGTCAATAGTAGACACCGTCAAGGATCATTTCCTTTCATCTTCACAGCACCCCTTTAAGGTCAATACCACCACCCTAGTTTTGTAGATAATGAACTAGGCCCAGAGAGCCTTGAAACAGGCTGACAGTCATGCAACTAAGAAGACCTTTAAGCTAAGGTCTTCCACTGTGTTCCCAGGACTTGGAGAGACCTGGAACCTGGGAGGACAGAAAGGAGTACTGGGGGCGCCCTGAGGATGTAACCAGCAGGGCCAGCACAGCTTAACGCACAAGCATTTATTTACATCCCTAAACCAGTGGGGCCCCCCTCCACCGCCACCAGCAAGGAGTAGATAGGTGTTTGTTTGGGTGGGGCAGGAGGGAGAAGGGCAAAGCAGTCCAAAAGGGAGCCACAGCTATCACTAAACTGTTAGCAGCCTCAGGTTCAGTCTGGAGTCAGACTGCCTGGGTCTGAATCAAAGTTCTGAAACTTTGGGAAAATTATTTATCCCATATATACCTCAATTTTATCATCTATGCAATAGTACCAACCAAGTTTAATTACGTAGAGAAACATAAAAACTGAAATGTGTATACGGCATGTGAAATTCTAAACCAGAATGAATAAAGATTTGGCATACTACTTCTGAAAAGCTGCCAACTCCTGGCCTAGGAACAGTTTCAGTTGATAGATGGACATTAAAAGGCCTTTGAGGGGCAACGATAAGAACAAGGCAAGTTTATTCTATTCCTCCTTCAGCCCCAAGCATCAGCTGCCCCATGGGGACAGTCCTGACTCCCCATCAGGGAGACACTCCCTTTCTCTGTGTATCACAATCCCCTCTGTTACAGCACTGATCACTCATCTGAGCCCCTGTCTGCCTCCACCACTTGCCTCAGTGGTCCTTCCATTTCTGTGGAATATCGTGGGTGCTAGCATGATGCCTGGCACACAGTATGCACCCAATCAGTGTTTTGAAAGCAGATAATTAAGAAGGGCAGAGGGATCATCTCCCAATAGTTGAAAAACTGTTGGAAGAAGAAGATCCTGACTCTAATTTATGTTATTTTAGCAGGAAGGATCCAAATCCAATTAGTCAAAGTGATAGGAGACCATATTGAAGTTTAAGATAATGAAGAGCAAAATAGCAACTGGAGTATCCAGCAAAAGAAGCAGCGCTGCTTCCATGGAGGTTTTAGCCCAAAGGGGATATAGGAAATGAACTAAACAGCTGCATTTTAAGATACTTACCATGAGATAAGTGCCATCGAATTGATACCGAGTGATGTCTGAGTTCAGAGGAGGATGAGTCTAGTTTTAGTTAAGATGATTCAAAAAGGTTTTTGGAAGATAGTAACTGTAGATTGAGCCTTGAGCAAAGCATAGGCTTAGATAGAGAAGGATGCCCAGAGGTAGGCAGTGGCAAGGGACATGTCACTTTTGAGTAGACCTAGAAGAAGCACAGGACATGTCAATGGAGGTGTGTCTGACGTGAGATTGTGAAACTGCAGGCAGAGAAATTGGCCTTTATTCTATAAACCACAGGAAGCCATGAAATATTTTTAATCAGAGAATAATACATGATAAGTGTATTTTAGAAAGGCCATATACTGTGAAGGATGAATTTAGTGGAAAGGAGTGAAAATAACATTTATGGAATGCCTATTCTCTGCTAGGTGCTTTTCCCATAAACTATTCCATTTCATCTATACAACAACCCTACAGGGTAGGTAGGCTTCACTATTGCAAATTTACAAATGAGAAATTGGAGGCTCAGGGGCGGGCAACAGTGGCTCAGTGGCAGAGTTCTTGCCTGCCATGCCAGAGATCCAGGGTTGATTACCAGAAAAAAAAAAAGAAGAAACTGGAGGCTCAGAGGCTAACAACTAAGTGGTGGAACAGAGATTTCCACTAAGGCTTGAATGACTCCAAAACTACTGCGATTGTAATAACGGCTTAGATGGCACCTAAAGAATAGAAACAAGTGAATGGCCTGCAGAGAATATTGTAAAGGAGATATTAGCAGACATTGATCATTGTCTGGGATCATTGTCAGACATTGATCATTGATCATTGGGAAGGGAAAGGGTAGGAGCTGACATTTATTCAGTGCCTACTGTAAGCCAGGTTAAAGTTTAGCATATATAAAACAAATACATGTATAATGTATGTAAAGAAAGGATAAGTCCAGTTCAAGACATGTTTGAGATTCCAGAAGGGTGCAGGTGTCTGGAGAACAATGAAAAACATGAGGCCAGACCTAGAAGAATCTGTTCCATATACAGGTTCCAGACATACCTGTGCAGTGATAATTATCACTGTGAGGCTAGGTGTCATTGACAAGGGGACATGTTTAGAGAGAAAAACAAAAGAGAGTCAGTCAGAAGCTCACATTTACAGATGGAGCAAAAATCAAAGAAAACAGAATAGGTCCAGAGTCTAGGAAAACCATGAATGTGGTGTCATGGAAAACAGGAGTTTCAAGAATAAGAGAGATAGGTAAACCTTCTTGAGGTCAAGGAAGAGGAGGCTCAAGGACAGAAGTAAACCATCTCTAAGAAAGCAGCTCCCATGATGTTATGGGAACAGAAACTAGTTTTCAAGAGGTGAAGTGGGTTGGTGGTGAAGCTATAGAAGTAATAAGTAGGGATTAGTCTTTTTGCCATATGAGCCCTGTTCTAGTTTGCTAGCTGCCGGAATGCAGTATACCAGAGATGGAATGGCTTTTAAAGAGGAGAATTTAATAAGTTGCTAATTTACAGTTCTAAGGCCAAGAAAATGTCCCAGTTAAAACAAGTCTATAGGAAAGTCCAGTCAAAGGCATCCAGGGAAAGATTCCTTGGTTCAAGAAGGCTGATGAAGTTCAGGGTTTCTCTCTCAAGTGAAAGGGCACATGGTGAACACAGTCAGAGTTTCTCTTTCATCTGGAAAGGCACATGGTGAACACGGTCAGGGTTCTTCTCTCAGCTGGAAGGGCACATGGCAAACAGGGCATCATCTGCTAGCTTCTTCTCCTGGCTTCCTGTTTCATGAAGCTCCCCAGGAGGCATTTTCCTTCTTCATCTCCAAAGGTTGATGGCTGGTGGACTCTGCTTCTTGTGGTCATGTCATTCTGCTCTGCTCTCTCTGAATCTCTCATTCTCCAAAATGTTTCCTCTTTTATAGGACTCCAGTAAACCAATCAAGACCCACCAAATGGGTAGAGACATGTCATCACCTAATCCGGTTTAACAACCACTCTTGATTAAATCACTTCATCCAGGGAGATGATCTGATTACAGTTTCAAGCATACTGTGTTGAGTAGGGATTAGTCTACCTTTATGAAATGGGATTTTGATTAAAACATGGCTTTTCTAGGGAACATACATCCTTTCAAACCAGCACAAGCCCCAAGCTTTGCCTTTTGTCTTAAAGCATGTGAAAAGATAAAGCCCACAACCAAAGAAATTCATCTTCCTATTTCTCTAAGAAATATTCCATGAAAAGAATCAGTCTCATGCTTCCTGCTGAGAACAACACTCTTTTTATATGATGAGAAGACTTTGTGGGTTCTTCCCTTCCCCTATCAGGTCATAAGCTGCTTGAATAGTGCTGCATGCTAACTAAAAATCCTGACTTCAGGGTGAAATAAATTTGAGTTTGAATTCTGGCTCCGGCAACTATATGATACTTAGTCTCTCTAAGCAATGCGAGGAATTGCAAAGACAATAGGAGTCAGTGATAAACTGAGCACATATTAATAAAAATGTGTTTTAAGAATTATTATACCTTCTTAAAAAATGTATTACATGCTCATTATGTGCCAGGACTGTTCTAAGCATTTTACACATCTTAATTCATTGTCCTCTGAACTCGGACATCACTTGGTACCATTTCAATGGCATTTATCTCATGATAAATATCTTGGAGTGCAGCTGTTTTTAGTTCATTTCCTGTATCCCCTTTGGGCTAAAATCTCCATGGAAGCAGTGCCGCTTCCTTTGTTGAATACTCCAGTTGTTATTTTGCTTTTCTTTATCTCAAACTTCAATATGGTCCCCTATAAATTTGACGTATTGGATTTGTGTTCTTCCTGCTAAAGTAACATAAATTAGAGTCAAGATCTTCTTCCTCCAACAATCTTCAAATGTTGGGAGATGATCCCCTTGCCCTTCTTAATTATCTGCTTTCAAACTAAATTCAGCTCAATAAATACTGATTGGCAGTGTATTGTGTGCAAGGCATTGTGCTAGCACCCAGGACACAAAAACTAAAATGTGTCTGGACTCTCTCTGTCCTTAAGGACCACCCAGGCAAGCAGTGAAGGCAGACAGGGGCTCAGATGAGTGATCAATGCTGTAAACAGAGGGGATTGTGGTACACAGAGAAAGGGAGCTTCTCTGTGTACCACAATAAGGGAGCTTCTCTGTGTTGGGGGTCAGTAGTGTCCCCATGGGGCAGCTGATGCTTGGGGCTGAAGGAGTGTGCCAGTTTGAATCTATTATGTTTTAAACCAAAAAGCCATGTTTTAATCCTGACCCAGTCTTGTGGGGGAAGCCATTTCTTTTAATTCTGGACTCAATACTGTAGGTTGGAAATTTTTTATTAGATTATATCCATGGAGATGTGACACACCAAATTGTGGATGTGACCTTTTGATTAGATGGAGATGTGACTTCACCTATTCCAGTGGGTCTTGGTTAGTTCACTAGAGTCTTGAAAAGGGGAAACATTGTGGAGAAACCTCAGAAATGACAGAGCTGACAGCAACTTTAGAGCATAGCTGACGCAGATGCTGACACTTGGAGCACAGAGAAACAGATGTTTGGAGATGCTTGGAGCCCAGAAACTTTGCCATGATATGTTAAGCACTCCAGAACCTGGAGAGAGCCCAGGGAAGCCTAGAGAGGAAAGCCAGCCCCAGAGAACCAAGTGAGGAACCCCCACAGGAACAGAGGCTGAAAGTAATGGAGCCCAGGAACCAGGGGCCAGTAGATGCCAGCCACATGAGTACCCAGCTGATAGAGCTGTTCCTGACCTATCAACCTTCCTTGAATTAAAGTATCTTTTCATGGATGCCTTAGTTTGGACATTTTTTATAGGCTTAGAACTGTAAACTCGTAACTTATTAAATTCCCTTTTTAAAAGCCACTATATTTCTGGTATATTGCATTTGGCAGCTGAGAAACTAAGGAGGGACAGAATAAACTTGCCTTGTTGTTATCATTGCCCCTCAGAGGCCTTTTAATGTCCATCTATCACCTGAAATTCGTGCTCCTAGGCCAGGAGTTGGCAACTTTTCAAAGGCAGTATGCCAAGTCTTTATTTATTAATTCTAGTTTAGAATTTCTCATGTCATTAATTCATTTCAGTTTTCATATATCTCTGTGAATAAAGCCAAAAAAACCCTTTATTCTTAAAAAAATGCTTAAACAGCTTTAAGTAAAGTTAAAATATAAATCAGGTATGATATTCTACCCTCCAATCTTCCCCTTGGGGAGGAAGGAATGCCAATAGTTGCATCCTTACCACCAGCACCCTAACAAACCCTAGGGATCCCATGAAGATTCCACTGTACTCCCAGGCTACAAATTATTAGAATTAATGATTAATCAATTAAAATACCCCCCCAGGTCAGCTCTTAACAATTACAGACAAGTTGCATTGAAATCACATTTCTTAGAAGTCTCTGTGCTGCTTCCTTTGCTGGATACTCCAGTTGTTATTTTGCTCTCTCCTTTATCTCAAACCTGAATATGGTCCCCTATAACTTTGACTTACCGGATTTGAATCCTTCCTGCTAAAGTAGCGTAAATATTTCAAGATCTTTTTTTTGGTCCCTGAGTTGGTATTATGGGTAGGGGAAAGTTGGAGAGCAATTCTTTCCTTACCTCCATTTAGGGCTTGTGAAGTGGGGAAACTTCCCTCCTCTCTTTAGAAAGATACAGACTCCACTTCTTAAGATACTTCTCCCAAAGGGAGGAGTGACTTCTCTGATTGGTGAGTTTGGAAGGGGAAGCTTTGTTTGTGGCTCCTCACCATCTGGCCTTTCTTCCTTGCTCACTCCTCTAAGTAGTCAACATTCCTGGGGTTAAGGCCTAGGGCCAAAGACCCAGAGCAGCTTTAGGGGCCAGTTTAGAGGCCTATTGTTCATTTTCTCCGGCCCACAAGCATATGTTAGCATTTCTGGGTGAGCATATCTGGTCTACAGACCCAAATGTTCTCTTAGGCAACTCATCCTAAAATGTAAGCCTTGGGAGAAGTATTGAAGAGCTTGATTGGCACCATGGGTCAAGGTAAAGTTGCAAAACTCGCCTTTTCAGTAATAATGGTGGTGTTTTTATCCCTGTTTGCCTACTGTGATTCTGTGCTTATTAGATTTTGAATTCACAAAGAGCATGGAGGAAGAGAAATGAATAGTTACTACCCCCCAAACCCCAGGAGGATGGAGCTAAAAGGGTTGCTAGGTGGAAAAGCATTCACAAGCCAGTAGGGTTGAAGGTAAGTTGTTGAAGGAAGAGGAGGACAGTTTTGGTAGGCTGAGGTCCATGCTGAGCTTTACTAGGTCTCTTCTGGTCACCAGTTTACCCTGTATGTTGCGTTTATTTCCTGGCCTGTTGGGATGCTACAATGAGTGTCATCAAAAGAGATTTGGTGGGCGGCCACAGTAGCTCAGCAAGCAGAGTTCTCCCCTGCCATGCTGGAGACCCAGGTTTGTTCCTGGTCCCTGCCCATGAAAAAAAAAAAAAAAGAAAGAAAGAAAAAAGAGAGAGAGAGAGATTTGGTACTTTGCTCTTGATTCATTTCCTTTCTTGATTTCTCCATCCTACTCCTTATGGAATATTCCTGTCCCTCTGTCTTAGTTTCCCAGATGCTAAAACAAATATCGTACAATAGGTTGGCTTAAACAACAGGAATTTGTTAGATTATAGTTTTGAGGCTAGGAGAAGTCCAAAATTAAGGTACCAGCAAGGTGATATTTTCTGCCCAAAGACTGTGGTATTCTGGGGCTGGCTGCCAGTGATCCTTGGATCTTTGGCTTTTCTGTCATATGGCAAAACACATCCTCTCCTTTCTCTTCTGGGCTCTGATGATTTCCAGCTCTCTTCATAAAAGGATTTCTCCACTAATAGGATTAAGGCCCAACCTCATTCAGTTGGGCCACACCACAAATAATAAATAACATCTTCAAAAGGACCTATTTACAATGGTTTTACTCCCACAGGAATCGATTAAGATTAAGAACATATTTTTGTGGTGGTGTTTTTTTTTCTGGAGTACATAACCCTCCCTAGAAAGATACTTTCCTAGGTGACACAAACAGTAAGTGAAATTATGTACAGCTGTTTTCCTAGTTCTCTGAAGAAGTTAGCACTAAGATTTTATTAACTGGGCCATGAGTCTGAGGGCACTCAGAATCTCCTTGAGCCATATTTGACAATGTTGAGTCTCTTCTCCCAGTCTTACTATCTGGTTAACAATCTCATTTAAACACCACTGCGTGCAGAACCCTATTGGAGAAGAAGAAAACTTTTCTCCTTACAATGCTTACACTCTAGCAGGGATGCATGAACATGAAAATAGCAGGAGTTTGAATCCTTGTTCCTGCACTCACTAGCTGTCTGATCTTGGGCAAGTTACTTAACCTCTCTATCCATCACTTTCTTCATCTAAACCTGTTAAGATTGTTTTGAGGAGTAAAAGAGTTACCATTTGTAAACCACTTGGAACAATGCCCATTTTACTACAAATCTTGCATATATGTGCTTGATCCGTACATAACTATTTATGTGTTCAGTGACCCTGCAGTGAAGTGACAGCATATAAACTCACTTGGGTATAGGTTATTATCTCAAAGAAAGACCAGGGCCAAGCTGACAAATGTGCCAGGCATATGGAATCATAGAGCAAACCAGGTGGCAGCCTTACCTAATCTTTTGGCTACCACCCCAAGCTTCTTCCTTTACTAATTAGCATGGCATTGGCTAGGATCAGATAGGGCAGAAGCCAGAAAGATTTCTTTCAGGAGTCAATTTCTTTCAGACACATAAACACCTGGGTCCCAGTCCTTCCACATTTAAAATCAAGGCAATTTAGAACAGAGCCTCATATGCACATTGAAAAAAATAATCATATCTAATGGTCTCACTCACCAGCCATTCTGTGCATGTCAGGAGGTGAGAAATAGCATCTTCTCTCCAGGTGATTCATGTTGGACAAAATAAGTAACAGTCAGTCTTAGAGCAATTTAGAAAGAATGGCACCTTCTTTCCTCAGTACTAACTTAGCTGGAAAGGAGCTTTAGAGATCGGATCCTACCCCAGTACCTCTGGATTGAGGGGATCAAGGCCCAGAGAGAAGAAAGGATTTGCCCACTTCATGAGAAGAGATAATACTGGAACCCAAGTTTTCTGATTCTTGATTGAATGTTCTTTCTATTAAACCATGGCCCCATTCTGTTGCAGCTCTCCTGTTGGGAAGCTGATGCATACTGACATGCTACAAAAGCCCTGAATGGTTTCTAGGTAGATTGGAGATTTTTGTATTATTTCAAGCACTGTTCACTTGCAAGGAAACCCAAGTCAAGATTGTCCTCTGCCCTAGAGTTTCTCAAATTTTACTCCATGGGCCATTTTTGTTTACCCAGAAAGTATTGGTCTATGAAGAGAAGGCTATAAAAGAGAAGCAGGGGCAGAAAGATGGCAAGCTGTAAGTGGTTTTACTCTTGGAAGCTCACTAATCACAGCTTGAGAATGTTAGTTTCTGCACAGCTGTAAATGCCTCTCAGTTTAGTTAAGAAGCCAGTTGGATTCCACTAACTCGCAGCTTGAACCTAGGCCCAGATGGATTGGAAGCTGCAAAGATTCTCATTGGAAAAGATGTGAAACTTCACTCCAATTCATTTCCCTTCTAGAACTCTCCTTCCCATCCTGTATAGAAAGCTCATAGCCCACCAAAGACTACTTACCTTAGATCTCCCCATCTCTTTGTTCCATGAAACATAAAATATCCAAGGTCAGATAGCTAAAAGTGGGGTGGCCAGTGAGTGCTTCCTTGGGGAATTTTTTTTTTAAATGAGGGCTTTTGAAACAGGCAGGCTGGATAGTTCTCCAATGTTTCTGCAATCAGATATTTTGAGGCTTTATAGCAAAATAAAATATTGACTCTGTCACTTATGCTTTGAGACATTTGGCAAATTATTAGACTTGGGATTGCTGTGTGAATTATAGAATCTGTATACTGTATTTCTCTGTTAATATTTATACCTGCACATATACATAAGTATGGATATAATTTCCATGGCAACATATATAAATTATATAATGTATATTTGTGTAACACACATTATATACATATAAAATCTTACAGTAACCCCAAGAGACAAAGAAGATTCACAAACTGAGTCTTGGCTTAAGACAAGTGCCTATTCCTGAACTAATCATTGTGACCGCAGAATGGCTTCCCCATGAGAAAGAATGCTGGTGTTGTTTTACACCAAAAGAGGAAAGAAGGGAAATGCACTGTACAGGTTAAAAATAATAGAAACATAGCTCTCATCGTCCCTACTTAGAGATGTTTAATAAATGAGTATGGTATGACATTCAGCACACCTCTGTGTTCCAGAGGCACGACTCCAGTATTCAGCAAAGGTCCCAACCCATGGTGCGCGACAATTCCAACCCTTCTCTTGGAACCAGTTCCTTTTACCCATCCTGGTTCAACCACAGATTTCTCCACAAACCCAACCCGCACAGGGAACTGGAATCTCTCTTGAGCTCAGAGATGAGTTCCATTAACAAGGAGGGTCTGTCTCAGAAGTGTATTTTGAGACCTCTCCAAGTTTCGTTGTTCTGATTCCAACAGAATCCACAAAATAAAGGGTCCTGAATTAGCACTTTCTCTGATCTCTGTTGAGAGTAATTACTCTCTAGTGCCTCATTTACCCTGGGATGGGACAGGGAGAGGATGGAGTGGGTGATGGAGATGAAAACTGCAACCACATTTTTCTTGTCCTTAAGAACGATTTTTTTTTTCAACCTCACTTAAAGCTTTCCATTTCTAATATTATACCTTACATATAGGAAGCAATTTTAACTTCTCTAAGCCTTTTCACATTTATTATTATCATTCTTCAAAATAATCCTGCCGAGAGGGTATTATTCCAAAGCTGAATTTCTGCAAAAATATAAAAGCTTCCTGAAACCCAAAGTACCCACTGAAACACAAGGTAGGCACATATGTGTACAGGCGCACACTGGCACAAATACCTCAGCAACCACAAAACTATTTAAGAAGACAAGAGGAGGCTGGGAGGACCAGGCATAATATCTGTTTCCCTCTCCTCTTGCTTTCGAAGTCCATTTTTTCACTTACAAACTCTGTAGACTAGAAATTCCACTTCTTCAAGTGCTATAGGTTTAATGCTCAGTATTGTGTGTAATACAAAATGAGACACCACTAACATAACAGCTCTCGAGAAAGTCACAGTCTAGCTGAATACTAAATAAAACAGAACAAGAGGAGGACCCTATAATTAATTGTCCCATTGCTCATCTCAGACCATAAGAGTTTTAGGGATTCAGAGAAAATGTGAATTGTCTTGTGTTGGGTTGCTAGGGAAGGTTTCTTGAATGACTTGGGACTTGAATTGGCCCATAAAGGATACCTACAAGGACTCTGTGTAGACTGGGTGGAGGATGGAAATGTCAGACTCCAGTCAAGGACTCTGGACAATGGCACTTAACCTCAGTAAATTAGTAACCTTAGTAAATTCCCATTATAACAAAACACTTTGAAAGCTCCATCAATGAAATGCCCTCTTCCATTTGCTCTGTCCTTTAGAAGTTTCACGAGTCAGTAAAGGCTCTATCTTTAGCAAAGAGGCGCCAAAGGCACTGATCTTGTGATCAAATCTAAATGTATGCCCAGAAGATGAAATGTGTTGATGTGTGTTGAGTGGGAATGAGCACAGACATATAGGTGACAGGGATTAAAAACCACCTGATACCCAGCAGCTATTATTCCATATTGCTATGTCGAGATGCCTGTTCTAGCTACAGGTTAGTCATAAAGTCTAGAAACATATTCTTATTTTATCATATATTTGAATGTAATATTTATAAGCCATTTATTATATATTCACCTGTGTTTTAAGATTTGATAACTACCCTGGAGATATGTAAAAGCCAAAGAATAAGACTTCAGATTATAAGATAGGAATCTCAAAGTATTCTCTTTAGAACTGACACCAGCCTATCTGAACCAGTCTCCTTGGTTGCTTGAGTTGGGCTGTTCCATTCCTGTTCCATAAGCATACCTAGATGTGGAATAGCCTTGTAATCTTATAGACACAGCCTCAATAATACAAACCACAGCTTGTTTCGGAGGCATGACTTCCAGTTTCCACCCCTGGCAGTGTCTCTGCCAGGAGCATTTGCACAGTTTGCAAAATAATGATTTTCATCCTAACCTGGGGCTCCAGCCTTTTCAGGGTGCTTCTCTCCCTATCACATCACCACCCCCTGCTTCATCCCAGCCAATCCCTAAGGTACCTTTGATGTAAACCCCTCTGACCTGCCTGTTGACTGCTGATGATGCAATGGTGTGTAATTAAACAGTGATTTATATTCCATGCAGATCTGAATAAAGCACTAAAGTGCTCCTGAGAGCGAAATGCTGCTGAGGCATTTAATCTAAGCAAAGGAAGGGTTTACTACACATCAGTTTCCAAGGATGGAATGTGCCACTGCTAAAGTAGGAGGGATTCTTTTACTCTTTGCTGATTTGCTTTTTTACAGAAGATGAAAAAAGAGGTTAAGGAGCAGTGTCTTACAGAGACACTTGGGCTGCTTCTTCTTCTCAGCCATCCCTAGCATGCACACTCACATGGTGTTTCTGCTGGGAACGCTTTGCTGCAATCTTTGGGCTCTTGTTAGAACATAGCAGCAGGGGGAAGTGTCGGGAAGAGGGAGAGGCAGGCACCATTCCTCACTCCTAGGAACAGAAAATGTCAGACAGATGGATTTCTGGCCCGAGAGAGCTGGAGAAATTATATTCCAGTGAAGTTTGGGGCACAAGTTGGTCACATAAGGAATAGATATTTGAGAAAAGGCCTGTACACACAGTATGTAACTGTCCTGGACCCCCGTGACAATCTTTGTCAGAACCTCGGTTTCCTAAGAGATGACTTCTTGAATTAGTAGCAGCATTCCTGCTGTCAGCCTGAGGCCTAATTTTTGATGATCTTTCTCCACGAGGCCCATAGCCATGGCATTACTGATGTGGCTTCTCGGGCAATACCTAAAGGGAATGGAAACACATGTTCTACCAGTATTTTCTGTGTATGCCAGTGCAGTAACAGCCACACAGGAGGCACCATCTTGTCTGCCTTGTGCACCTGCAATTAGTGCCCAGAAGTGGGCTGGTAAAGGAATTAACACAGTAACTCTGAATATCAGCTTTAAAATATCTTAGTAATTAACCTTTTGGGTGGCACTGTGATAGAACCATTGCTGGTTTAATGATTAAGTGTTTCTTGATGAAATTTCAGGTTCACAAAAACATTACCAGCTCTCAAAATCATGCTATCCTGGCTGGGAATTTCTTAATATTAGCAGCACCCTCCCAGGATCTGTGTGTCTCTGTGTTCCCACTGGGTTAATGCATTATGTTTTCCATAACTGATAAGCAGGGATTGATTGATGTAGTCGTTGCAGTACCACAAATTGCACCAGAGCTAAGAGCACAGCTCTGAGGAAACTATTAGGTAGAGTGACCAATTTGTCCCAGTTTGCTTAGGATCTTCCAACTTGAGCACTAAACGCCCCACAGTCCAGGCACCCCCTCAGCTGATACAGTTCATCACCTAACTAAGGCAAGAAAAGCTTTGAAGGGATAAGTCAGAAACTTAAGGAGATTTTGGCATATGGGAATAGGAGAAAAGGGTTTTACTGAAGGTTTGTATATGGCCGGAGAGTACCTTTAACACATTGTGTCCCTGGAAATGAGGAGGTGAAAACAGGAAAGCAATAACATGAATTCACTGTGCAACAGTGATAATTCAAATCAGAGGAGCACACGAAGTTGTCAGAGAGCTCATAATATGGGATGAAAAGAGAGCTGGTGAACCCCCAGTCTGAAAAGACACATGGAAGATGAGAAATCCCTGAAGGAGACTTAGAGGGGACATCTAAAGAGGTGAGAGGAAGCCTGGATTGAGGGACAGCTTGGAAACCAAGGGAAAAGATATCCAAGGAGGAGGAAGGAGTCAAAAAGCCAAGAGACTAAACCTAGGGAGCAACTAATATTTGGCAACCAGAGAAATATTAATTAGAAATGGCTGCAATGAGGAGGTGGATGAAAAAGCCTAATTTGGTGTAGGAATGAGGAATTGGCAGACTGGGCATGAAAAACTGTCCTCTCTTTTGCCCTCACTCAATCTTCAATTGTCCCTGAAGTGGAGGGGAAGGGAGGGGGCAGCAGCACACCCAGAACCCTGCAATGGCCTTTCGTTTTCCTGGGGCTGTCAGGGACAGACACAGGAGTGACCAGAGCAGGGGGGCAGATTGAAAGGTGATATCTTGAATGTAATTTCTGGCCAAGCTTCACATGGGGGTGTTCATCAAAGGGAGTAGATGCTATGTGCTTTTGAATAGCCAAAAGGAGACATTTATGTTTACCTAACTCATTACAGCCATGCCTCCCCCCACACAGGTGGAGTTTACAAATAGGAAACAAGAGATAAGGGATCTGGAGGATGCTGCTCCTTTATGGCAGGAGGGATTGTTAGTATGAGCTCTCAGTCCACAGCTACTTGGGGTGGTGCCAGATCACTGGATGTTCTGAGCTCTGAGGTTTGGGAAGGAGAGTGTCCTGGCACAAAGAGGGTAATGAGTCTTCATTTCTCCTTCCAACCAAATGCGAGTGACTAGTCACAGCTGTCTGGAGGGTTGGGTTGAGGCCCCTTCCCAGACCAGCAGGGATGAGGGTTGGGATTTATTAGCTATTTCTGCCTTGGGCATGGACTTGCAACTAATAGAGCAGCCAGTGCACTTTGCTTTCCAAAGAGTAGTTACTATAATGACAGACCTTAAGGTCCCCTGGCAAAGTAGAGGAGGCGAGTTTCTGAAAAATGTTTAAATCACCAGAATCCTTTCTTCAAATGGAATTTCACAGAGAAAATAGATCAAAGTAGAGCTATTCTGGCTGAAGAGAGAAGAGAGGGCTAGGAATTTCATCTACCCCCATTTCCCAGTGGCAGCTACATGAGACACCTTAGTGAAACAGTTTGAAAATCACTGGCAGAAGGGCTACTTTAGGAGAAGATCAGGGAGAACCTCTCTGAGAGGATGACGTTTGAGATAGAAGAAGGCCATTCCAGATAGAGAGAACAACAAGTGTAAAGGCCTTGAGATGAGAAGCAACTTGGCTTGTTTAAGAGTCAGAATGATGTCGAGTATGGCTCCAGTGTAGGCAGGAGGTGGTCAGGGTGAGAAATGAGGCCAGATAGGTTGGCACTCTTCATATGAGGCTGCATAGGCACGTTAAGGAGTTTGGGTTTTATTCTGAGTGTGGTAAGAAGCCATAGGAGAGTTTTAGCAGGATAGAGTGTCAGAATCTGATTAAATTTTTAAAATATCACTCGCTACTATATAGGAGCAAGAGCATAAGCCAGGACATGGTAGTTGATGTGTGGCCGATGGAAGCTTGGAATAAAATGGCAGCAGAAGGTATTTAAGAGTTAAAGGGACAGTAAAGTTGGTATGTAACATTACTTCTCATTGGCTTGGAGACCTGAGGCAATGGGGCACAAGGTGAAGAGGGATGCTCTCCAGACCAGTGTCCTCACCTCCTTCTCTGCTGTGGAAGTCCTATTCATCTATCAAGACCTAGCTCGCTCTGGGAGAGGCCCTCACTGACTCAGCACTTATTATCTGTATCAGAGTTGCCTTAACTTTCTGTAGCATCCATTATTTTCCTAGAGATTACTAGGCTTAGAAGGGACCTTAAAGTCATCTACTCCAGTTCCCGGATTTTACAGATGAGGGGACTAGAAGTTCAGAACTGATAATAAATTTGGGACTCCTAATCCCCAGTCTGGTGCTGTTGTTCACTTCAATCTCATCTTTTCATTTATGTATGTCTCCTATCCCCTAGTAGATGATAAGCGTTTTTTTTTTTTAGATTTTTGTTTTAGATTGAATTAAAGATTCTTAAGGGGAGGAATCATGTCTTATCCTCCCTTTTATATCCCTAGGATCTAGCATAATGATTGGCATAAACAGAAGTTTAATAAACATTTGCTGATTAGCTGTTCTGCGTATCAGGAGTTCACTGCCTTGGGAGTCTCCTCCTCCCTCCACCCCATCCTGGTGGAACTTCCGCCCTGCTCCAGCCTGGCCCTGCTTCCAACCATCCACCACCACTATGGCAGCTGAGGCCTGGTGCGTGGTACTTAAACCTGACACTTCTCAGAGCCGTATCAGGAGTGCAGAGCAGAGCCTCAGGTCCAAAGGGAAGGGGTTGGGGATAGAGTTCTTTTCATGTAATTCCTACACTATGACTATGATTAGCATTGGAGTTTGACTGGAATTGGGCCCAAACCCCAAGCCATGGAAGAGGTGGGAGTTGTTATTAAAAAGAAATGATTTGTGTTATTGCTGTTGTCTTTCTGGGATCCTCACTTATCAGTAAATGCTCATGAGAAATAAAATGACATTCTAAAGACCTATCCTCAGAGGCCATGATCTACTCCTGAGCTGGGGGAGAGGGGTAGGGCTTCATATTTCTCATAGAATTGACTGCATATGGACTCTTCCCTGAGCAGAAGTCTTTGTACACATTTCAGGTAGCTTTCCACAGCCCTGTACCTGTTGTCCAAAGTACTGCTGTGCCTTGGGTACATAGAAGGAGACTGCAATTTTCAGGGCTGTGATATCTATTGCCACTCTTTAATTGAGACATCTTTTCTGGTTGAGTCATTTAAAATCTGTATTTGGTTCCCCACAGGATTCCTCTAACTCTGATGCAGGGAAAGTCTGCATCCCCACACTCCCCTGTTGGGCTCCAGTCCACAGGTCAGAGAGTTGGGTTCATCACACTAGACAGGCAGGGTTCTTGTCCCATCTAGCTCTCCTTTCTCCCCCAGTCCCCAGCACTGAATCACTGCTTTGCATGGGGCACCACTCAAACAATGTTTGTCAAATGACATTGTTATTTAAATTGTCAAAACTTGGTGTTAACTAACATGGCAGCATATTATCCATTCAGTACACTTATGGATATCTATTAGGTGCCTGCATGTATCCATTTCTAATTATTAATATTCATTTTCAAATTTAAATGTATAAGTGAAATACCTAAAAATATAAATCTTGCTCATGACAGAAAACAGTAGCATATGGGAAAACGAACAAAACCTGTTCCAACTCTTTCCTCTTTGTTATGTGGAATTTCCTAACGAATAACTTAGATAGCTTGCTTAAAAGGGAAGTTATCAGTTAAGTGAGTCAGACAAGTTTTTCCCTTCTATGGGGATATTAACAAGAGCTAAAAAGCAAAAGAAATTTTAAAAGCTTCCAAAGCCATAGAACAACTGACCAGACCTCAAGTCAAGAAGCTCCCTGTTAACTCCATTAATATAACTTAACAAGATTTTTGTTATCAAAGGATTGGGCCATTTCCAACTGATAGTGACCTTATCTCTTCATTCTCAGTTTATCAACCATATCTTTTGTGTCTTTTCTACCTTACTTGTAGAATACTGACATTAAAATATTGGATAGCAAACTTTCCAGCTATTGGCACTTGGGAAGATCAAAATTTCCATGAGGTCAAATTTCTCTCCCAGAACAAATCTCTAGACTTAATCAGGAGAATAATACACTTTTGATGGGAAGAAATATCTCTAATTTTTTTAAAGTATCCTACGTAGATAGAATTTATATCAAGTCCTTGAGTGACTGCAACCATATTCAGAGCTTCAATTTATAAGATGATGTCTCAAATCTAATTCTCTAGTTTAAAACTATTGCTCTCCAGCTCCATGTTTCTGAGTACCTTGAACGTCCACGAGCAACTCAAATTTGAACTCATCCCACTGGCCAAGCACCTGCACATTATTTCCTTATCCTAAATCTAAATTTAGAAAATGATACCATTGTACACCCAGGTTCCTAAGCCAGAAATTGAAAGCATAAACTATTTGGAGCATAAGCAAAACAGCTTTGTTAACTGATTATTTGAAATTAAGTCCCCAAGGGCTACATTTGGGATCACTGCCCTAACCCACCCTGAGTGATACCACAGAATTCAACTTGAATCTAAGTGTACAACAGGAGGAGTCCATGAAGACACCCACCTTGCCTGACAATAGTCTTAAATAATATGGTGGTTAAGGGTACAAACTCTAGCACTAGCCTGCCTCAGTTTGGAGCCTGTCTTACCTGTCTCTAGCTGTATGATCGTAGACAAATTATTTAACCTTCCTGGGACTCAATATCCTTATCCATAAAATGGAGATAATAATAGAACCTACCTCATAGAGTTGTCACAAGGATTAAAGGTTTAATACATGTTAAGCACACAGCACCTAATTAATTTTAGGTTGATTGCTGCTACTAAAGCCAGAAGCTCATGAGCCTGGGATTTGGAAGAAATAAAGTTGCCTTTTAAAGAAATGTGGCCATTAGGAAGCAAGAGATTTTACGATAAAGATAAAACATACCTCCTCATGTTCTCTTCCCTTAAAAAATAGGTTCTCCTTCAAGCCCAGCCTTTCCAAACCATACATACTTCTTCTTCTACAAGTATGTATGACAGATACTTGCTGTCATAACAATGGTTACATAAGGAACACAAAGCACAACAAATATTGAGAAGAAAAAACCTCTTGAACTAATTTTAGGTACATCCAATATCTCTGTTGGTTAAAAATGAGTTTACAATTTTGTATCATATAGAAGCTCTCATAGCAGCATTCTCATTGGCGGTTAATATGTACTTTTTTTTAAAAAGAAAATCCCATCATCAAATAAGTTTGTGAAAAACCTAATAAAACTAGGTTAGACAAGCTAACTTATGTTTATATAGATTACAAATCTTCATGGATGATAAGTCATATGCAAGGTTTCCCAGAATTACTTGACTTCTTTTTAAAGGAGTATCTTATAGAATTAGTGTTCCATGGAAAACCCTTTGGGAAATGTCATATAAGGAAAAGAAAGAGATTTCCATGATTTGGATGACTTGTTTGTGAAGGAAGTAAGGAAAACCCAATAAGATGTTATATCTAAGAGAGAAAAGAATAAAAATATTTTTCACTTTAAGGAGGTAGCAAACAAGAATGTTTTCTGTGTCTCTAATAAAACAGTCAATGCATTTTGAATGGCTTAGAAAAATGAATTAAATCATCTTCTGCCACACTTCATTCTATATGATATTTATTTAGTATTTTCCCAAGGAAGAAACCCGAGTTTGTCCAAGAAATGGAGAATTATTGGCGGAGAGAGGAAGCCATGATCCCTTCCAGATATTGATCTTGCTAGCAGGCTTTTCTTACCTGGTTCTTCTCACTTTTCTTACTTAAATTGAAAATGTTAATAATCCTCATTTCTCTCTTTCTTCTTCCCTTTCCTTCTCTATTACCCTACCCTGTTTTTCTTCCCTTGTCCTCCAGGAACCTTCTGCATCATTTCACTGTGCACCTGTGTGGCTGGGATCAACTTTGAGCTGTCACGCTACCCTCGCTACCTGTATGGACTTCCTGATGACATCAGCCATGGCTATGGATGGTCCATGTTCTGTGCATGGGGGGGCCTGGGCCTCACACTAATCTCGGGATTCTTCTGTACCTTGGCCCCTTCTGTCCAACCTGTCCCGAGGACCAACTGCCCTAAATCCAGACCTGAGAATGGGACAGTGTGCTAAAAAACAAACAAACACACATATATATATATATAAATATATATATAATATACATATATAAAACAAAACTAAATCAAGATGATGCTAGTGCCAAGGCAGAGTTGAGTTGGCTCAGGCACCCGCATCTCCACCAGACTTTATGTTGCCTCATCATCAAGATGGGGAAAGCATACCCATCATGTGGCTCTTCCATCATTTCTTAACTTTTGGCTTCATGGTTTCTTGAAGACAGAGTGAACATTACCACTCGTGATTGCGACTCAATTCCTGTCACTTACAAGAATGGGGTGGTGAGCCGGGAAGAGACAGTGTGGCGGTTGTCCAAAGCAGCACAGATGTAGAGAATGAAATGTCATCCATTGGGCCAACAGGAGAGGACACCACCCCCCACCAACCACATCACAAAGAAACAAAGCCCTTAGTTCATTGAATGTAACCAAATCTTGGAGGCCATTTTCAGAACCACTTCTTTTTCCTGCTCTTCCTGTTCGGATTTCCTTCTTGGCTCACCAACTACACACAAGAAGTGGAAGAGAAAACAAACTGAAAAGGAAGTTTCTCTTTGCTGTCAGACTTTTGGACAAGGTTTTAGAGGTGGGAAGGGGGAGAAAACAACGTTCTAAGAGTTAAGATCTGCATCAGTAAATGGACGCTTCAGTGGATGCTCAGAAAACCCAGTCTTATCTTCCAGCTGCCTTACACCCAGGTTAAACAAGAGGCTGCCCTGCCCTAACTCCCACCTGTACCCCCTGGGCAGCTAGGAGCCTTGGAGTAATGCTGTGATATATGTGCGTGTATGTGTGTGTGACTACTTTGGATGGTTTTCCAATTTTTTTTCTTTTCCACCTTTTAAATGGAAATATTGTGTTATGACTGTTTTCTCCATCATTTATGGTTGTTTCATGGGCCAGGATGGAGCGAGGCTCTGAGTCCTAGGATGTATAATGAGGGACAGATCTTTATGGCTGCCAATTCTGCAGCTACAGATCCATGCAGTGTGTGTGTGAGTGTGTGTATGTGAGTGTGTGTGCATGTGGAGGATGGTTTCGAGTGTGAGGTTTTATCATTTGGTTTGCATTTTTCTATTATTATTTTCAGTACAGCTCAGATTTCCAGAGGGTAAAACCAGGAACAAAACCACTGGGACAGGGGACCCTGTGGTTCTTCACATTACAGTACAGGTCTGGGACTCCACAGGATTTAATCCTCTAATTTTGGAAGTTCAAGACACAGCTGGGCACAAAAGCCATGACAGAAGAAGTGAACAAGGCTCAGAATGGAGAAGGAATGTCATCTCTGGTTGCTGTTGTACAAGTATGTATGCCAAACAAGACCTTTTCACTCCCCCTTATTGGAAGCTGTCCTTTGTCACTGGACATCTACCCCTTTCATATGGGTGAACTTTGTACAGATGAAAGAAAATGGGTCACATACAGAGAAAGCAGCTCCACTCCCATGGGCTCGAGTTTGTATGATATCGTGTAAATTAACAGAGAACTCTTAACTGTTTCCATCTTCCTCCTTTTCCTCTTGATATTCAAGGCCATGAATCCCAAAATATCATCTTAGTGGCTGGCACCCAAACAGAGGTGGAATAAATACACCACAGCGTCTCAGGCTCATTTGAGCAAATTGGGACTGCAGGTGTTGGTGAGCAAAGACGTCAGCCAGAGAGTTGTGAGAGCCATAGGGTCCAGAGTCTGCCAGAATGAGTGGACAGGAGCAGCTGATAGTTACCTTGGTGACTCTCCTGGTGCTGAGCAGCCCTGGGGAGGCAAGGAAAGAATCCCTGAACTGGTATAGCTGTGTATCAACCATGTAGCAGAGAATTCAATTGCTTCATAGATAAATATGCTTTGGGAACTTTGCCAACCACTCAGCAGCTTTCCTTCCCACCCACGCATTCTATCGCCTCTACCTGTCTTTCAATACATCTTCTTAACAATCTCCACCTTTTCTCGTCTGCTTACCACTTACCTTCCTTCTTCTACCCACAGGCCACTGGGCTTGCCTCTTTATCTGCTCTTTTTTGACCATGTGTGTGTAATGCACATCTGGATATGGCATCAGGTGTGTATGAATCCGCTTGAATGTGGCCATCTATATGTGTGTACTTCTTGAGTGCTTTTTGGGCAAGTTTGTGTCAGTGTGTATCTGGATGCAGGTGTGAGCGGATTGATTGCTCAAGAGTTCCTTGCCAGGGCCACTGAGCTGCTTTTGCAAAAGGGTCTTGTGTATGGGTGTGCTGAGAGATGGGGTGTGATGTGTGTAGTAGGAAATGCTTTAGCTTCCAATTGAGGGTCTAAGGATTATTTTTAAAACAAAGGATTTATTCTATAAGAAGGGAAATCATTTTCAGGAAAACCCAGTTTTACAACTGTACAGGACATTTAAAAAAATTTTTCTTTGAAAACTTACATCTCCCTCTTAAGGGGAAAGACACACTTGGGCTTGAGGAAGAGTGAAGAGAAGTATCTCAGATTGAGAAGCCCCGTGTCTTCATTCCAAGTGTCTTGGGAAAAGCTCTGCAGAGGCAAGGAGAGGCAGGTTTCTATAAGCATCCTTTTTGGGCAGAGGGTTTGTCTGTGACCACATCCAAATTTCAACTGTTTTCCAGTTGCAGGAAAGTGTAAAAACTCTTAATGGGGCAATTTGGTATCAGCCATCGAAGCTTTCCTTCACTAGCTGTGTTTGAGGATTCTGGCTCACAGACCTATCATTGCATATACCTTCTTTTTAAAAATTTTTAGCTCATATTTGCCATAAATAGATCATCGATTCTATCAAATTATTTTTCTTTTTGACAGGGCTTACTGCATCTCCTTGAAACATTGAGCATCCCTGAAACGTTATGAGGATCCCTAGGGAGGAAGTAACATACTGGGTTCAGCTCGCCATCAGCAGAGCAGGGCTTTGAGTTGGCCTTTAGCAACTCAAATGGGGCCAGATTGGCACAGATATGCATGCTTTGCTGTCTGATCCTGCCTGGTACCAAAAATAATGCATAGCCACATGGCCAGGATGGAGGCCCTGCACAGGTGACAACCCCTGACAATGGGAGAACTGCCAGGTCACCCTGATCCCTCTAGCATAGGAGCTTGACCATGGATTAAAACATGCCACTCGAAGCAATTATCAAAGCTTTCTTACTTGGAGGTGGCTAAGGAAGAAAAAAGAAATAGAAGGAGAAAAAAGAGAGGTGTCTCAACTTCTGCAGCTCTTTAGTTCAGACCCTGCTAACTCCAAATTAAAGTAGAACTCAACCTTCTAAGGTGATTTAAGAGTCTGCGGCTTCACTAAAATTCCAACCCCCCATCCCAAATCAAGACTGTGCTCATGTAAGGTATGTGGCCATGTATGTGATTTGAACTCTATGTGTGTCAAACTTGAGCATGTGGCCCATTCAATTTTTATTTCCTTCCCCATTAGATTAGGGATTCAGGAAAGTGAGGAGTCTACCCAGGAAAGAGGTCTCCTTTCTTTCTTCATTTTGGGAGTTATGATTTCCTTTTCTGTTTACTTCTCTCTCTTACCTCATTTCTACTTCATTTTCCATCAACTTTGATCAATTAAAATAGTTAAGTATTTCTTCTCTAGAGAGGCTTATAAACTCCAAGTACCCCCCTTATATGTTGTGGCTATAGATTTCATAAGAAAGTCTGTAGTTCCCTGGAATTAAGAAATAAAAAAATGAAAAACTGTGACTATTCCAGCCTCAACCCTCCTCTAAGCCCTGTCCTTTCAGCACTCTACCCTTTGAACACAGACTGCACAGCTCCACTAAATCAAGGCAAAAATTTTCTTGATCACATGTCCATATATAGCACACCAGGCCCTGGTGCCATTCTGGTATATTCCCTTGTAGGTGGTGAGTTGTTCCATCTAGAAATGCTTGCTTTTTGTTTCATAAGGAAAGGGGGTATTCTGAGACTCTGAGATGGGGCCATGTATCTTATTTCTTAATATTCATTCACAGTCCTGTCAAGAGGCCTAAAATGAAAATCCCATATGCAGCTGTTCTGATTTAGTGGGAGGGTGTGCAGCTTGGGTCTCTAAAGTTGACCATCTGAGTTAAATTCGGAGTAATGAAATCAAGTACACCATTCAGATGCATTTAGAATGGACTCTGCCTTCACCTGACTTATTCTTAGAATGTTAATGAACTAATTTCCAAGAATTTGGGGGAAGGAGTGAGAAGAAATACTCTCTGGTCATTCTTCCATGTTATTTATGTTAGATACTTGGTTTATTCTCTTAGCTAAGGTGAAGCTATGTTTTCTGAAAATGTTGCCTCTGCTCCAGGAACTAACCTTCCCAGTGGACACACACAACTCTTTCTAGGGAAATGTGATGAGTCATGGTGAGAGGTAATTTTATCACAGATGGAAATAATTGGCGCATCCCAGTCAGATTGTCTTCTGTACTGTCTTCCAGCTGGTATATCATAGAGTAAGGGATGGTTTTTAAACAAGGCCACCAGAGTTCGTGTGCATAAGTGATTCTGGTGTCCCTCAAAGCAGTTGGCTTTTGGGGCTATATACGCCTCCTTCCAGAAATGTTGCCAGTGCAAAATGTTTTGTAAGCATTATTGTTAGTTCTTGGAATGCATTATTATTGGCTATTGATTTTTTTGGGGGGGTAATGCATGCTCACAGTAGAAAATTCAAATACAAAAAAAAATCCAAAAAATGGTTCATAATTCCATCATTCAGAGGCATCCACAATGGACCCAGTGTTAATGGTGGTAACCCCAAAACTTCCCCTCTCAGTAAAGTTGTCTTTGGGTTGGCAGCTGGGGCTAGGAGGGCAAAGTGACCATGAGATCACACTGGTCTGCAAGGAGCTGACTCTGTAACCTTGGCAGCAGAAGCACAGTGCTCTGAGCCACCAAGGAAAGCAAAGAGACCTCTGAAAGCTCACAGCCACAGGGATCAGGGCTACAAGATTTCTACTTTGGGATTTCCTTTTTACATTTTTTTTGGTGCCATTCTTATCTAATTTTAGGTGTAAGAGCACTGAAGCCAGAGGAACTCACTAATTAAACTACACTTGTATAATGCAATTACTGTAAATTTCATCTCAGCTCTGTTCTAAAATGATTCATGACTCTGGGCACTGTGTCTTCGCCATACTTGAACTTCCTCATCTACAAAATGGGGATGGTGATAACACTTTACCTCATGCTATATTAAGGGTGACAAAGAAATTGCAAAGTGATTTGCAAACATGAAGTGTCATATAAATTATGCACTATTCAAATTATCCTGCAGCAGCAGGGCCCTCAAGTAGTACCTGGAACTGAATTCTTCCATCTAGTTTCTGTGCCTCACTGATGATAGGATCATCCAAGTGAGGTCATCTTGGTTCCTGAGCAGGTGTGTGTGCCTATCCAACTTAAGAACCTGGAATTCTATTCCTTCGTTCAGGTCCCCCGAGAAATTGGCCCCTTAGTTTATTTTGCCCATTTCCAGGTTTCCTTTCCTTTATCCAAAACCAGTTTTGCAAAGGGTGCTCTTGATCTCTCTTGTTTATTCCCAGAGATGCTGGAATGAGTCTGGGGCCAATAGCGTATGTACACTAAAGCAGTTAACTACTAACTAAGATACATGGTCAATAGCTTATTATTATTATTGTTGTTATTGTTATTTTTTACCATTCTCCTAACATTATTTCTAGTTGTACATGCTCAAGTGGTGTGAGCAAATCATATTCTGAAATATTTTAATGAGCTTCTAAGTTTATGGTGAGAACAATTTTCAGAGAGCTAGGATCTTCTTTCTTGCCCATCAGTAAAGCCAGTTGCTTCATCAAAAGCATGAACTTCTTATGGGAAGTCCTTTGGATGGTGCACTCACTAGGATAGGATCTGGATGTGATCCTGGGAGAAACTGAACCCTAGGTTCTAAACAAGAAAAGAATGGGCTTCCAAAAGGGCCTTCCCACTTTCTGTTTTGCAGTTGATGAGGTTTCAATGTCTGGTGAGACTTTCTCTAAGGGAAGTCCGAGTTACTGTTACCTAAAAAGACTCCAGCCATTAATGAGGCAGCATCCCAGCTATAGCGGTGTTTTTTTCGGTATTGAGAAACCGAAAAGTGGGTCATAAACATGGAGATTCTACAACAGTAGCCTAAATCTTGCATCTCTTTGACAGCCTCTGCAATTTCAACTCCTACTTTTCCTTCCCAAGGACTAGGTGTTACTCTGTAAAAAACTGTCCTTCTCTCCTCTCCTTTCTCCCATTTCTCCCTCTGCTAAGACTTTCCTTTCCTTTCTGGGTTACCTGTAGACTCTTTCTAGTCTGTATGTATTTGTGTGTCTGTGTCGTGGTGTGTGTGATGATGCCTTTCACATAAAGAGCTTTCACTAACTCATTTTCATACTCCTTTCCCATTTCTACCCTCGCTGTGACTGTTTTGCTATTCAAGACTATCTGTAAAAATGTATAAATAAAAGTGGAAACTGAAAATAAAGGGGAGGGAAGTTTAGACTAAATAAATGCAATGATGTAGCCCTCAGTTTTCTGAGGACTTTAGTGGACTGCCCTAAAATCCTGACTTTGGGTGGGATTTGAAGGGAGGGAAGCCATTGGCACAGGAGGTTTTCTTTTTTTTTTCTTTCTTTTATTCTTCTGGTTATTTATCTGATAGTCCCTAGTGTCTGCTCTGGAACTCTCTGTTCTAAAGGTAAAATGTATTTTCCAAAAGTGAAAGAAAATCGTGAAGGTCTGAAAAGTGAAGGTCATCACAAAGGTCAACACAGAGACCTGATTCTGGGGTCACATAAGTAGCTTTGTCATTGGTTCACTTTGGGCCTTGGGCAAGTCTTGTTACCTCACCATGTTTCCACATTCTCTCAGCCAAATAAGGAGAAGGAGGGGCTTACAGGGCTTCTCGGGGCACCGAGTCTCTTTGTCCATTCTGCTGCTATTTTTAAAGAGGCTTTGGATCTATGCTGGAATGTGCTTACCGCATTGAGAGAAATTGAGAGTTTTCCTCCCTGCTACTCTTGTCCCACTCTTTAATGCCTCAGAAAGTAACCTCAATCTAACAGCCAGTTTGTACTTTTTATCTACCTTTTCATTCTCAGATGCCTTTTCCCACCCAATTCAACTGTCTCATTTTACTGTTTTTACTGGCACAGCTTTGCTGTGATGGGATAAGAGTTAGGATCAAAGGAGAAGATGCGTGTGAATTGCTTTGCAATCTATGACTCAGTCTACAAATGTGGCTATGATGTCAGAAACAGGGAGTCTGGCTAAAAGATGCTGCCAAATAGGAATGGAGAAGGCTGTGGCAGATGGTGGGGTAGAGGCAGTGGGCAGCAGATGTGGGCTGGGAGTGGAGATCAGATCAAGGAGCATTAAAAAAAAAGAAAAGGAACCTTGAGTAAGTCCTTCTGGAAGGGGAGATGATGGAATCATCCTCAGCATGGCAGTAAGGAGGAGCCCAAAAGGCAGTAGAGATGACTTAACAGAAGGTAGGAAAGAGGAGCAGGGAATGGGTAATCCTAGAGCACAAGGAGTTGCCTCCCCCAGGACTGAGAAGACTAGCTGCACCAGAGAGGGGACACACACCAAGCTTGGCTAGTGACCCAACTCAGCCCTGGTCATAGGTTCTTTCATTCCAAATCCTCCTCCTCTCTGATGGTCCAAGAAGACAATCTCTGGGACCAGCTTCAGGAAAGTGATTTAGACCAGCGCTGTCCAAAATAAATACAATGCAAGCCAGAAAGAAGCCGCTTTTTTTTTTTTTGAGTCAAAACAGGTGAAATCATTTGAATATATTTTAACCCAGTATATCAGTAAATCAAAAATGTCCTCTCAACGTGTGATCGATATTAAAAAATTACTGCAATATTTTAAGCTCTTTTTTTTTTCTAACAAAATCCTTGAAATCTAGTGTGAAGTTTTACTCTCACAAAACGTCTCAATGCAGAACAACGACATTTCCAGGACTCAGTAGCCGCACGTGGCTCCTGACTGCCCAGAGGACAGCATAGATTCAGGCTCTTCTGAGTCACTTAGCCTCACTGGAGTCACTTAGGTCATGTCACAGCTGACAAGGGATGGAGGACAGTGTCAGTCTAGAGTAGAAAGTACAGGGGTGACGTCCAGGCTGCAGTCTCATCTCTGAAGTTCTGCTTCATCCACTTTGAGGGGCAGACCACTGTCTGCGAAAGCCAGAAAGTGAGCTGGATGTCACCCCTGTCCCAAAGGGTGTCAGTGCCGGAGGCCAAAGCAGAACCCTTTCTTCAGCCACAGAACATGAGTTACCACTCTCCTCTGTCTGGCTGCCATCATGCCACAGTGGGGAGGGGAACAGACAGACCTCTTTGTCGAGTGTAAAGATCTCCACCTCATCTTATCATCTGGACCAGCCACCTGCTAAGAACTTCTCATAGAAATTTGGAGCATTTCCTCAAACATTGATTTCCTTAAATTTGTACCTTACCATTAAATGATAAAAAGAGATATCCTAGGAAGAGCCGTGCCTACAGGCAGTTTGGGTTTCCTAGGATGTGGCAGTAACAAGTTCTGTCCCTACACTGGGACTCGGTCCACCCTTGCCTAACTCTCCTCCCTGCCCAAAGACTTTCCTTAGGTTTGAAGGAAATCTCTTTTGCCCCAGGGAAATGATAAGTAGTTAGACCTTAGTGCTGAGAACAGAATAAAATGCAAGCAACTAACCCCTGGGTATTCTCAAAGCATTTCAAAGAGCCAGTATGGCAAGGTTCGATTCATTTAAGATATAACATTCTGAGCCCTGTGTTACAGAGTGAAAGAAAATGAGCTGATTTGGTGAGTATATTTTATATATGGTCATTAGATAGGCACCATAGCTGACGAAACTCTCAAACACCTGGAGTGTTTATGGTCCGCCAGATTATTGCTCCGTCAAAATAAATTTATTTACCTTTACTTTAATTTGCATAGTGCTTTCTGATAGGTTAGTCAAGGAGTGGTGTGTACTGCAGGATTCTAACAACTCCTCTACCCTTGGAGGTAGCAATTCCTGTGGTTATTGGTGCTAAAATAAGATTAAATATTATGTTAATTTGTTCTGATATGATGTGAATAAATGTGTTGTTTAACCTTAACAAGAATGCTACATCTTATCAGATCTATTGTACTGTCTGTTCCTTCTCATAATTAATTAATTACAGGAAAGGTGATCCAAACCAGATTTTGAAATTATTGTGATATTCTGAGAGGTGAATTTAGCAGGGAAGTGGGAGGGGGGTGGGGAACGAAAAGGGAAATTGCCAGGTTCCTGCGACTTTGAAAGGACTGAAGAAGAGAGAGCGCGTTTGGGGACTTCACTGATACTGACTGCATCTTGCAATTTTCTTTTTCAAATTGGCAGAAATAATTGTATTTCCATCGATTGAAGAGAAAAGTGTCTGGTAATTAATTAAATGACTTGTTCATGGAAAAAAAATAAAAATAAATAATCTGTCAGTTGTGGAATGTAAACTGATTAAACAATTAAATAAAGAAGATCATGTTGTGTGTTTTAAGCAATTGTGTCTGCTTGGGGGAAAGGGATGGGATGCACAGTATTTAATGGAGAAAAACTTTTTTACCTCAGATTTTGTATAGAAAAAAATAGTACAACTCTTTTATAGACAGCAGGCTGAAAACTCTAATCCTAAAGGAAATAGAGAGTAAAACAATTCAATCATGTGCAGGCCAAAGGTATGTGCTTTTAGTTGGGTGAGAGGAAAAAATAAGTGAGAAGGATTCAGAAGAGAAAAAGGAGGAAACTATTCTTTTGCTGGCATTAATAACTTTTTTTTTTAATAAAAGTTTTATGGGATGCTGGGATTACTAGTTTACATTCTAGCTCCTCAACCTATTTCCTAGCTATCGTGAAGAGAGATATGTCTCCCACAGTCTTCACCATCTCTGTCGGTGACTTAGAATCACAGTTTTATTTTACCTATGTACCTTTTACATTTTCCTGGCTTATATCTGGTGGGAGGCATGGACTTTTTAAGTCTCTGCCTAATATATGTGGAAAAGTAATTAGCTGAAAGTACCTGGTACCTGGAGGCAGGTGGAACTGGAAGAAAGAAATGGGCAGCTAGACAGCCGGAGTCACACCCAGACCATTCCAGACCCGGCTGATGCAGCAGTTGAACTTGGGACACAATAGCTGCTGCTGTTGCCCTGGGGACTATATATTGTTGTCTCTGCTGTCACCTAAACCAGGATGAATCTCCATGACCCTCATGCTTTCAATCAGTAGCCCCAGCCTCACTGGGGAGTGAACCATCTAAAGGGGGCCAGGGAAACAGGTTTAGAAATTTTTAGCTTCTCTTTTGGGTAGTAAGTTCTGCCTCCCCCCAAGAGTCACAGAGTGATAATTCCCCAAGCATCAGAAGAGGCCCAGATAACTGGGCAGCCAAAAGGGAAAAATGTCCATTAGAGGTGGGATACTTGAGGGAGAGGAAAGATTCACGAATGAGGTACATACCACCACATTTCTGTGTTAAGTAGGTGTGTTTATGATCTTCTTGATGGTGTTTAGTGCCATGGTTAATAGCCTCTGTCAAAAGATATGAACAATGTTGGGCATTGTATGAGAAGATCTGCAAAGACTGAAATAGGGACCCATCTAAACACTGAAATTTAAACAGTCGAATCGACACACACACACATGTAAAACAGACATCCAAGAAGCAATAAAAAGTAAAACATTTCAAAAGTAAGTGCAAATCAAAGGTAGGTGCTTTATAGAGTGGGTGAGGAGAAGGTTTTATAAGTGAAGAAGAATTGGAAGCTACAGGAGACAAGAATCCTAAGGAAGGGGTCCTCCTCCCCCTCCCTGTGTTAGTCACGTCCTGGAGGAGAGAATGCAAATACCACTGGTCTTGAGGATCAAGCCAAGGTCATTTGCCTTTGTATCTTCAAGGGGAAGGAGGTAGAATTAAACAATTTCTGCCCTGGCCTGGGGTAGGATGATCAGGAGAGGGATGGTATTCTGTGAATACAATTCTGTGAATTGTGTCCTGCGGCATTGTGACCTGAGGGCTGGGTGGAGCTGCTATTTGAGGCAGAATATCTGATGCCTTACAGATAGCCTGGGGTAAAACAAAGAGATAAACAGTCTGGTTCTCCTTTTTCCCAAAGAAATGCACCTTTGATTTCTGCATCGTGATGAATTATTCAATCCATTCAGGTTAGCAGAGAACTTGGGTCTGTGGGAAACACACCTGTACCCCCTTCAACTCAGCACCCCTGCCTTCAGGCACTAGAAGAACCTGCAGTGAGAGTTATTAAATAATTGGAGAAAGGTAGGTCCAGGACCCAGTGCCCTATGTACCCAAGGGTAGTCTGCCAAAGGGGGACCGCCTGCAGGAAACCTGTACTGAAAGACCATCTGGGCTAAGTACGCCATGGCCTTGTGCTGTCTCTGTCATGGCACTAAGTACTTTGAATGAAATTAGTGTTTTTCTTGGTGATCTCCCCAGGAATTGGGTTATCGTGAAGGACAGGGATTCTGGGTTACTCATCTTTGTATCCCCAGTGATCAGTTGTGCCTGATGGATATTAAGTGCTCAATAAAATATTTACAGATCTGAACCAAACTCAAGTCTTTCCTATCCATAGCCACTGAAGTTGATCCTTAAAGCTGGTGTTCTGGTTTGCTAACTGCCGGAATGTGATATACCAGAAACAGAACGGCTTTTAAAAAAGGGGAATTTATTAAGTTGCAAGTTCACAGTTCTTAAACCGTGAAAATGTCCAAATTAAAGCAAGGATATAGAAATGTGTAATCTAAGGCATCCAGGGAAAGATATCTTGGTCCAAGAAGGCCAATGACATTAAGGGTTTCTTTCTCAACTGGAAAGGTACATAGCAACATCTGCTGGCTTTCTCTCTAAGCTTCTTGTTTCATGAAGCTCCCCCAGGGGCGTTTTCCTTCCTCATCCCCAAAGGTCTCTGACTGCGTGGGCTCTTGTGGTTCTGAAGTTTTTCCCAAATGTTTCCTCTTTAAAAGGGTTCCAGTAAACTAATCAAGCCCCACCTGGAATGGATGGGGTCACATCTCCCTCTAATCAAATGTTAATACCCACAATTGGGTGTGTCAGATCTCCTGGAGATAATCTAATCAAGTTTCCAGCCTACAGTGCTGAATATGGATTAAAAGAAACGACTGCCTCCACAAGATGGATCAGAATTAAAGCATGGCTTTTCTAGGGAACATAATCCTTTCAAACCAGTAAAAACTCTTCTTCACTGTCCACTGCCTTGAATTGTGCAATGAGTTAGATATAACAAGCATGCTTCCTCACCACATTAAATCTCTTCCCCAGGAATTCTGTATTTCTTTCCTTTACTCTTGACCCTCTATAGAGAAGCATGGCCATGGTCTTCTTTACAAATCTTTTGCTGAGGTTCATTGTCCAATGGTTTCCTCTGATGTCTGCTGCTTCTCCAACAGCTCCATGTGCCCTTCATGAGAAGCGGGGGGTCAGGGAGACAGTGCTTACAAGAGCACAGGTCTGTAAGTCTTTAAGCACTGGATTTGAATCTTCTTACATACAAGTTATAGCATTTGGCCTCCTTAACCCATTACCTTGTAAAATGGGTATTCCAAAACCAACTTCCCAGACTACTTTTGAAAATGAAAGTTAATAAATGAGTGCTTCTTCCAGAATTGTTACTCAATACCTGTTAGTTTCCTTTCTTCCGAGCAGTTTGTCGTATTTAATTATTAAGTAGGTTCTAGCTCTTACCCCTCTAAGAAGGGTTTTTGAGCTGAACTGTTTAAATTCTCACAGATACCCTCCTCACTCACCACACCAAAAGCTCATATAGAGTGGCCACATCAATAATTTAAAGGCAAACTCATATTTATTGTATTCAATCATTGTTTAGTCAGTACAGCTATCTCCTGTAAGTATACCACTATGTATAAAAAAATCGTGCTTTGAATTCCAATAGACCAGGATGGCAGTGAGATGCTCCAGAGAATCTTCGAACAATTAGCAAAAACCGACAAAGCTATCGATTTTTGGATTGTAATTCCACTTTTTAATTCTCACAAGTTCTAAAATGCAAATGCTTAAAAGTAATGATAAATCTATGGTCTTGTATGCAAAATGTGTGAAGATGTAATATGTGACAAGAGCAACATAAAGGTAGATGGACAGAAGGGTATAAGAACATGTTTGTGTTAGATATTGAAGTTAGGTTGTTATCAAATCGCATGAGATTGTTACAGATTTAGGATGTTAAATTTAAGCCCCATGGTATCCACAAAGAAAATATCTGAAAAATATTCACCGCAGGAAATGAGAAGGGATTTCTCATTTTTGTAGTTCACTACAAAAGATCAACTAAATTCAGAAGTAGGCAATAATGAAAAAAATGAGGGTATAAAACAAAGGTATAAAACAAAAATAAAAACAAACAAATAGTAAAATAGCAGAAGAAAGCCCTGCATTGTTAGTGGTCACTTTAAATGTAAATGGACTAAACTCTCTAGTCATAAAGTAGAGATTGGCAGAATGTATTTTTAAGAGCATGAACCAACTATACAAAAGATTATCTTTGAGAATAAAAAGGAAACACTTCAAATTATGTAAAAATATGAGGGTTCAATCAAGACAAAGAAACTTTTCCCCCAATGGTATTTTTGAAGTTGGTTTTCTTAACCTCCCAACAGTCTCAAAATTTCTTGGGTATTTATCATCATAATTGGTTGCTTTAATAACCTGATAAATGGTTAAAACTGTGGGCCTTAAAAGATAATTATCTCTGAGGTTCATAGAGTAGAAACAGCAGTGGATTGGGAGCAAAAATATCAATTTTGATAATCTCTATCTACAAGGTGAGGGGAAAGAATCCTCAAAAGGTACTGTTGTAGAATATTAAATGATGTCTATGCAAAGTAGTTCTCATTAATTCTGAGCCAAATGGTCATAGAGACAAAATGGCCTTTAGCAAGTTCTCCAGGTATTCAAGCTTGAAAATTTGGTTTCTAGTCTCTAGAGGTCTGCCTTTTAATATAACTTTTAAATGCTGAAGGATTGAGTTTTGTCTACACTAAAATCAGGACTAAGTAAAAATAAAAGCTATTTAGCTATTTTTAAGGACAAGTGTGGATTCATCTTATTGAATATTGCGTGTTCTGGAATATGCATTTTCTTCTACGGAAGCCCACTTCCTGTGATACTGAAGACTTCTGAAATGGAAAAATGCAATGACTTTTATCCATTTTAAAGGTCAAATGTTGATCTTTCATCTATCCATACTAAGAACTTCAGCAGCTATAAACAAAGGATTCTTACTTTTAAAAACGTATTTTCACTGGGGAAAATAAAGGACATGCAAACAAAAACAAAAACACAGCAAAGGTGGAAAGGAGAGGGGAGGGATCCACTGGAATCCCATTACTCAAAGATAGGCCACCATTAAATTTTGACCTAATTTCTTTCTAGCTGTTATTTGTTAAAATAGTTGTCATCATTCTGGATATGCAACATAAATGTTTTAATAAACGTATCTGAGCATTCTCTTCCTTCCACTGAATTCTTCATTTTTCAATCGCTCCTCATCTTCCTGCTTCAATATCAAAAAGCTTCAGCTTGGAAAGAGGCCAGACTCCAAGCACCAGCTCCTGATTTAATCTAGAAATGCATCTCAATTTTAAGCCCTACACGATGCTTTAAAGAGCATGACAGTAAGCGCCACTTTTAATTTTATGCTCTCTCTTATCCTTTAACTTTTAGCACAATGATTACCAATACCTAAGCTGCTACTGGCTTCTTCTCCATAATTTAATGGATTAAAAAAAAAAAATCAGACCAATCATTAGAAGTGTTGCTTTTCCTGTCATTGACCATTTTGAAGGATTATATGCAGTATATTGTCTTGTGGCCTGTTTATTCCCTCTTTACTCTTCCCTTCCTTCCTTCAATCTCTCTCTCTCTCTCTCTCATCTCTAGCTCTGTCTCTGTCTCTATCTCTATCTCTATTTCTGTTCTCGATGTCTCGCATACACACACGCACACACATTGCTGAGCCCTGCCAGTGGACTAGAAGTAAGCCTGAATACATAGTAGGGAGACTGGGAGAAAAGCAGTTGAAAAGAACAACTGGGGTATAGGAGTTGGATGTGGTCCTAGGGTTTTTGCATTATTTTTGTACAAAATAGACTATAGTGTAAGTGGCATCCTCTTCAAACCCTGAGTACTATGCCTTCAGGAGAGAGAGAAGGGACCTACCCACACCTTTCCCAAACTGTTATTCAACCAAAGGATCCTGTTCTTTGAGAAGATACAGACGCACGCACAACATTCCTGACAGGTGCACTACACCTGGTGCTGCAGTAATGGAGGGTGTTTTCAATTCTGTCTTCACCACCCCCACAATAAGAAATGCAGATTATTCTTGTTTTCATTTTCTCCCTATTTGCTATTACCTCCAACATCCCCATCCCACCCCACCCTCACACATGCACACATAGACATAGAGCAAGGAAAAGGCATTTGCAGTGGTCTGTCATTTTTTTAATCTTCCAAGAGGTTTTTTGTAATATATATATTTTAATTTCCTGTGAATATGGTATCTTGATTTGATCATTTTCCCTTCCTTCTCCTTGCCTTCTAGATTTTGTTAGAGAATGCATTTTTGTCTTTAGAAAATATATGTGATTGCTGCTAATAGAAATTGTATGGGAAATAATAGTAGGTGTGATTTAAGACTATCTGGAGATCCTCATTTTTCCAATCACAATTATATATGCATACCTTATCTCATTTAATAATAGAGCTACCAGTGGCATCACTTGATTTTCAGAATCATTGCCTAATCTTTCTTCCTCTCCTTCTCCCCCATTTTCAGTCTCCTAATCAACATCAAGTTATTTTAAAGGAGCATCTATAGGATTTAGAAAATACTATCTTAAGACCATGCACTTTAAAATGAAAGTGTCTTCTATATCACCTTCATTTTAAAAAGCACTCACCTGCCAAAAGCAGAAGATAAGGATCCCCTGACCTCAACATTTCTCTTTCATGGGGATAAGAAGTAGAGTGATTGTGTAACTTTTATTGAATTCAGTGGACGTTTATTGAGCTGGTCATTATTATATAGAAATTAGAACTTGACTCTAGTTTCAGCTGTTATAGTGGGAGTTTTTCCTTCCTTTCCTCTTCTCATCAGCATCATTTGAAAGTATTTGGATTCATTGAGGCAAAGGGAAGTCAGGGAGAAAGGGACAAATAAGGGGCTTGAACTCAGTTCTCCAGGATTTGAATACTTGCTTTCCCAACATTTAAAAATCATGTTAAGGGGGTGCAAGAGTGGTTCAGTGGTAGAATTCTCGCCTGCCGTGTGGGAGACCCGGGTTCAATTCCTGGTCCATGCACTTCCCAGAGCAAACAAGCAAACAAACCAACGAATGGTGCTGCAATAATGGGATTCTCACATGGAAAAAAGAATGAAATGTGACCCCCGCCATACAAAAAATAAATAAATAAGTTATAAAAAACCAGTTAAAAATGTATGAGGCAATTGAAAATTTGAGCACTGATTGATTATTTGAATATATTAAAAATTATTGTTAATTATTAAGGTGTGTTAACTAATGTGATTATGTTTTTTTTTAAAAAGATCTTATATTTTAGAAATGTGCTGAATAGTTATGGACGAAATGATATGATGTCGAATTTGCTTCAAATCAATATAAGAGGTGGGATTTAACAGGAGCACAGGTAAATAAGATGGGTCATGAGTTGTTAAATATTGAAGGTGGGTGTTGGATACACAGGGATACACAGGGATTCATCACACTATTTTATGTGTTTCTCTATTTTATGTGTCTGCAGTTTTCCATAATGAAAGTTATAAAAAGTAAAACTAAAAAAATTCAAACCATGTTTTACTCATAAACCCTCTTGAGCCAAATAACAGAGAGCAAAGAATCCTAATTTCTGGGTTTGCATCTCACAGTTTTTGCTGAAAACCAACATATCAAATTTCATAATAGGTTACAGAACAGACATCAAGATTGAAAAACCAAGGGGGTGCAGGGATAGTTCAGTGGTAGAATTCTTGCCTGCCATGTGGGAGACCTGGGTTCGATTTCTGGCCCATGCCCTTTCCCAAAACAAAACGAACAAAAATTCAACAAATAATGCTGCAATAACGAGATACTCACATGGAAAAAAGAATGAAATGTGACTCCCCACCATACAGCAGACAAAAAAAAAAAAAAAAAAAAGATCGAAAGACTGGCTAAATATTCTCACAAATGGGTCATTGTTGAGGGAAGCCAAGAGTTCGCTGAAAATGCAGGGAGCATGTCACTGAGTTGCCAAAAATAAAGCCCAGATTCTGACAGATGTCCTCTCTGAGGAGAATACAACTGCTCTCATCTTCAGTGGAGTCAGCACCCAGGGACCCTCAAAATAGCACCAACAATGCTCTTTTTGGAGAGCTTAAGAATAGTTGAGGAAGAAACTGAAAGTATCTTTTGTTATTCTTAAACTCTTAGTTTCTTCCTCAACGTTCCTGTCGTCTTTTCTGAATGAAGCCTCATTAGAAAGAAGTCTTCCCGGGCACTATTTGTGGGCGCTATTTGTGGGCGCTGTTCAACATCCAAATGTTAAAGGCACTTGCAGCAATTGTGTTTCTGGAAATTTTCTCACAGTTATATTTTTATACAGATATTTGTGTAAGGCTATTCACCACAACATTTTTGTTAGAACAAAAACTGTAAATAACTTGACATTCATTCTTGTGAAACGGAAAAGAAATAAATTATGGCCATACAGTGGAATATCATATAGTGATTTAAACAACTAATGTCAGTCTCTGTGTAGTGGTATAGAAAGATGTACAAGATAAAACCTTAACTGAAAAACAACACCAAATGTGTAGTTTGTTCCCCTCTGGGAGACCGGTAGTTTCCAGAGGTTGTGTGGACTTGTTTTTGGACACAGTTGTGGATCAGCCAAGGCTAGGGGAAAGGAATTGATGGCACCAGTATTCAATCCCAGGTCTAACTGACTGCAAAGCCTGTGCTCCCACCCATTCATGGCCTCCTTCTATTGATACACTTGATCGTCTGCAATTCTGGTGGTACGTGCTTGAGGATTAGGCCATTCTCTGCTGTGCCCAGCATTCTCTTAGCCATGTGTGTCCCAGAGATTCTTCTAAAGATCTCTTAAGCTCTGGTGCCAGACAGCAAGCAAAGCCCATGCTCGTATGGAGAAGCAAGGGCCGCTTGGTCCCTGAAGTCAGCCACTGGGTACTCTGCTTCTTGAAATTCTCCTGTTGTAGCTGGGATTCAGTATCCTTTCCCATGCTGCTCCTGCCAGGGATTTCTTTGGGGCAGAGATGGGGAAAGCTAGCTCTAGGGACTTTTGCACTTGTCTTTGGCCTGTAAGAGTCTGGGGTGTGATTGCTGTCAGGCTCTTTCTCCTTTGTATGTCTGTCTTTCTCTTTTCTTTCCTTTGTCTTTTTTTTTTTTTTTTTTTTTTTTACAGGAGAGATGAAAGGAAGCTAAACATTTATGTCAAAGAGCAAAGAAGACATGATAAGGAAGAATTATCTTAGAGTCATCACCATCTTTCTCTGAAGTATGGAATCACTGCACAAGATACGTCTCATATCAGAAGAATCCTGTCTTTAATTTCTGTAAGTCAAGGTTGAGAGTCTGTGGTTGAGCCATCTATTCCCATCATACTCATTGTGCTGTTATCTAAAGCAATTCAGGTATAAAGGTAAGATAGTGGTTTAGGTACCCACAGGGATTTTGTGAAGACTAAGAGAATCTTTCACATATAGGCTGAAAACACTTGAAGAAATCAGGCACAGGCAAGACTGCTGTGGTCAGTATGGGGTTCGATTTCCAATCCTGAGGCTACTCAACTGCTTTTGCCATTGAAGTCCCCATAACCAGCATGTGGAGGTGGTAACTGACTCCATAAAACCCCTGCATGGATCAAGAAACCATCTTTACCCAACAAAGTCTCCAAGTCTTTGCAGAGAGAGACCTCAGGCAGGGGGATCTAGACTTTGACTGAAAGGAGAGGAGACAGAATTGCCTTCTAAAATTCTTTACTGAGAGGCCAGCAAGTTGGAGGAAAATTTCTAGCAAAGTAATTCCCTTCTCCTTTCCTCTGCTTTTCTTCTACCTGCTCAAGCAGCCAAACAATGGGTGGAGACTGAAAATGATTCTTTTAGCCCCTCTTCTTCCTTCAGTCCAAATTCCTTAACTTTTATGCTAAGTAAATTTCCTACCATTTTGTTTCCTGTCTCTGGGCTCTCTCTTTTCAAAGTGTGGAAAACTGAGCATCATGTTCAATAGACTAATGTAGAATGTAGCCTAATTATTGCTTCCTGGACTTTATACATCATCCTATAAATATATCCTGGTATTGTTCTGGCTTCTCAGCAATAGCAATCCATTGGTCAACTGTGACCTCTCTAGTCTCTTTGTGTTATGCCTGTGTTTAATCAGTCCTCCCCAACCCTGTTTTTACATTAGTCTTCTCTGTCCCTAAATTTTCCATCTTCCATCTTCCATCTTCCCACCATTAGAAAACATGGCATGATATTAGCAAAAACCAGAACTATTCAAACCCTTCACAATTATCTAGCAAGAAAAAAGCATCTTCAAAAAAGATCTTCAGAAAAGAACAGAAATAAAGCATGATGGGGAAACCATGGCCAAACCGGAAAAGGCATAGCAGATTATTTCAGTGATAGGAGACTTGAACTGCAAAATTCAAGGGCTAGCTTTAACTTTTACTAACTGTGTGACCTTGGGCAAGGGACTGAACCTCTCTGGGATTCAGTTGCCTTACCTAAAAAAAAAAAAAGAGGTAATTTGCATACTTCATCTCTAAGTTACTGTTTTTGGGAGAGTGGGGGTACATGGTCCAGGAATTGAACCCAAGTCTCCTGCATGGAAGGCAAGCATTCTACCACTGTGCACCCCTCTAAGTTACTTTTTAAAAGTCTCATATTTTGGTACTCTACCCTAAACTGAGTTTGTTAGAGGGCCTACTATCTGAGGTTATGGCTTTTTTGGAGTTTTGGAGTCAGGTGGAAAATATAGAGCCTGGCCTAGTTTCCTAAATCATATTATATTTTATTGATCTCATTATCTCTGACACATCATGAGAGAAAGAACATGGGTATCTCTCACCTAGATCCAAGGCTTATATTCGGAAAGATGTTTATAGGAGACAGAGGAACCCTCCTCCCATCAGGACATTTTTCAGTTACCTATTGGTTTCAACACCTTAACTCAAGAGAAGAACCAGGGTATTTTGGAAACCAAGTGCAGCCTTCTGCATTTCCCTAGGACCTACATATAATGTGGTCAACCTGGTGCCCGGGACAGATGATACTCACTTCCTAATATTCCTTCCCCTTTTGCCCTGAGCACATGGAAATATCTCCAGACTAAGTATGTAAATTTGATGGCATCTGCACATCCCTGTTACTATAGCTCTTCACAGTGGAGGAGAGAGCAGAGTCATTTGTTTTGTGGCAAAAGAAGAGTTTGCACATGACATCTTCCTGCTTCCGTCAGAGGGTCGAAACTCACTGGCTGTTTTTGGTTTGCTGAAGCTACCAGAATGCAATATACCAGAAATGGGTTGGCTTTTTAATGGAGATTTATTAGGTTGCAAATTTACCATTCTAAGGCTATAAAAATGTCCAAATTAAGGCATTAGGAGGAAAGTACTTTCTCTGAGGAAAGGCTGCTGGCATCCGGGGTTCCTATATCACATGGGAGGGCTTATAGTGACATCTGCTGGTCCTCCTCTCTCGGTTCTGGTTTCAGTGACTCTCTCAAACTATCTCTGGGTGTTCTTGGCTCCTCTGAGCTCTCTAAGTTTATCTGCCTTTTACTCCAGCAAGAGGATTAAGGCCAACCTTGAATGGGCTGGGTCACATCTCCATGGAAACAACCAAATCAAAAGGTCCCACCCAATAATAAGTCTGTCCCCACAGGGATGGATTAAAAGAGCATTGCCTTTTGTGGGGTATGTAACAGCTTCAAATCAGCACACTGGCCGTGGGGGATCATAACCTACTTTTCAAGCTGACCTCGCTCTTTCTTCTCCAAGTGAGTAAATGCTCCAGTCTGGTGACCCCAACACCTGCAACCCATGGAGTGGGTTGAGATTCTAGGACTGCTGTTTCTAGTAGCAGGCCTTATTATGCTTTTGTTTTGCTCCATGTGGTGAAATACCCTCTTTGAAGTTGTAACAGGTGTCTCTCTTTCTAAGCAAAAATTTGGTGCAGTGAACCAGATGCTAACAGGTCTTATCAGGGAAGGAGTGACCCTGCTCTGTGACTTGACCTCTAATTCTGACATGTTTGACCTGAAGGTCTTCTTCTAAGGTCTTGGCCTCTTGTGATGATCAGCTTGGCCTCTTGGTGTTGTGGGTATCATTCATTCCTCTATGTTCAGCATCAAAAGATTAGAAGAATACCAATGTGTATAGATTCTTCCAGTCAATGAGGGAAAAGATTTAAGAGTTAAGGATGACAAGGTTCTCACCAGGTGGCTGTGTGTAATGGTCAAGGATATTCAGTGTGAAAAAGGAAGGACTGTTCTATTACCTGATACTGTAGTCACGCAATAATCAGAAGAAATAATAAGCAATCTCACTGGCTGCAGACACTTACCATCTAAGTGGGGAGTCCAGAATAGCTCCCCCATGCTTATTAATGCCACCTTCAACAAAGATTAGTTTCAAGTTTAAGTAACTCTGTCTTATCCTATGATCTCAAAGTCACATTTTGTTTTATTAGAGAAGTTGTTGGTTTACAGAAAAATCACACATAAAATACAGAGTCCCCATATACTACCCTATTATTAAACTTTGCATTAGTGTGGTACATTTGTTATAATTGATGAAAGCACATTTTTATAATTGTACTATTAGCCATAGATCATGGTTTACATTAGGGTTCACTGTTTGTGTTGTATAATCCTAAGTTTTAAAATTTTTTTTTAGTAACATATAAACAACCTAAAATGTCCTCTTTAACCACATTCCAATATAAAATTCAGTGTTGTTAATTTCATTTCCAAGGTTGTGCCACCACCTCCAGCACCCATTACTTTTTTCCGTCACCCCAAATAGAAACTCTGTACAATATAAGCACTGACTCTCTCTTCCCTATCTTCAACCTGGCTCCTGGTTACCTACATTCTAGTTTTTGACTCCATGCATTTGCTTATTCCAAATACTTCATAATGGTGAGATGACACAACATTTGCCCATTTGTGTCTGGCTTATTTTACTTAACATGTTGTCCTCAGGGTTCATCCATGTTGTCATATGTATCCAAATTTCATTCCTTTTTACAGTTAAATAATATTCCATTGTATGTATATACTGCATTTTGTTTATCTATTCAATGGTTGATGGATGCTTGGGTTGCTTCCTTCTTTTAGCAATTGTGAATAATGCCACTGAAAACTTTGGTATGAAAATAACTGTTCATGTCCCTGCTTTCAATTCTTTGGGGTGTATACCTAGAAGGGGGATTGCCAGGTCACATGGCAATTGTCTACTTAACTTTCTGAGGAACCACCAAAATGTCTTCCACAGTAGTTGCACCATTTTACATCGCCACCAGTAACAAATGAGTGTTTCTATTTCTCAGTATCCTCTCCAACACTTGTAATTTTCTGGTTTTTATAGAATAGCCATTCTAGTGGGTATAAAATGGTATCTCACTGTGGCTTTGATTTGCCTTCCCCTAATGGCTAATGATGTTGAGAATAGTGTCATGTGTATTTTGGCCGTTTGTATATCTTCTTTGGAAAAATGTCTATTCAAGTCTTTTGCCCATTTTTAAAACCAGATTGTTTGTCTCTGTTATTGAGTTGTAGGATTTCTTTATATATTCTGGATATTAAACCCTTATCAGATATGTGGTTTCCAAAATATTTTCTCTCATTGTGTAGGCTTTTTACTGTCATGATAAAGTCCTTTGATGCACAAAAATTTTTAATTTTGATGGGGTTCCATTTATTTATTTTTCTCTTGTTGTTTGTCATTTGGATGTAAAGTCTGAGAAACCCTTACTTAATACAGAGTTGGTAGTTTGTTTTTTTAAATATAAAAACAGAATTTATTAGGGAAGTAATCAAAAGATTGTTAGAGCTGAGACATAGTTACATCACTAGGCGGAACAGCACTGACACCCAAAGAGGAACGCTGGGGAATCCCAGAGACAGCGTTTTCAGGGTCCAGCTGGAAAAGTCCTGAACAAAGTATCCTCCTCTCCTCTCAGATAAGATTCTCTCTCCTTCTCTATCCTCTCCTTTTTTCTAGCTGCTCACATGCAGTTTATATGATTCTTTACACAGTTGTGGCCAGATTCCAATTATCCTACGTGGCCTGGCCTGGGTGGGCCTGGGTGGTCCTCTGGGAACTGGCTAGGGACCGAGAGGAGTTTCCTGGGACTTAGATAACTCTATCAAAGTATGTCTCCTTCTGGGAGAGTAGCCAGTCCTCCCAGCTAGACTCCACATTTCAGCAATCTATCAAGAACTGTTCATTTTCGAAGAATCCTGAAAGAGGTAAAATAAAAATAGATAGAGTTATTTGATGGAATCGGAACAATGGTAGGTCTTCTCAATATTAATGCCAAGTCATAGCCTCAATTAGATTTATTTAAAAACGTGGGGGGAGATTGTGAGAACTTAGAAAAGAGTGCCATTGCCACCGTGGCCTGCATCTGTAAGCTAAGAAGTTGTACTCTACAAGCCTTGTTTTATTTATATTTTAAGGGAGTACTTAACAAGCAAATTGGGGGGTCTATGGTAGACAAAGCATGTGAGTACTTTAGTACCTCTTCTAAAATGTCATCTGTAAGATCTTTGAACATGAGATGGTAAAATAAGGACTGGCTGGTAGTATTTTGCAGTGCATTTTCAGCTTGCAGTTAATTATCCTCAAGTTTTATGAGTGGTTCTAGGTCAACATGGATGAAGGTGATTACTATTGGACTACTGGAGCTTTTGTCCTAGTCCCAATCCTTTCAGCATTTTGGTCAAAGAACGGAATTAAACAGAAAAGATGTGCATTTCAAATTTGCCAGTGACCTGAAGCCAGGAAGGATTGCTAATATAGTTATCAAAAGTATAAAATTTGAAATGATTTTGACTGAATTTAAGCTTGCGCTAAAACAAAAAGGAACATTCTGGGTTCCGGATCAATTGCACACATGCAGAATGTGAGAGCTGCAGCTCGGTGGAACGCCACATGAAAACATCTTATGTTCCAGTTGACCACAGGCTTAAGGTGATGTGGCTTTAAAAATAAGCTAATGCAATGCAATCTTCAGTTTCCATGAACATGTGTCATAGCTATGAAGGGCTGTGTTCAAGTTTTCACCTTCAATTTTAAGAGAGTTACTGTGTCTAGAGAAGAGCTTCTGAAGTGGGGAAACATGAGATCCATAATGTATGAAAAATGTAGGATCTCTTTTTACTATTCAACCAAAATTTATTGATCAGGTATTATATGTCAGGTACTATTATAGGCCCTGGGAATGCAGTTAATTCAGTCCTACTACTGAGGAGTTGATAATCTAGGAGGGGAATCAGTCAGGTAAACAGTGTGAGGCATGGGGAAGTCACAGGGTAATGAGCTCATTCCTGTGGGACTGGAGGGGCAGGTGCATCTAATTCTGATTTGATGGGAAGGGTATCAGGAAAGCTCAGGGAAAGTGACCTTTGAGAACCATAACCGCTTAGAGTTGTAAGAAACTTTTTATTCTGATGCTTATGAAATGAGGGATGGCTTCTTCTCAAAGATCTCTTTGGTTCCAAAATTCGTTGGTGAGGTGCTGAGGAGTGGTCCCTGTATCAAAGGGTCACCTGGCTAGTTGCAGTCCTAGAGTTAGAATGCTGTGGTCATATAGCCCTACTGAATTTCATCCAAATTTTTCTGAGGGCCAATTCTTCCCCAATTACTAAAACCTTATTTTGCATGTTTTCTGCTAGAATTCAGCTGGCCCGCCAAATTTAGTATCGCCTGACAATTTGACAGGCACACACTCAATTCCTTTGTCCAGATCACAAAGCCCATGACTAGAATAGATCCACCCTCAAACCAGAGCAGGTGGCTTGCCACTAGGTATGTCCCAGGCTACTCTCCAGGGATTCTTGCCAAGGACAGGATGGATATGAAAAGACCTCTGATTTAGGAGAGAAGGAAAGAATAAGCTGTACTGGAAATTCTATTATGTTGATTAAAGGCTGCCTTGAAAATAAATAGTCAAGCTGATCTCAAGGAGATAAGTGGATATGCTTTGACCCACACTGGAAACAAAGAAAAGAGAATGAATTAGAAGATGGCCTCTACAGTATGTTATCCCTAAATCCATCACCACCCTTTCCTTCCCATCTCCACTATCTCAGGGATTTGCTACCAGCCTATCACCTAAGCTGGAAAACTGGTAGCCCCCCTTGGGTCCTCCCTCTTTCTCAACCACCACTCCACATCGAGCTGGAGACTTCATCCTCTTTTACACATCTCAGTGAGTCCTATCCTTTCTCTTCTCTCTGCTGCTACCTCAAGTGAGACATCATTTCTTTCTCCCATGTCACCCCATCATGTGTCTCCTGTACTCAGATAGCAAAGTCCTGTATGATCTTGTCATCCCACTCCTTAGCTTCAGGACTGCTCTTGACACCCATATACAAAAATAAAAGAACCGTAGGAGGTTTGCACCTTAACCTGAGGGCCACAAGTGGCCCTGATGTCCTCTGACACTAGTTGCAGAACTTTGTGTGTATGGCCATATTGTGCTCTTACAACGTGCCAAATACTGCTCTAGGGACTCCTCATGGGCTCCAAAACCCAGTCTGCCTTGCAATTGGAGTAGTCACGCTACTGAGTTGTTCTAGGTATTACGGAATGTGCATGACCTTTGGGTTTGTGAAGGTGCCATACCTCCATCTCCTTCCCCAGCCCATTCCCAAATTGCCACTATCTATCTAGCAGTCGGCGAAGTCACAATATGGAAGGAGCTAGCATCCCTGAATTTGCATGTGGGAGACCACCTGTTGGACCCCCGCTTGAACTGTTCCATGTGTGAAGTAGACCTTTGTTATGTTAAGCCACTATGATTTGAGGGCTTGCTTGTTATAGCAGCTAGATTTCCTTACCTGATACCACAAACCCTTGGATGGTGCTATTATTATCCTCGCTTTCTGATGTGGATCTTCCAGCTTTCCCAAGTCCACAAATTAGTAAGTGCTGTGGTCAGGATTAACCCCAGCCATTTGACCCCGGAGGCCATGCTTGTGACCACGAGTCATTTTGGATAAGGGGCCGTGGGGATTAAATGAGATAATGCATACAAAGTGCTGGCACGGTGACTGATGCATAGACAGTACTAAACAGAGGCAGCTTGATGTGCTTATGATTGTTTATAATTTTATGAGTGCCCTGTGGTCCTTCCACAGGTTCTTCTTTCAATCCTCACCCTACTATTGGCTACTACTCATCGAGCTCAGTGCCGGCCCTAACTCACATCCACTATATGTCTCTGACAAACTACAGGGAATATATTTGCTACCCTTCTGTCCTCTTTTACTGTGCAATTATAGGCATATTTTGAAGCTCCTTTTGCAAGCTGGGGACTTGTATGCATAATGCTTGTAGAATAAGTCTAATTGCACTGCATTAAAGACAGAATCTTCTGGTGCATCTTTTTATTACCATCTTGGAAGAACCTCTTCAAAGGAATGGGAGTCATATCAGGTTGGAGGATGAATCAAAGCTGAGGGAATGGCTAATACAACAGAAGACAAAACCAAGGCTCTAAATGTTCTCAACAGGCTGAAATGATGGGCCCAAGCCAAGAATAAATTTTATAGAGAAAAACAAATGACAGAATCTTAGAAGAAAGGGACTGTAAAGGTCATTGACTCAAACCTCTAATTAAAATCCCTGAACTACATGGATTTCCTCCCTCCCCTATTTTTATTATTCTCGTCACACTTATACATCTTAAAGTAGATGTATCACAAGCAGATTTGTATCTAATCCTGAGTGTGTGATCTTTGCTTTGGAAAGTGTTTAGTGAATAAACTTCAGTATTGTTATTGATTAGAGCAGTGGTTGTGAAGAGGAAAACCATTTAAATCTACAGTTTAACTGTTCATTTTCTTTGTTTCCATCATCTGAATAAAAGGAGCTCCAGAAAAGGCAAATATGAATTTTTCTAATAAATTAAAAGGGAGGTGATTAGGACTGATTTGCTAGTTTCTCATATGAGAGGAATGTTAGTAGGTTTGATGTCTGGTAAAATCGCTAAAGCCTAAGGCCTCCCAAATGTTAGGATTTTAAATGAAAAGATTCAGAGTAAACCAGTTCCACTCACACCTGGGAAAAAAACAAAGGATTTTATTGAGCAGTGAGTGGCAATATGATTGCTAATTAAAATAATCTTTCTCAAATTTCAATAGGTGTGAGAGTCACTTGGAGTACTTACTAAAATGCAGATGTCTAGGTCTTGTTCCAAGCCAGAATCTCTGAAGGTGAAGCCTAAGGAAGCTGAATTTTAACAAGGTTAAATTTTATTATTTATTGCCCAAGATGATTCTTCTGCATGATAAGGTATATGAAACTCTGGAGTAGAAAGAAAATATCTAGACATCCATATTTCTCTAGAAATAGAAGAGTCACAATTTACACAATAATTTATGTTGTGCTAATACTAGTTTATATTGACCTGGTTTTATTAAAGATTTCTGTTTTTATGCAAAATGTATAACTGAGCAGAGAAGCATGCTGTTCTCTGTGCAATACTCTGTAAAAGCCTAGAAGCTTGAATTATAAACCCATCATTAAATCACCACCTGCCTCATCAGATGGCCGCATACCTAATGGGAAACAAGTACCCAGGAGGAAATAAGCATCTTCACCATTGATAGGTGTGCAAACCCAACCTCTGCTCATCAGAAACACTGCAGTGGGGATAACAAAGCCCATCGCTGGGTGGCTTCTTTTCTTTTTTCTCCAGGGAGAAGGGAAGAAATGTACTTGGAAGGTAATGTATGTTTATATCTGTTTGCAAATTCCTGTACATGGAGATAAATATTTTTAAGAGTGACTGTGAGTGAAGTCTACCTAGTCCACAGACATGACTCCTTCAGTCATTTATCCAAATAAAATCAATTCTGAACTCCCCCCAACCCCCGGTCCCACCAAAATAAATAAATAAAAAATACAAAATCCACAACCTCCCGAATTTTTATTTATATATTTATTTATCCACGTATGTATGTATGCATGTATGTATGTGCATATGTATTTTACTGCTTCAGTCAAAGAAAAGGCAAACTTACTGTAGTCTCAGGGCATTGGGACTTGGGAAGGAGCTGCCCACTGGGAAGGGGAGACCCCAGGAAGAGTGGCCCATATTTGACTTTCTTCTTGGGGCACAGGTTGTTGTGGGGGTGCAGGCAAGCATAACACTTGGGGCGGATCTCTTAGTGGCTGTACTTCTGCGTGATCTGGTGGAGGGAAGGGCTCAAGGATGCCGCCACAGAGTTGGAGCAGCAGATGTAGGGTGGACTCTTTCTAGATGTCATAGTCTGAGAGAGGGGGGCTGTCCTCTAGCTGTTTGCCAGCAAAAGTCAGATACTGCTGGTCAGGCGGGCTGCTGACCTTGTCGTGGATTTTGGCTATGACGTTCTCCATGATGTTGCTGGGCTCCACCTCAAGGGTGACCATCTTGCCTGCCAGGTCTTCGCAAAATTCGCCATCTCTGCTTCCGCCTCTCAGCCGCCGTGTTAAGAGAGAGGACTCCTGAATTATTTTAACTGTAGGTCAAGTAATATTTTGATAGATCTCTGTCTGCTGGTCATTGTCTGTGGTCCAATATATGTGATCATTTTATTGAATGAGGACTCAATGCGCCCTCTGTCTCTTTGCACATGTTCTGTGGGCTAGTTTTTGCCCCAGGTAAAGCCCTGAGGAAGTTTTCAGATTTTCTAAGCACGTTAATCACAAGAATGGATTTATTTTCATTATTAGTATGTGCAGCCCCATATCGTAATTAGTCCAATATAAAGCTTTGCTCCTCACGCCGCCCCCCCCGCCCCCCGCCCCAGTTCAGTACTACTTGCAGTACATCTGAGGAGGGCAGAATGGCTGATTCTCTTCTTTTCTGTTTGTTCCTTACCCACTCGCCAGTTACTATTTCTGACCCTAAAGTGAGGGTGGGGAAGGATTAGGGAAAAGGTATACAATTTCTGGCTGTTGTGGTGTTGGTGCCCTCTGGCCTTGGAAGAATTTCAAAGCTGATTGTTACTCGAGTTTGGCTTCTGTGGTTTCTCAGGGGGGTCCCTACTCGACCCCTCCAATGCAGTTCCAATTACCCAGGCGATGGCTCCGCCTGGTGGCTGCTGAAGCCACCAGCACTCAGGCTCTGAATCTCAGGAGTCCATCCCTCTTCTAAGTCCGTTCATCCCACCAGCAGTTCTCATGGACCAGGTGCTATTGAAGATGGTCCCAGGTCATCTCCTTCCAGCACATCTCACATTTGGGACACCAGGAAGCATTGTTGTGCCATAGTCACTAGTACAAGTGCATATTGCTCTGAGGTTTTGCTCTCTCTCTGCCACCTGAAGCCCTTGCTTTTATATTGTTCAGGAATGTATTATTGATCTCTAGAAACTCCTGCTGACTTGAGAGAAGAGCATAACACCCTTTCCTCCTATCCATAGGGGTGTGTATGGGAAATACATATCACATCAAAAATCTGTCCAAAGGAATGATCTTCTTCTTGGTTATCTAAGGCCTTCTCTTTCATAAGATGGATGTGGATGATGAGATAAGTACAGCAACTCTGGTTTCTTAATCTCACAAGATGTCCTATAAGTGGTAATTAGGATATTGGGGGCATGCCACCTGTTAACATTGTTCTCTACCTTTGGGACTCAGTGGAAATGAGTAGACTTCAGGAAGAGCAATAAAACGTATAGACAAGTCTGAGGCTGTCAACTGGACACAAGACAGAGGGAGAAGTTATCTGGATGGTGATTTCTTTAGGAGACGGCATGTACAGAGTTTGATGATTGAATGAGAGTAAACATGAAGGCATGTGGTGAGTATAAAGTGATGAAAACATTCATGCTACTATGTGGTGTTTGTGAGTGAGTCAAGTTGGTGGGTGGCAAGGCAAAGAATCTTAGGAAGTATAGCAAATAAAGAGGGGAAACCACTAGGAGTAGGAGGGAAGATAGGCTGTTTCACAAAAATAAGTGGACGAAGAGTTTCAAGAAATTAAAGGAACATTTTAGAGAAACCTGGTAGAGAAGGGAAAGATAAGCCCAGATGGAACATGCCCATTTAGTTCTCATGCAATCCTGATGCTCACCAGACTTGGTGCCATTTCCTAGTCTACCCTGCCCTATATGTTACAGACACTTGGCTATACTATTTGTTTCCCATCAGCGGTATGTTTCAGCTCTGCTAGTCCTCCTCATCTCCTTTGTGAACCATTGCACTAGGTGGTCTCTAAGGTCCAACCTAGTTCTGAGAGTCTAAAAGGCTCTTGAGTATTTACAGGCATCCCATATATTAGGGCCCCCAGCTTAGCAGCCTTCATTCAGAGTGGTTGTGCTCTGAGTGGAATCTGACATTGAGATGGGAAATGAAAATGTGGCTCTGGTAAAGCAAATAGACTCAACATCTGAAGAATATTTATTTATGAGGCAGAATCCCCAGCTGGGACTTGCTAATAGAAGATGCTAGCGTTCTGGAGTCTGCTGATCATGACTGGTCAAGGTGATGTGACAAGTTTGGGCCCTGGAGCGCCCAGGTTAGGCCTCCTGCTAAGTCCAGGGGCAGGAGCTGTGATGAACTGAGAGAACTTATTAATGTAGTTGTTCAGGCAAACAAGCTTGAGAGTCTCACAAACAAGTTGAATCCAAGTGAAGGGAGGGCCAGGAAATGCTTTGTGCAAGGACAGGAGGAAATAGAGCAAGAACTAAAAGGAAGAACAGATCTGTAAGAATGGAGCCCAGGAAATGTGTGGTGTACATGGGGAGCCTGAAGAACCTAACAGTGTGTGGCTCTTTGGTCTCCTAAGCCTCCAAGAGGCAGTCAGGAGTGGAATCAGGTTGGATGCTGACTACTCATCCCCATCTCCCACACTCAGAGAGCCTGGCCAAAAAACAACCCACATGGGAGATTTTCTTTTTTTAGTTACTTGTTTGCATTTGGCTTTAAAAAAAATTTTTTTTTAATTGTGAAATGTAACATATACACAAAAAGTAAGAAATTTCAAAGTACATTGTAACACGTAGTTATAGGACAGATTTCTGAGTTTGGTGTGGGTTACGGTTCCAAATTTTAGATTTTTCTTTCTAGCTGCTCCAAGACATTGGAGATTAAAAGAAATATCAATATAATGATTCAGCAGTCATATGCAAGACAGATGATAGAAGATAGAACAAGATAGAAAATAGAAGAAATCCTATTGTCTCTGTTATAACTCCTCCTTCTCCTTTGACCCTTCTCCCAATCTTTATGGGTATTTGGGCTATGCGCATTCTAACTTTTTCATATTCGAAAAGGCTATTGATAATATGGAATATGGGGATGGAACTAGCTGATGATCTGCAGAGGTTGGCCCCTCTGGGTTTCAGGACTTATCGGGTCTAGGAACCCATCTGGAGGTTGTAGGTTTCTGGAAAGTAATCATAGTGTGTGAAACTTTTGTAGAATCTCATATAGAGCCTTAGGTGTTCTATAGGGTTGACAGGAACGGTTTTGGTTGAGGTTTTGCAAACCAAGGTAAATAGAAATATCTAGCTGAAACTTGTGTAAGAGTAGCATCCACAATAGCCTCTTGGCTGCATTTGAACTCTCTTAGCCACTGATACCTTATTTTGTTAATTTCTTTTCCCCCTTTTGGTCAGGCAGGTATTGTCAATCCCACGAATCCATGGCCAGGATCATCCCTGGGTTTCATATTCCACATTGCCAGGGAGACTTTCACCCGTGTATGTCATGTCTCATGTAGGGAGGAGGGCAGAGTAGGGCTTAGAGAGAGAGAGAGGCTACATCTGAGTAACAAAAGAGGTCCTCTGGAAATAACTCAGGCATAACTATAGATAGGCTTAGATTTTCTGCTCCATAAATAAGTTTCACAAGAGCAAGCCCCAAGATCAAGGGGTTGGCCTATTGACTTGGGAGTCCCTAATGCTTGAGACAGTATAAGGAGTTTCCCTGGTGGTAAAGCTTAATAGTTCCATATTTTTTCATCCCTTCCCTCAAAGGACTTTGCTAATACTTTTTTTTTGCATGGGCAGGCAGCAGGAATCGAATGCTAATGCTTTTTAATTATCTGCTCAACATACTCTGGGATGTACCCAGATATTACATTAAGCTATATAGAATTACAAGCCCTCATTCCCATTCTGGGTTCCATGTATTTAGGTTGTTTAAATGATCTATCCAGACAGGTTGAGTTAGATTATGTGCTACAGAAAATTTAGGTTTGGGACAAAATAAAGCTCTTCTCCTTTGGTCTCGTACAGTAGGTGAAGTTCTAAAATACAGACAATGTCCCCCTTATCCTTGTATTCTGATTTACCTTATTTCCAACCTGATCGGTTTCCTTCTTATCTCTAATTGAAGCCTGGTTTCTTTTTCGGTTTCTTTAACAGTTGTTGCATGTGGCAATGCTGACTTTCAGACCTGTAGAACTCCTATTCTGAGTCTTAAATGTCACACAGGTACCCGAAGTTCCAGGGAAATACCAGATTTTACATATATCTTAAAATATTTTACATATATCTTATATATTTACAGCATCTTAAAATCTAGAAAAAACAATTGCATCTCCAGACTAAATGTGACTATTATAAGAGCTTACAATCTAAGCCCCAATTTTCTTTTAAGTATTTTCTAAATGAGACCATACAGTATTTGTTCTTTTCTTTCTAGCTATTTTGCATAACACAGTTCCCCCCCCCCCCCCGCCCCGTTCATTCACCTTGTTGCATGCCTCACAACTTCCTTCCTTTATGTAGCCACACAATATTCGACCATATGTATATACCAGAGTTTGCCATTCTACTTCTCAGTCAATGCATCCTTCAGCCACGTCCATCCATTGGGCACCATGTATAATGTCCAAAGTCAACATTTCACATGGGAGATTTTTGTGTGTAGCTAGATTGCATTGCTACCAACACATTTAGGTGTAACTGAAGTGATGAAATGGTTTTCATATGTGTCTTGTAGTGTCAACCTTATTACTTTAAAACTGAACTAGGTATATTTAGCTGTTGCATTTAGTTGCTTTAAACAGCTGTAAAGTATATTGTGCATTTTAACTGACAGCCTTGAGGTAGAGCTTAGCGGTGAGGGGACTTTCTGGTAATAAATTTCCCCAAGGTGCCTGAAGAAAGAAACCTTCATTTGGGGTGGCCTTAGGGATATATACCCTCTTTTATTAAGTGCCATGTAGATGTAGTGATGTCTTTAGGGCCCACAAGAAATTTCTGGTGTGGCCCAGAGAAAAGAAAACAATCAAACAAACGAGGGAGAGGAAAGGGAAAAGAGAAACTAAAGAAAAAGGGAGGAAGGGTGCACGGCTGGTTCAGAGGTAGAATGCTCACATTCTATGAGGGAGACTCCTGGACCATGCACCCAGGAAAAAAAAAATTAAAAGGGGGTGGGGGCATGGTGGGGAATCGAGGCAGCCCTGATGGTGTGGGATAGTCAGCCATTCAGAGAGGTTCCAGGCAGCAGTCCCCAGCTTTGGGAAATGTCCCTGAGGGGGGTTATACCCCTGACAGGCCCACCCTCCTCCACCTATGCCTAGGATTCCCCCAGTCAGCCCAGGCATTCACCAGAATTGTCTAGTGGCAATATTGAGCGTGCTCTGCTACTAGCCAGCAGTCTGAAAAAATGTTGGCAACGCATGTCAGGGGTCAAGTTCAGAGAAGAAACCCCCAAAGTGGGGCCGGTTTGATCTTTCAAGTCTTATTCAGTGGCCACTGCTGCTCCTTGGGGTGGGGCGGCAGATAGGGGGGCAGCACCTCTCTTTTGTATGTAACTACAGTCCCCAGTCCCTTCCCTACCACCCCATCTGACACATCTTGAGCTCAGGGTCCCAGGCCCTTGATTCTCCCGAGGCCCAATAGAAAGTCAGAACTAGGAGAGGAAACGCAGGCTTGGGAAGCTTGGTTGGGTGGAGGGGCAAACCAGAGACCAGAGGCACAGTTCCCCTTTCCTCAGGATGGGCAAGGGCGTTTATTCCAATATAAGACGGAGAGGTGAGGGCTTTGCGAAGCCTAGAATGACAAGCACAAAGGGGCTGCTGGGTTCTTGCCTGGCAGAGGCAGTTTCCCCCCCTCCCTCTTGGGTTTCCCCGCTCCAGCACTTTCTCTCATTTCCATCTCTCCCTTTCCCATCAGTTGCTTCCATCTCTCCTCTCCCGGCTTCCTCGGTGGAAGACAGTGAGCTGGGCTCTGCGCACCCAATGGGATCGCTCGGGCGCCGCAGCACCCAATGAGACGGCGGCGCAGCCCGTGGTAACAGCTCGGCGTCCGCAGCCTGCCTGCCAACAGCGCGGGGCCCTCCCTGGCTGATGCCTATTATTTCTCTTAAGGGGACCCTCCCCCACCTCCTTCTGGCTGTATTTTACCTCTCCTCAGCACCCCTTTACTTTTTTTCACCTCTCCCGATTTCCCGCCCTGTGAATGTTTGCTTCCTACCTCCCCCTTGCTTTCCTTAACTCCTCTCTTAGTACAGCCCTTTCCCTCATTTTCTCTTTCTCTATTTTGACTCACCTTTCCTCAGCTACCTCCCTAGCCACGACAGCAGTAGGCTTACTGGGGAAGTAGAAAGAGATCCTAGAAATAAATAGATTTAGGACACACTTCGTTGGCATATTAAACTGAGCACAGGACTTTCTGGGTGACGCTGGGTAGGCAGGATTCTGGATGAGCTGTGGGCAGGAGGAGCTTCACAGCTGACTGCACTTTGGAGTCAGCAAGGTTTGGTCCTTAACTGTGCAGGTTTGGAAACTTTATCTTCTTAGTTTGCCGGAGGCAATCAGGCATTACAAAGTGGAGTCACACTACAAAATTTACAAGAAGGTAAGAGAAAACTAGAATGCCAATGTACTAATTTAGTGTGAGGGATAAACCTTTTGTGGCAGAGACTGGCTAGATGCTTGTCAATCCTGCTTTCCTCTTTCTGGCCACCAGGGAGGAAGGTATTGTCCAGCCTCGCTTGCAGGGAGGTGGAATCACATGATCAAGCTGTAGCCAACGGAACATGGGCAGGAGTGATACCTGCCACTTCCCCACCTGGCTCTAAACTGTCCCAAGAGACCCTTCCTGCCTTTGCTCTCACCTCTCCGTGGCTGGAAATGAAGGACTTTGCAGTGGAGGAGACACACAATGGGATGATTTTGGATACCTGAGTCGCCACCTGGAAGAAAGCCACCAGAAAATGCGCCTGACTCCCATTGGACTGTAATGCGGGCAGAACTTTCACCATCTTAAGACAATGAGTTTTGGAGATTATTTACTTCATAAGTGAGCATTAGTATTTTTTCTAGAGGAAAAATTACTTTGTTTCCACTGTTCCAAATACTTCTCTCCCCCATGCAAAAGTATATGAGAAACCTTGTCCTCAGATGCTTACTTGGTGAACAAGAATTTCATCAAAGCCCTGAGAAGTAATTAACTTAAGCTGTGGTATGAATTATGCAAGTATTTCTGCCTTAGTTTAGGAGGGGTTGCAAAGGAATTGCTGGAAGTAAGTCTAGGGAGTGGGGTCGGCATGAAAATAGTCCCTCTCCAAACACGAGATACTTTGTAATCACTTATTTATCTTTTGGATTAGGCACAGGGAAAGCAGGCGTATGAAAACCCAAAAAACCAAAATGTACAAACTCAGAAATGTGGGGTGAAGATGGAAGTTCCCAAACTTAAAGATATCAAGTGTCATGCTGAGACAGAAAAGAGTACAGGCCGACTAGGAAGAAATTGGCCAAAACTGTGGGTCAAACACACATATCCAGCTGTCTATTCAATATTTTCACTTGGTAGTGGAAATATTCTAACAGGCATTCCAAATCTAGCAGGTCAAAGTGCAATCCTTCCTAAATCCACCCTATCTCAGTAAGCATCTATTCTAGTCTTCCAATGGCTCAGGACAGAGACCAGAGTTATTCTTAATTTCTCCTTTTCTTCCATACACTTCCTCCAATTCAAGAATAAATCCTGTATTCTAAACCTTCAAAATATATCCAGAAATAAGCTTCCTCGTACTGTGAAGCTGCTACTACCCTGTGCCAAGCTACCAACATCTCTTGCTTGGATTATTGCAAAAGCTTCCTAACTGGTCTCTCTGCTTCCATCCTTGTTCCTCTATTATCTTTTCATCCCACAGCAATCAACATTGTTTATATAAAAATGGAAATAAAATCATATCAACATATTGCTCAATCATCCAAATGCTTGTCCTCATGTTGAAAATAAAGTCCCAGGTTCTTAGTGTGGTCTACAAGGCCTACGTTATCTGGGTCACTGTCTCCTCTCTTATCTCATCTCTTACTATTCTCGCTTCCAGCAGACACTGTGAATACCCAGTCCACATTCTCTGGCTTACTCCAGAGGGAGTAAGCAAACACCTCCCTAGGCTCCACTGGCCTTCCTACAACTGCCTGGATGTGTTCTTTGTCTACAGGAGCAGATTCCAAAAGCAATCTTCACCAGTGAGACAGGAGGTGAATAAATATCCAGCTTTCTGAGCCTTCAATGGGGCAATTCTGAAGCATGTTCCCTACTGTTCTAGTTTGCTAGCTGCCGGAATGTGAAATACCAGAAATAGAATGGCTTTTAAAAAGGGAAATTTATTAAGTTGCAAGTTTACAGTTCTAAAACCATGAAAATGTCCAAATTAAAGCAAGGCTATAGAAATGTCCAATCTGAGGCATCCAGGGAAAAGATACCTTGGTTCAAGAAGGCCGATGATATTCAGAATTTCACCTCTCAACTAGAAAGGCACATGGTGAACATAATGGCGTCTGCTTTCTCTCCAGGCTGTTTGTTTCATGAAGCTCCCCCAAGGACGTTTTCCTTCTTCATCTCCAAAGGTCTCTGGCTGCACAGGTTCTCTAGCTCTTTCCAAAATGGTTCCCTCTTAAAGGGCTCCAGTAAGCGACCTCACCTTGAATGGGCGGAGACACATCTCCGATGGAAGCCATCTAATCAAAAGTTACCAACCACAATTGGGTGGGTCACATCTCCATGGAAAATCAGAAAGCTCCCACCCAGCAATATTGAAATATTGAAATGAGGATTAAAGGATATAGATTTTCTGGGGTCCACAAATTCAAGCCAGCACATTTACCATCTCTCAGCGGTCCCCAGTGGGATTATTTATTGATTGATTATTTATAATCACACATTATTTATAGTGATCACATTATTTCATGTTGTCTACCATACTAGAGTATAGCTCCTTGAGGGCAGAACCATGACTGTTTGGGTCCCAACTGCATGCATAGTGGATATTCCATAAATATTTGGTGGATGCAAGAGTGAAAAAGTGAGTGAAGGAAGGAAGACATGGACCGAGAAGATGCATGATGTGCTCAGGGTGGAACCATTAGCCCAGCCAAGACCCTCCTCCCATCCCACTCTGTTCCTCACCAAAGCTGTTTGTCACTTTGCTGACAGGCAGGGTCATCCAAAAAAGTAGAAAGAGGAAAAGAAAAATGTAGTTTGGGAGGGTGGAACTGATAATCCAGGCTCTTTTAGCAGCCACTATTCCTTATTTCTTGCTGGAGTATTGGCACCTTTAAAAGTCTTGGCTGTCCTCCCCAACCTCCCCACTCAATCACAAACCGTAGTGCCTAGAAAAAAAAAAAAGAAAAAGAAAGAAAGAAAGGGGAGAAAATCAATGTACTAAATCTTCACCGGGCTCAATAGCAACTCCCCCTTGCAGCTTCCCTCTACTGGCCACAGAACTGCAACCCTCCAGCTCTCTCTCTGAACTTGACTCAAAGGGTGGCAAACCACCATGTTAGAAATAAGCCCCTCTCGTTCTCCAACCCACTGAGAAAACAAATGTTGATGCCTCCTGGACCATAGGTCCTGCCCTGTGCTCCCAACCCTGCTTCTCTATCCATTGATTCTCATTTACCCCTTTTCTGCTATCTACTCTCTTCCCTCTCAGCTTTCATTCTGTTTCTGTCCCACTTACCTAGGCAGTGGCCCATAAAATTTTCCATTCACAATTCAACTCTTTATCCAACTTGTCTTTCATGTGTGTAGGGAGTGAAACAGAGAGAGAAAATTGTTATCTGAGTGTAGATGGTTGAATTGAGAACAGAATATGATATGTTTTCATTCCCCCCTCTTAATGATGTTATTCTTAGCTTTCTCCTCCAAGAGTGAGCCATGGAGCTTATGGGTGCAGGAAAGGAGGAAGTAGGTGCACAGAGAACTAAGAGGCAACTGATCACCTTTGGGTATCATATCTCACTTACTTGACCTCTTTATCAAGAACTTGGTTTTGAAACCTAGACTTTATAGAGAAGAGGGCTTTCTAAATTCTAAAACTCTTCCTCTGACATACTAAGAGCCATACCTGGATGACTTAATGAGCTGGTTTTAGAAAGTCCCTGTGAGAGAGACAGAGCTAGGATAAGAGATCATACAGAGATTCTTATTTCCTCTATCTAGGGGTAAAATCCTTAGTTGTGTGTGTGTGTGTGTGTGTGTGTGTGTGTGTGTGTGTGTGTGTGTGTAGATGAAGGACAGTGGAGAGAAATAGGTCATGTAATGGGAGGGGGTTGAAAATATTAAGATGAAGGGTGGCCTTGTGGCACATTTATCTGGACATACTTTGAAGGAAGGGACCAACTACCAGTTGAATTTTCACCTTTCAAGTGTGATGAGAGAGCAGAGAGAGCAGTGGTAAGGCATTGTCTGAGGAAAGACTGGGTGAAGGGGCCTGAGGCAGCATTTCTGGCTTCCTATGGCCAGCTCAGGAAGAGCCAAGGATCCAGAAGTTCTTATCTGACTGAAAGAGGGTGTTGGCAGTGCTGGAGGTAGGTGGAGGCTTAGGGTTGGGACAAAGAGTCTGCTATGGGTAGAGACTTTGAGATCAGGGCAAATGGCAAGGACCGCAGTCCTCAGCTGCCTTTGCAGATTCCTCTCTATCTTCTGATCTCTAAACTCTGGAATTTGTGTCTATGTTCACTCCTTTAATGATATCATCCAAAGCCATGGCTTTTAATGCTGTCCGTGCAGTAATAATTGTCAAATCTAGGTCTCCAGTCCTCCCTCTTCCTTGAACTCTAGTCATTTACCGTCAGTTCCTTTCTTGACATTTCAACTTGGAAGTTGACTAGGCATTGAAGAATAAAAGTATCCCACACTGAACATACGTTTCTCCTTTCCCTCAAAAACAAAGCACAAAGCAAACAAAAAAGAAAAACCAAAAAAATAAAAAACCCTGCCCCATATCAGTCTTCCCTTTTCCATAAATGGAAATTCCAATCATCCAGTTGCTGAAGCAAAAACCATGGCATAGCCTTGATTTCTCTTCCTCTCAGACCGTTAGTCAACTTGTCTGCTCCGTCACTGTGCTACCACGCCGGTCCTCGCCACCGTCATCTTCCACCAGATTTCTGCACTATGCTACCACGCTGGTCCTCGCCACCGTCATCTTTCACCAGATTTCTGCAATGGCTCCTAACCGACCTCTTTTCCATCCTTGCCCCCCTACAGTCCATTTGCCACAGAGTAGCCACAGAGAGATTTTTTAAATATGAGCCATTCCTCTGCTCAGAATTCTCTAAGGTGTTCTCCTCTCATTTAGAGGAAAAGCGAAACTCCTTCCCATGGTCCCTGTGGCCCTCCACACCGTGGCTGTTCTCTTCCTCTCTCCCCCTCCCTCCTTCTAATCTAGCTGCGGAGACTCCTTACCCTTCCTCCAGTACATCATTTGCAATCTCTTCCTGCCTGGAATGCCCTTCCCTAAGATTTGATCTCTCCATTCCCTAAATTCCTTTAGAACTTAGCTTCAAATGTCTGCATATTAATGGCGCCTTCCCAGACCACCCTATATAAAATAACTACTATCCCATCCTGGACTCCCTATTTCCCTTAACCTATCTGCCTCTCCATGCCTTCTCCCTATATCACCTATCTCCTCCTCACATATTATATATCAATAGTTTATTTATGATCTGCCTCATGTTCAGAAGAATGTAAGATTCATGAGAGCGAGGACTTTGTTTTGTTCACTTCTCTGTACCCACACCTAAGGTACTGCCTAGTACATAGCAAGGACTCAAACAGTACTTGTTGTCCTCCCTAGCCCCTCCTCCCCCCACCATCTCTGCTAACAAGGCCATGAATACTTTCCACCTCCACACACACCATCCTTGAAGGGAACCAAGTGTGAAGGAAATCTAAATGCCTGAAAGAAGCTAAGTGCTATAAAAAGAGCTCATGTAAGCCAAAACACACACTGAGCAAGTTTTAATCTTATTTCTTTTTGTAGTTACCCAGTGAGATGGAGGCTGAAGATGAAGAAATAAAAGAGTTACATTTTCTTGGCACACCTGAGTGAGCTGTAGAAATAAATATATTTGTGTCTGCATGGTTTCCCCCCGGAGTTCAGGGAGCGCCTGTGACCAAGCTGCTACGTAAGATGCATAAGAGAAAAATCTCTGTCTTCAAAATGCTTGAGAGCTAGTTGGGGAGATAAGATACATATTATATAGGTGGAGACATCTATGAAAACGTGAACACATTCAATGATTACATAACCACATTACTTTTAACAGCCTTGGTCTGGATTTCAGGGTAATACTCATGTTGGGAAGTAGTGTGGGCAGCTGAGAGGACAAGGCTATGGCTGATCTCAATACCTTGCCTCTGGACTGGCCAGACTTGAAGCCAGGTGTTCCAAGGAGAGCTTGAGTAACCATCATGGGGAATGAAAAGCATCTGAGAAGCACTGATTGCTTTTCTTAAGGAAAAGAAGGTTTGTTTGAAGCCTAGCAGGAAAGGAATCCAAGTCCTGGATTGTATATTTGGAGTGGATGTGAATCTCAACCGAGGTAAGCTTTATTTCTGCTTCCTGGTGTTTGTTATGGGAATGTCTAGACATTGCTGTTCTGTTATGCAAGTTGCTGTCATATCCTATACTAAAGATGTGGCTCTAATACTCTGGTTTCTCTTCAGACCATATAACTCTTTTGCCTTTTACTAAAGATGTGGCTCTTTAATCAACAAATGTGGATTGCTCACTGGCCTTCAAGGAGTACTGCCTTCAAGGAGGTGAAACTCTAATCTAGTTTATGCTTTCCTGTGAATGGCACAGGCCAAGCCTCTCCCACAGTTCTCTGCTGAAGACAGCAGAATTAGGTAGTTCCTTTATTACTTATCTTTTGCTAATTACCCTAAAAATTAGCATTTTAAAACAACAAACATCAATTGCTTCACAGTCCCTTGCCTGTCCAAGAATTAAGTTGGGTCCCTCTGGCTGAAGGTCTGCCACAGGCTGCAGTCAGGGTATCAGCTAGGGATGCATTCTCATCTGAAAACTCAAAGGGGGTAAAGCCACTTCAAAGCTCACTTGCAAGGCTGTTAGTAGGCTCAGGAGAATCATAAGAAACCCACTCACATGGACCCCTCCCCAGGGCTGTTCCATGACATAGCAGCTGGATTCCCCCAAAAGAGCAAGAAGAGAGAACAGTCAAAATGGAAACCAGGGTCATTTTATAACCTAACCTTGGAAGTGACATCCCATTATTTCTTCCTGATTCTGAAGTGAACAAGTCCAGCCCACACAACAAGGGAAGGGGATTAAACAAGGATGTGAACACCAGCAGGAGGAAATCGTTGGTGTTATTTTCAAGGTTGCCCCTAAATTTCCACCCTGCTGCATGTGGATGCTACCTCCCTTGCTGCACCTGATAGGACCAGGGGCAGGCTCCTGATTCAAACACAGACAGTTCATTGGCCGGCTGACGTGTCTTGGCATGAGAGCTTCGTCCAATAGAAGCAATGATGACTAAATCCAATCAATTGTCATATCTCTACTTACAATTTGATCTGAAAATACAGCAGGTGGGAGCACACAATGTAGCTGAGTCATGTTAGCAGAGCATGAGAGCATGCATTCCTGCTGCTGAAGAGGCAGCAAGATTATATGGCTCTCGGGATTTCCATGAATCCTGACCAAGTTTTAGTGGCAGTCTGTAAAAGGGAAAGCTGTATATCATTTTCCTCTTATGAAACTGCTTGTTCTGCTTTTCATAACTTCCAATAAGTTCTTCCTGAGATTTCTAATTTATTCATTTTCACATGAAGTTTCTTACCTCTTGCAACCTAGGTGAAACTTACCCTCCAATCAGAAGAGTCTAACACTATGTGTTTGATAATCTGCAGAATGTCATAAACACAGTCAAACCCATAAATACATGAGAGATCACAGCACAAAGAGATCTGTCAATCAACAGGTATTTGTTGAAAATAGCCACCATTTATTAAGGCACTTATCTCAGTGCTTTACTGAATTATTTTATTTAATGTTTGCAATAATCCTGTGAGCTCTATATTATTATTTCTGTTTTACAAATAAAAACAGAGCTTTGCCCAAATACAAACAGCTGAGAAGTAGCTGAGCCAAGATATTGGGTTCAAGTCTTTCTGTTTCCAGTGCCCATTATGTTAAATCACCGTTCCAGAAACTTGGGTTCCACATGTGTCTCTACCACGAGGCTATGTCTCTTGGGCTCTCAGCCTGTTTCTTTTCTTTTTTAATTAATTTTCACTTCTATTAGAGAAGTTGTAGATTTACAGAAAAATCATGCATAAAATACAGAATTCTGTATACCACCCAATTATTAACACCTTGTATTAGTGTGGTATATTTGTTACAACTGATAATAGCACATTTTTATAATTGTACTATCAACTATAGTCCATGGTTTACATTAGGGTTCACAGTTTGTTTCGTACAGTTCTATGTTATATTCTAGTAACATATATACAATCTAAAATTTCTCCTTGAATCACCTTCATGTATACAACTCAGTGCTGTTAATTGCATCCACAATGTTGTACTATAATCACCACCATCCAGTACCAAAATTTTTCCATCACCCCAAATAGGAACTCTGTATAATTTCAGCATTAATTTCCCTTTCCCTACTCCTACCATGGTCCCTGTTAACCTATGTTCTGGTTTCTGACTCTTACGAATTTGCTTATTCTGAGTATCTCATATCAGCAAGACCATACAATATTTTGCCCATTTGTTTCTGGTTTTCTTCATTCCACATGATGTCCTCAAGTTTATTCCATGTTATCGTATATATCAGAACTTTCCTTTTCATGGCTAAACAATCCACTGTTTATATTTACCACATTTTGTTTATTCATTCATCAGTTGCTGGATGCTTGGGTTGCTTCCACTTTTTGGTAATTGTGAATAAATTCCACTAAGAACATTGATTTGCAAATATCTTTTTGAGCCTCTGCTTTCAATTCTTTTGGGTATACATCTAGAAGTGGGATTACCTGGTCATATGGTCTTTCTATACTTAGCTCTACTCAGCCTGTTTCTTCATCTATAACATTAGAAAAGAGATTGATAATGCTCGCCCAACCTATATAGGCTCCAAAGACTGTGAATGGCAACCTGTGGAGCTATGCAGTGCACATCCCGAGTCCCATTTTGGAAGTGGTTGTAAGGGCTGAATCTTTTTAACATTTTTGAGAACCTGCTCTTGGGATACAAAGATAAGCAAAACATGATCCTAGTTCTCAAGAAGTTCACTGTATAGGGAAGAGAGTGATAGGAAAAATACATTCAATAAGGAACAGTGTCACCACCATGTCATTCTTTTTCTCCTTTTAACTTTTTATTGAAGCATGACACAGACACAGAAAAGTACAAAATCTTATGTGTACAGTTAATGAATTTTCACAAAGTGTTCCCATCTGTGTAGCCACTCAGGTTAAGAAATTGGACATGACTCAGAAGTGTTCCAGAAACTCTAGTGTTCCTCCCATTTACCACCTTTCTTCTTCCTCCCCAAATGTAACCACTATTTTGACTTCTAATACCATGTTTGCCTATTTTAAAATTTTACAAATTTATATAAAATTAAATTTTATATAAGTGGAATACTGCCGCCCTCAGTTTTTGAGTCCAGTTTCTTGCTTAATCATGCTGTAGTGTATAGATGTGACTCATTTGTTTCCTCGTTGCATGGGAGTTATTTTATTAATATTCCTCAATATATGATATATCACAATCTATTCTACCATTGGTGATGTTTTTCAACATTATTTTCTACATTATTTCTGTCTTTCAACTAATCAAGATAATACTGTTCTAAACAACCTGATATATGTCTTTTTGTGCGCCCGTGTATGCATTTCTGTTGGCAGAAAATAATGCCCTCCCCACCCCTGAATGTCCACATCCTAATCCCTGGAACTAGTGAATATTTTTATGTTACATGGCAAAGGGGAATTAAGGATGCTGATGGAAATAAATGTTCTAATCAGCTCACCTTAAGACAGGGCATACTATCTTAAGTGTATTATTGGATTATCCAACCCAGTAGGCCCAGTGATTAGTCCCAATGTAATCACAAGGGCCCTTCAATTTGGAAGTGGGAGGCAGAAGAGAAGAGCAGAGTGATATAATAGGAAAATTCAATTCACTCTTACTGGCTCTGAAGGTAGAAGACGTGGCCCTGAGACTTGGCACATGGGTGGCCTCTAGACCCCACAAAGGTCAAGGAAATGGAATCTTCCCTAGATTATCCACAAGGAATGCAGCTCTCTCAATACTCTGATTTCTACCCTCGAGACCTATAGCAGACTTCTGAACTATAGAACTGTACAATGATAAATTTGCATTGTTTTAAGCCACTGAGTTTGTAATAATTTGGTATGGAAGTGATAGAAAACTTATACAATGATAAGTATCATCATTGGATATGTACATGTTCATCTCTTGTGCATATTTTCAAATGGATTCCCAACGTGGTTGAACCAATCTGCCCTCCTATCAGGAATGTATGGGCGTTCCCGTGGCACCGCATACATGCAGTGCTCGGTATCATCAATCCTTTTAGGGATAGCCATTCTGTATGGTGTCTCATTTTTATTTCAGTTTGCATTTCTCTGATTCCTAAGGAGATAGATTATCTTTTCATATGATTATTGACTACTGGGGTTCCTCATTTATGAAGTACTTGATCAAATCTTTTGCCATGTTATTCTTTTTTATTTTGCTGTGGTGATGAAGGAGGAATAGAATTTAGAACATAGATTTCCCATTTCCTATTCATAAAACCACTCTGCATAGCCAACTCCACAAAACTGAGATTTTCTTTTCGTTTTTAATGAGAGCTTTTTCTTTAACCTAGCAAAGAGAAGCAGATTCTAGCCTGGATCACAGTTTAACTAGTTAGTGAGCTCACAAAACAGCACACACATACACAGCGTTAAAACTTATAAGCATATGCTAGCAGAATAAAAAATTTTAAAAAATCCATAGAATGGCAGTGCACTAAATCAAACCGTAGACTATGGTTAATAGTGCAATTATAAAAATGCGCTTTCACCAATTGTAACAAATGTTACAATTAATACCAATGCATGGTGTTAATAATAGAGTGGTATATGGGAATCCTGTATCTTATACATCATTGTTCTGTAAACCCACAACTTCTCTACAAAGAAAAAAAAACGTATATAGGATGGTGGAAAGAAACATGGAATGAAGATTAAAGCCATGAGCAAATATTTTTTTAAACAGTAGTCATAAATACCAACAGGCTACTAGGATATTATTTATTGATTAATAATCTCTGCATGAGTCTATTTCATTCTGAAACTCTGTGGTGAGTATATTAGGGCTAGTCTGGATATTGAATGTTGAAATATGATTTTCTTTAACTGACATAACTTTCAAAATAAATCATTCATACAGTCAGTGACTCATACTATCCATTCCAGCATGCTCTGTTACTTGTTAGGAAATTTTTATTTAATTTAAGCATTTTCATTTTTGTATATTTTTATTGTGCACTGTTCAGTTCTGAGTCTTAGGCAATTGTTATAATAAGGTTACTAGTCAGAGGCTGTAGATAAAGAACAGCAATTCAATAATTAAAAGGCAAACCACGGAGACCCAGGTTCGCTTCCTGGTGCCTGCCCACGTAAAAAAAAAAAAGAAAGAAAAAAGAAAAAAGGCAACCAAGAGTGCAATCTGTCGAGTAGCAAAATATCTGATCCAAAAGTGCATGAAGATGGGCTAAAAGCCAAGACTATTAATGCAAACTATGATTTTTCCAGTGGTGAACCAATATGTGTTGATCTCCTGGGTTGCATAGGGGGATTTTGTAAGATAATCAGACCAACAGCTTTAGGCAAGACAATCCTGATTTTCATTTTCCCTTAATTCCTGGGAAAGAATTGGACAGATTTGGACAAATTCCTTCCAGAATTTCCATTTTAATACTTCCTACTATAAGGGTAGTTTCTATTCCCTCCTACTTATAAATTTCTTCCCTTTTCTTCTACCACTCCCACCTTCTACGTATCTTTCCATATTCAGAAAAAGTTTTTTGAGGACCAGAACTCAGTATTTTCCTCTTTTTGCTTATCTTTCTAAATATCTTTTCAAATTGCCTGCTTCCATTACCCTAATTCTAGCCACAATTTCTCATGTATGTCCTATGGATTCCTGGTCTGTCTGCATCCATCCTTGTCCCATCCCAGCCTACCCCAACCCCATTTTACAGAACCTCTGCACAACAGCAGTGTGATCTTGTTATTACACAAATCTGATGATATCATTCCTGTACTTAAAATGACTTCCCATTAGTCCAGACTCCTCACCGTGGTCTGAAAGGCCCTGTCTGATCTGGCTCTACCCTGCCTCACCAGCCTCTTCTAGAACCTCCCTCCCTCTTACACTCTGGACCCCACCTTTTGGAACATATTGTGCACCTTCCCACTTTCGAGGCTTTGCACGTGCTGCTCCTTCTGAGTCCAGAAGACTTTCTACCAACATTAAATCCTTTCTGCTTGGCTAATGGCTACCAGCCCTTTAGGTCTCAATATAAACATCACTTCCTCAGACCAGTCTCCAAGTAATCCCAGCCTAGGTCACATTGTGTTATTTGTTCTCAGAGCAACTTTTATTTATTCATTCTCATATTTACCGTAATTGTCAAACTGTAATTGCATAATTCATTCATTCTTTCAACTTTTTTTTTTGGCACTTACTATGCGCCTAACACTGAATATATACTGGTGAACAAAACAGATGGGGTATCTGCTCCTAAAGAGTTTGTAGCCTGGGCAGGGTTGGAGGGAAAGATGAGGCTGACAGTAAGCAAGAAAATTAATGAATGAAGGTATAGCATTAGATCTGCTTGTAAATTCCTTCCCCATACCTAGTGACTTTTTCACTTATGGTGAAAACACAGTGCTTCTGATTATACCATCTTTTATTGGCTGTACTCAGTAACTCCAGAAAGTTATTCTAAGGTACTCTCAAACATTTCTCAAGTACTTAAATAAGTATTTCTTAATGGATTATCCTTAAAGTGGAATAAAGGTTCCCAAAAGACATTGGAGGAAAGAATTGGCAGTACAGGTGGGAGAAGAAGAGAATTTGAGGAAGAACATTAAAGATGCTGTTTTACACATGAAATCTGTGTATTAAATTGTGTCTACACCTGCATAGCTGTAGGGTGAAGACTTGAGTTATAATTTAGAGTCCATATCTCTATCAACTTGAGCTCATCCAAAGCCCTAGGAGAAAAAAATAATGACTGGAGAGTGTAGAAGACTCCTACCAATTCACCCGTTTGCAAGTATTTAGAATGTACAAGAAAGACTGCTGAAACCTGCAATCAGAAGGCTTAGGTTCAAGTCCTTGTCCCCTGTTTATTAGCTATTGTGAATTTTGGAAACTGATACATTTCCTTGACATCATCCTCCAAATCTGTAAACAAGTGACAATACCAGTCGTGGAAATATGGTGCTGTTGTGAAAATCAAATGGGTTGATTTGAAAACTGTAAAGCACTATATAAATATGAGATCTTTTCCAATACTTTAAAAATACTACCTAAGGACATTGTATTAGAGTTTAATTAAAATAAACATCAAGAACAACACTGAAGAGAAGAAGGTGCAAAGAGGCAGCTTGACAGTGGGGCAGGGGGAGAAGGGAGTGGGATCGAGAACCACAGTGCTGATCTTTTTTTTTTAAAAAATATTTTTATTAAGAAATCTTCACACACATACAGTCCATACATTGTATACAATTAAAGGCTCACAATATCATCACATAGTTGTGTATTCATCACCATGATCATTTTTAGGACATCTGCATCACTCCAGAAAAAGAAATGAAAAGAAAAAAGAAAAAATTCATCGACTTCATACCCCTTACCCCTCCTTCTCATTGACCACAGGTATTTCCGTGTACCCATACAATGCTGTTTTTCCTGCCTTCATGCAGAGGTGTGTGCTGGAGGAGGGAGGGATGATGGGGTGATTTAAATATAAGAACCCTCCATTTTCCCCTCTGCTCCCTCCTTGAAACCTAGCCCATCTGCCAGCAGCTGAGCCCAGGGTCTGAGCAGTCACCCTGATCGGTACTGATGTCAGATTAAGAAAAAAAAAAAGCCAAAGTTCTGTATCTCACAAATCACACGACTCCTAGCTGAATGCCTGAAACAGAATAGCACGCAATAAATAGCTGCCTGAATGAATTGATGAAGAAGCACAGGGTACGGCCCAGACTTGGGGCACTGAGGGAAGGTGGAGAGAGGAGGTAGAAAGTTCTGCTCATTAACCGTTTTGTGATAAGGCCTTGGGGATACTATTGCCAAGCCCAAGATCCCCTTTACAAATTGCTGAGCGCCGCAGAGGGACTTTTTGCATCACACTCAAGCCAAGACATCCCCAAGATCCCTGACAATAAAGGAAACAGCAGCTGGAGCTGGCCAATAGGTGGGCCCAGAAACAAAGCTCCTGTGCGCCTCTACGCCCGATTCTTCTCCTACTGCCGGGTCTTCAGCGCCACCTAGTGGTGAACTGTTCAGGCGGGCCGCACCACCAAAGCACCTGCTAGATTGAGACTTAGATTCCTTGGTTTAGAGCTGTGAGTATTAAAGCCTTCCTCTAAAGGTCTGAAAATAAGAGACTATGTGGAAATAATGAGTAAATTGAGAGCTTTAGGATTAATGTCAGAGAACTTTAAGCCACAAAACTTAATTGCATCAATTGCATACTCAATTAGTACCAGGGTTTTATATATATACCTGTTGTTTTTCAACTTGGGGCATTGAGTAAGCGAGGCCAAAATCAAAGGTTAAAGCTGTGCAAAAGAAATGCAGCATTAAAAAGTGGAAAAGAGCATCTGACTCATCCCTTGCCTCCATGCAGGCGAAGTGTCATTTCTATTTCACATCTAAAGCAAGTGAGGCTTCATTAAATGCCCAAGGTCAAATGTCCAATAAATGAGGCAAGAATCCTGATTGAGTGGAGTGCTCTTTTCCTTTTGCCATGATGCTTCAAATCGCCCACTATCTTTTGCTGTTTGCCTTATTTTACTCCAATTGAATTGATAGTCTCTGACTAATGGGTCAGTCAGCTTTATTACATACCCACAAACTAGTCTCCTAAATGCTCGGGTCAGTTGTGTCCCTCATGCAAGAACTAGAATTTCCTAGAATTTTCATAAATTGACTGCCAGTTTATTTATTATATTTTTATACACATTACAATCTTATATATTATACTATCTCATATCTCCATTATCTGTCATGATATTTGAGGTCCTTCTAAGTGCATAATATTTTCCGATCTCATTAATATAATTCTTGCGGGCCACGGTGGCTCAGCAGGCAGAGTTCTCACTGGAGACTTGGGTTCAATTCCCGGTGCCTGCCCAAGCAAAAAAAAAAAGAGGCCAATAATATAATTCTTGATGAATTTTTAAAATCTATGTTTCCTTTGAGAACATATGTTTGGGGATTAAAAAGGAGAACTAGCATTAATTGAACATTAGATGTTGACTAAATATCTTTACTTTCACTAAATAATTTAACCTTTGTGACTAGCTCCTGAGCTAAATTAGAGAATTATCGTTGTGTTGATGAAAAAACAAAGACGTTGGCGATATTAAATAACCACAGCTAGTGACATAAAAACTAAAGATCAAGAAACTGCAGCTGGATTTCCTCTCTTGAAGTCTAGTTCTATTTCTACCACATCACTTGAATCTACCAGACTTGAAGCCAGAAAGTTTTATTCCCCACTTAAATACCATATAAAGCACTGTATACTGTATCAACCTCTTGGAAATTCATTGTGTTCATTTGTTTATCAAAAGTTATATCAAGTTCTAACATAAAAGCTCATCCTCAACCTAGTATCCCCAGCTCATGGAATTATTTTATATTGTTGTTTTAGTTCACATTTTTGTCATATCTATTAACTTTCCCCTAAAATAGTGCTCTACAATACACACAGTGAAAATGTTGATCTGGAAGATAATGTGTTGAAGAGTCTAATTGGAAAGATCTGGACTACAGACATAGTTGTGAACTGAACAAGTTTTCAGGCTTCCAAAATTGTCCTTGGACATTCTTGCCCAAAGCAGTTCAGAGCACTATTTTATTCTAAAACACTTGTTTGTGATCCTCCTTGTTCCAGAAAGAATTAATGTAGAGCAGAATTTCAATGATTCAGTGTTTATCTCTAGGGTTCTCAATGAAATTGTAAAATGTGTCTATGGTATCTTTTCACTTCCCCTCTTTGACATCTCTATCCTCTTCTTGGATTGCTTTCCACTCTAGCTGCTCATCTTAAACTGCCCAATCCAGTGTGCATAAGTTTCAAAGAAACCTCTCACGCCTATTCTGAGTCCCTCAGTGCTCATCAGCTTCATTTAGGGAAGACGATCTGATCAAATTCACTATACTATCAGTCCTTAGTCCTTTAAGAGTGTTTGATTTTGGAATGAATAAATCTCTAACAGGAACATTCCAAATAGTCTGGGAAAGAGTTGGAGAAGGACCATTAGGGTCTGACTCTCTACCCCAAATTTGTCTGTTCTACTTTTTTGTGCCATTCAGCTTCTGCCCATGTATTAAGCACTGTCCACACTGAGTCTCTGACCCTAGTACTAAAACCTAGGAGAGGACGCACAGATAGATGCAGAAAAAGCATTTGAAAAAATATGACAACCAATCATGATGAAAACTCAGAAAACTAGAAAATGAAGAGAATTTCCTTAATCTTATGAAGGGCACTGTCATGGTTAGGGACAGGTGTCAACTTGGCCAAGTTGTGGTACCTGTTCATCTGATTGGGCAAGCGCTGGCCTGTCTGTTGCAATGAGGACATTTCATAGGATTAGGTCATGATCACGTCAGCTACATCCACAGCTGATTCCATTTGTAATCAGCCAAAGGGGAGTGTCTTCTGCAATTAGTGATGCTAAATCCAATCATGGGAAGCCTTTTAAGGAGGATTCAGAGGAGACAGGTTGCATTCCTGCTTTGGCTGGTGAGCCTCTCCTGTGGAGTTCATCCAGGCCATCCATTGGAGTCATCGGCTTCGCTGCCTGCCCTGTGGATTTTGGACTCTGCATTCCTACGGTCACGTGAGACACTTTCATAAATTTTATATTTGCAAGTGTTCTCTGTTGATTCTGTTTCTCTAGAGAACCCTAACTAATACATCTTGGTACCAGGAGTGGTTCTTAAAGAACAGATTCTTAAAAATGGGTTTTTATGAATGGTTTTCTACTCTGACTGGGCTCAGAGACACTAAGGACTCTGATTCCCATAATCAGAATGACACTCCCAATCCATGGACTGAGTTGGCAAAGGAGATAGTCAAAATATCATCATTCGATTCTCCTAATGCTTCGCTTGTATGAAGCCAGACTCTGGGGGATAATGTTTTTGACACCTTTACAGAGTTTTGTAGAAATAAGAGTTATAGAGATGTTGGTTGGTTGTTGTTAGATACACTGTCTACATTAAAGGGTGAAAGGGATGGGCTTAAGGCTTCGAACAAGAAGCTTAAGTGCCGTCTGAAAGATGTAGAGGTTTCTATGAGTATCCTGAAGGAAAATTTTATTTCCTGTAGCTGTAGACTTGAGATCTCTGAAAATCAGACTCAGAATCTTATTGTTAGAGTAGCAACTTTACAACGTAAACTGAAATCTCAGTCTTGCATGGTGTCTGCCGTTAAAGTGAGGGCATTGATTGGAAAGGAGTGGGACCCTGAAAAATGGGATGGTGACATATGGATTGATAATGATGTTGGGGGTGAGGTTGAAACCCTGGACCATGCTGAGCCTTCTTTAGATAACCCTGTAATAGTCTGCCCTGAGGACATAGCCGCCCCACCTCCAGCCTGCCTTGAGGAATTGGCCACCCAACCTCCTCCTGAAGGGATTAGCCCTAGAGTTATTAATCCTGTTTCACCAGATGAAACTGCAAATGAATACCCTGAAGCAAATGGCTTGGAAGATATTTCTAATTCTTTTCATGACCCACCCCCACCACCCCTCATTTCTTCTAGACCTATAACTAGACTAAAGTCCCAACAGGCCCCTAAAGGTGAGGTACAAAGTATCACACATGAGGAGGTACATTATACTCCAAAAGAACTGTGTGAGTTTTCCAATTTATATAGACAGAAATCAGGGGAATATGTGTGGCAATGGATTTTAAGAGTGTGGGATAATGGTGGGAGGAATATAAGGCTGGATCAGGCTGAATTTATTGATATGGGCCCACTAAGCAGAGATTCTGCATTCAATGTTATAGCTAGAGCAGTTAGAAAAGGTGTTAACAGCTTGTTTGGGTGGTTGGTTGAAACATGGATCAAAAGGTGGCCAACATTACCTGAGGTTGAAATGCCAGAACTGCCCTGGTATAATGTAGATGAGGGGATCCAGAGGCTTAGAGAGATTGGGATGTTAGAGTGGATTTATCATGCAAAGCCTGCTCTTACACCCCAGGAATGTCCAGAGGATGCACCTTTTACCAGAACAGTGAGAAATAAATTTGTGAGACTAGCACCATCATCCCTCAAGAGCTCTGTGGTTGCACTTCTCTGTAGGTCAGATATTACTGTAGGAACTGCTGTCACTGAGCTGGAATCCTTAAACACAATGGGGATGACAGGATCCCGAGTTGGCAGAAGCCAGGTGGCAGCACTTAATCACCAAAGACAGGGTAGACGTGGGTATTATAATAGACAACAAACTCAAAGGAGGCATCAAAATTATATGACACGCAGAGATTTGTGGCATTGGCTAGTAAGTCATGGGGTGCCTAGAAATACAATAGAAGGGCAGTCTACTAAATTCTTGCTGGAGCTGTATAAACAAAAGAGTTCTAGGTCAAGGGAAGAGAAGTCTAACCTGAATTACAAAAACACAGAGTCACGGCCCCTTAACCAATTTCCAGACTTGAAACAGTTTACAGACCCTGAGCCCCTTGAATGAAGGGGAGGCTAGGTCCCTATGGGGAAGAAACCTGTTACACTGCCACAAATTTATACTGTTAACCTTCCTCTAAGTCTTCCCCAAGGAGACCAATGGCCTTTTACCAGGGTAACTGTGCACTGGGGAAAAGGAAATGATCAGATATTTCGGGGATTATTAGACACTGGTTCAGAAGTGACATTAATTCCAGGGGACCCAAAACGTCACTCTGGACTACCAGTCAGAGTGGGGGCTTATGGAGGCCATGTGATCAATGGAGTTTTGGCTGAGGTCCGTCTCACAGTGGGTCCAGTGGGCCCCCGGACCCATCCTGTAGTTATTTCCCCAGTTCCGGAATGTATAATTGGCATAGACATACTGAGCAACTGGCAGAATCCCCACGTTGGTTCTCTAACTCGTGCAGTGAGGGCTATTATGGTGGGAAAGGCCAAGTGGAAGCCACTAGAACTGCCCCTACCAAGCAAAATAGTAAATCAAAAGCAATATCGTATTCCTGGAGGGATTGCAGAGATTACTGCCACTCTTAAGGACTTGAAAGATGCAGGGGTGGTGATTCCCACCACATCCCCATTCAACTCTCCTATTTGGCCTGTGCAGAAAACAGATGGGTCTTGGAGAATGACAGTGGATTATTGTAAACTCAACCAGGTGGTAACTCCAATTGCAGCTGCTGTTCCAGATGTAGTATCATTGCTTGAGCAAATCAATACATCCCCTGGTACCTGGTATGCAGCTATTGATCTGGCAAATGCTTTTTTCTCAATAGCTATTAGTAAGGACCACCAGAAACAGTTTGCTTTCAGCTGGCAAGGTCAGCAATATACTTTCACTGTCCTACCTCAGGGGTATATCAACTCTCCAGCCCTATGTCATAATCTTGTTCGCAGAGACCTTGATCGTTTCTGCCTCCCACAAGACATCACACTGGTCCATTATATTGATGATATCATGTTGATTGGACCTAGTGAGCAAGAAGTAGCAACTACTCTAGATTTACTGGTAAGGCATTTGCGTGTCAGAGGATGGGAGATAAATCCAGCAAAAATACAGGGGCCTTCCACCTCAGTAAAATTTTTAGGTGTCCATTGGTGTGGGGCATGTCGAGATATCCCTTCTAAGGTGAAGGATAAATTGCTGCATCTGGCCCCTCCCACATCCAAAAAAGAGGCACAACGCCTAGTTGGCCTTTTTGGATTTTGGCGACAACATATTCCTCATTTGGGTGTGCTACTCCGGCCCATTTATCGAGTGACCAGAAAAGCTGCTAATTTTGAGTGGGGACCTGAACAAGAGGAGGCTCTGCGACAGGTCCAGGCTGCTGTGCAAGCTGCTCTGCCACTTGGGCCATATGATCCAGCAGATCCAATGGTGCTGGAAGTGTCAGTGGCAAATAGAGATGCTGTCTGGAGCCTTTGGCAGGCCCCTATAGGAGAATCACAATGCAGACCCTTAGGATTTTGGAGCAAAGCCTTACCATCTGCTGCAGATAACTACTCTCCTTTTGAGAAACAGCTTTTGGCCTGCTACTGGGCCTTAGTAGAGATTGAACGCTTAACCATGGGCCACCAAGTTACCATGAGACCTGAGTTGCCTATCATGAGTTGGGTGTTGTCTGACCCACCAAGCCATAAAGTTGGGCGTGCACAGCAGCACTCTATTATAAAGTGGAAATGGTATATACGAAATAGAGCCAGAGCAGGTCCTGAAGGCACAAGTAAGTTACATGAAGAAGTGGCACAAATGCCCATGGTTTCCACTCCTGCTGCCACATTACCTTCTCTTTCCCAGACCAGAGCTATGGCCTCTTGGGGTGTTCCTTACAGTGAATTGACTGAGGAAGAGAAAACTCGGGCCTGGTTTACAGATGGTTCATCACGATATGCAGGTACCACCCAAAAGTGGACAGCTGCAGCATTACAACCCCTTTCTGGGGTGTCCTTGAAGGACAGTGGTGAGGGGAAATCCTCCCAGTGGGCAGAACTTCGAGCAGTGCACCTGGTTGTTCATTTTGCTTGGAAGGAAAACTGGCCAGAGGTGCGTTTGTATACTGACTCATGGGCTGTTGCTAATGGTTTGGCTGGATGGTCAGGGACTTGGAAAGACCATAATTGGAAAATTGGTGACAAAGAGGTCTGGGGAAGAAGTATGTGGATAGACCTTTCTGAGTGGGCTAAAAACATGAAGATATTTGTGTCCCATGTGAATGCACACCAGAGGGTGACTTCAGCAGAGGAAGATTTTAATAATCAAGTGGATAAGATGACCCGTTCTATGGATACCAGTCAGCCTCTTTCCCCAGCAACTCCTGTTATTGCCCAATGGGGTCATGAACAAAGTGGTCATGGTGGTAGGGATGGAGGTTATGCATGGGCTCAGCAACATGGACTTCCACTCACCAAGGCTGACCTGGCTACAGCCACTGCTGAGTGCCCAATCTGCCAGCAGCAGACACCCACACTCAGCCCCCAGTATGGCACCATTCCCCGAGGTGACCAGCCAGCTACATGGTGGCAGGTTGATTACATTGGACCACTCCCTTCATGGAAGGGGCAGTGATTTGTTCTAACTGGAATAGACACATACTCTGGATATGGGTTTGCTTTCCCTGCACGCAATGCTTCTGCCAAAACTACTATCCGTGGGCTTACAGAATGCCTTATCCATCGTCATGGTATTCCACATAGCATTGCTTCGGATCAAGGAACACACTTCACAGCAAATGAAGTGCGGGAATGGGCACATGCTCATGGAATTCTCTGGTCTTACCATGTTCCCCATCATCCAGAAGCAGCTGGATTGATAGAACGGTGGAATGGCCTTTTGAAAACTCAATTACGGTGCCAACTAGGTGGCAAAAACTTGAAAGGCTGGGGTAATGTTCTCCAGGAAGCTGTGTATGCTCTGAATCAGCAGCGTCCGCTGTATGGTGCTGTTTCTCCCATAGCCAGGATCCATGGGTCCAGGAACCAAGGGGTGGAAATGGGTGTGGTGCCACTCACTATTACTCCTAGTGATCCACTAGGAAAATTTTTGCTTCCTGTCCCTGCTACCCTGAGTTCTGCTGGTCTACAGGCTTTAGTTCCAAAACGGGGTGTGCTTTCTGCAGGAGAAACAACAGTGATACCACTGAACTGGAAGTTAAGATTGCCACCTGGCCACTTTGGGCTACTTATGCCTCTGGATCAACACACCAAGAAGGGAATTCCATTATTGTCTGGGATAATTGACCCTGACTATCAGAAGAAAGTAGGACTACAACTACATAATGGAGGTAAAGAAGAGTTTTCTTGGAATATAGGAGATCCCTGGGGCGTCTATTAGTACTACCATACCCTGTGATTAAAATCAATGGAAAACTGCAACAACACAATCCAGGCAGGACCACTAATGGCTCTGAGACTTCAGGAATGAAGGTTTGGGTCACCCCACCAGGCAAAGAACCACGGCCAGCTGAAGTGCTTGCTGAGGGGAAAGGGAACATGGAATGGGTAGTGGAAGAAGGTAGTGATAAATATGAACTTCGACCATGTGATCAGTTACAGAAACGAGGACTGTAATGCTGTTTTGTTTGTGTTATACTATTTAAGTTGTAAGATATCAAGTTTAAGAATGAATGTTGCCCAAGGATTTGCACCCTATTCTGGAGAGATTTAATGTGTTTCCAGTTATATGCTGGACAGTTGAGTATTGTCAGGTAAAAGAAAGAATGTGTGCTTATTTGTTTTCATTTGGAAATTAAGTATGGTCTAAGGTGATACATACATATATATACATACATATATATATATATATATATATATATATATGTGCCAAGTTGACAAGGGGTGGACTGTCATGGTTAGGGACAGGTGTCAACTTGGCCAAGTTGTGGTACCTGTTCATCTGATTGGGCAAGTGCTGGCCTGTCTGTTGCAATGAGGACATTTCATAGGATTAGGTCATGATCACGTCAGCTACATCCACAGCTGATTCCATTTGTAATCAGCCAAAGGGGAGTGTCTTCTGCAATTAGTGATGCTAAATCCAATCATGGGAAGCCTTTTAAGGAGGATTCAGAGGAGACAGTTTGCATTCCTGCTTTGGCTGGTGAGCCTCTCCTGTGGAGTTCATCCAGGCCATCCATTGGAGTCATCGGCTTCGCAGCCTGCCCTGTGGATTTTGGACTCTGCATTCCTACGGTCAAGTGAGACACTTTCATAAATTTTATATTTGCAAGTGTTCCCTGTTGATTCTGTTTCTCTAGAGAACCCTAACTAATACAGGCACCAATGAAAAACTTATTGCCAAGATCACTTTTAATGATGAGATTCTGAATGCTTTCTTCCTTAGATCAGGAACCAGACAAGATTGCCCACACCTACCGATTTTATTTGCCATTACCCTGGAAATACTAATTAGAAAATAATGAAATAAAAAGAAATGAAATGCATTCATATGGGGAAGGAAGAACTATAACTGCCTCTATCGACAGATGACATGGTTGAATATTTAGAAGATGCTAAGGACTTTGCAAAAAAAAACGTACTATAACAAATAAAAAAATTTAGTAAAGTTGCAGGATCCACAGTCAGTACAAAAGAACAAAACTAATTGTATTTCTAATTATTAGCAGTAAACAGTTGGAAATTGAAGGTTAAACAATTCCATTTACAATAGCATTAAAAACATTAATAATGCAAGGAAATATTTGACAAAATATTTGTAAGACATATACTTAACACTAAAAATATTGTTGTAGTAAATTAAAGAATAATTAAATAAATGAATATTTATTTAAATAAAATACTATTTTCATGGATTGCAAGACTAAATATTGTAAAAAGATCAAATCTTCTCAAATTGATCTACAGTATTGAGTAAAATAAAATGGACACCTGCACTGGGCCTTGCCAGGAGGGAACCCCTTTCTGAGAAGGGCTTTCCAGTGACAAAATCAATTGATGCACAGGGGCTTTCCAAGACAATGGAGCTGCCAATAAGCAATACCTGGTGATAAAACTAGTTTCAGTTCAGTAGAAACAGCTTATCAGAATGGACAAGCTTATAATACTAAGGAATAGACATCTGCTTCCCACTTTGTAAGACCCCTTCTGTAAAATGCAAACTCAATGTCACTTGCTTCCATGTTCACCCTGTATGAGTTTCCCCCTTCCAATCCCTTGATGGAGCTCCCTTCTACTTTCTGAATGGGGTGATGCCCAATTTATGAATTGCTCAGTAAATCTGTGAGATCCTAAATTGCATGAAAAGTTTTTCTTTTTTTTAATAGATTTAATGAAATGTTAATCAAAATCATAGTAAGCTTGTTTGTAGAACTTGACAAGCTGATGTTTAACTCTACATAGAAATTCAAAGAACCTAGAATAAATGCTTTGAATTGTAATAACAATATTGGAGGACTTATACTACCTAATGTCAAGACATTAAATACCCTCAATCAAGATAGTGTTGTATGCGCAGAAGGATAGTCACATAAAATAATTGAATAGAATAGAGTCAAGAATAGATTGACATGTATGTGGTCAAATGATTTGCCAAGGTGATTCAGTGAGGAAAGAATAGTTTTTTTTGACAAATAATGCTGGAACAACTACATATCCATAAGGGAAAAAAGAAACCTTAACCCTTACCCTGTATACTTGAGTTAAGCAAAACTTCATTAAATAGGCCAAATAAGCTTGATCTATAAAACAAACAAACAAACAATAAATTGGGCTTCATTAAAATTTAAAGCTTTTTTTTTCTTCAAAATACACTGTTATAAAAATGAAAAGGCAAGGGATAGATTGGAGAAAATATTTTCAAAATATATATCTCAATGTTAAGAAGACAAAGCACCTAATTTAAAAAATGGTCAAGTGGGTGCATGGATGGTTCAGTGTTAGAATGGTCACCTTCCATGCAGGAGATCTGGGTTTGATTCCTGAACCATGAACCTAAAGAAAGAAAGGGAGAAAAAAAAAGGGTCAAGACATTTGAACAGATATTTCACCAAAAAAATGAACTATAGCTACATTAGACACATTAGGATGCCTACAATTTTAAAAAGTGACTATACCAAGTTTTGGCAAGGATATAGAGCCACTGGAAATCTCATACACTGTTGGTGGGAATATAAAATGGTACAACCATTTTGGGAAACCATTTGGCAATTTCTTAAAAGTTAAATGTACACTTGCCATCCATTCCTGCCATTATACTCCTAGCTATTTACCCCAAAGAAATGGAAACATAAACACTTGTCCCCCCAAAGATTTATATATGAATGTTGAGTGCACTTTTATTCATAATAGCCCCCAAATTGCAACAACCTTAATGTCCATTTAGAGGTGAATGGATGAACTGATTGTAGTAAGAGGAGCAAACTGCTAATACCAGAACATGAATGAATGTTTGAGAGAAAGAAGCCAGACACAAAAGACATGTAGTGTAATTCCAGTTCTAGGAAACTCTGAAAGAGACAGATCTAATTAACACTGGCAGAAGGCAGATTACTGCTGGTCTGGGGTTGGGGTCGGGGGGAGGGCACATGAGGCTTGACTTGGGAAGGGCAAGGGAACACTTTGGGGATTGAAATGCCTAATATCTTCTTTGTGGTGGTTACAGGAGTGTATATATTTATCAAAAGTCATCAACCTGTACACTTACAATGGGTGCAACTTATAGTATGTAAATTACAGCTCCGTAAAATAGATTTTAGAAATTGTAGAGAGGAATCTGAGATCAAGGAAAGGTGGATGCTGATGGATTTCAGTGATAAAGTGGGAGAGATTTCAGGAGGTTTATATGCTGAGAGGGAACAAGAGTGAAGATGGAGGGACTGAAAATGCTAGAGGGAGGGGCCAGCTGACAAAGCAGATTTCCTGAAGAGAGGAAGAAGGGGTTTTATCCAGGGCAGAGGTGGATGGATATGCCTCGGGTGGGAGGAGGGCTCATTCTTTCCTGAGCCTTCAGTGGAGGAGGATAGTGTGAGGTATTAAGTTTGAGTAAATATGGGTATTATTTTGGATGTGGGCAGGAAGAAAATGGAGGAAGTTGGTGGCTCATTCAATCATTTGACCCTTTTTCAGTGTTTATCTTATGCCAGGCACAGTATATATGAGGATGTGAGTATTCTATGGGAAAAGAAACACATCGTCACTGCCCTCATAAATTTTAGAATACAATGGGAGAGCCAGGCATTAGATAAATAATCACAGAACTAAGTATATATTACAGGTTGTTACGGACACCATAAAGGCGGAGGAAGCTACAGGAAAATATGTCAGGGAAACCTAACTTAGGCACATGAATCCCCTTGGGGAAATGACTGTTAAGCTTAAAGGAGGAGGATAAGTGGGAGTTAGGTGAGGAGTGAATGGAAGCCAGTTCCAGGGAAAGGAACAGCCTCGCGGAAGACCTTGAGGTTGGAAAGCTTTTGGTACATTTTGATTCAGAAACATAATTATAGGTGAAAATTAAAAGATTAATGTTAAAAAATGAATCCAAAGAAAACTCCTAGGAAATACAAGTGAATTTCTGAACACTAGGCAGAGGACTCTCTAAGAGTATGAAATAAGATTTAGCTGTATAAAATTCAAGATATTTTCTAAGGTCAAAACATATCATAAACCAAGTTAAAAGGCAAATAAACAAGGAAGGTATTTCCAACAAGAGAATCAAAGGATTACCATCCTTAATCTATAAAGAGCTTGAATCAAATTGATTAGAAAATCATCAAAATATCAATAGAATCCAGTTACTACAATGCCATGCTTCTAAAATGATTTAATACTTTGGTCATTTAGACGAAGTCATAGAATTTAAAAATAAAAATTAATGTAAAAAGCAAGTTGTAAAAATATAATAAATACAAGTAAAAGACATAAGTAGATATTTTATGGAAAAAAATTAAAATGGCTAAAAGATGAAAAACATCCATTTTTACTCATAATCAAAGAAATATAAATTTAAAAAGTGAAAAGCCATTTTCCCAGCACTTAAATAAAAGTAGAAGTTGGAATAAAATCTTAGTTAATGATGGCAAGGGTGCTATGAGACGGGCACTACATATACAGACAGTGGGAATTAAATTGTTTATACACTTTTATTAAACGATGTGGGTTAATGCATCAGTAGCCTCAATTGTATTTTTTCTGATTCAGTAATTCAAGTTCTAAAAATTCAAGGACATAATCATAAGAACATAAGCATAAATGACACCAAACATATTCATTATTTTAGTTGAAATCTTAAGGCTCTATTCAGCAATACAGCTCATTCAACAGTAAAGGGATAATTAAATAAATAGTGATGGATCCAAATATGGAAATATCACATTAATTGAGAAGTATTTTTACAAAATGAAATGATGGTTTCTCGTGCCTGGAATGATGGGGGCACTGAGGACAAGAGTCTTTTATTGCCACACATCTCCAAAGGCATTTCCCTGCCTGGAGCACTCCACTGAAGCTATCATAGTGAAGGAAGGGTGCTGTGCAATGCACCTTCTACCAAAAGAAGACACACATTTCTGAAGCAATATATGGCATTTGAGTGTGATGTAGTGACCCATTCATAGATGACATAAGAAAAAATGAAGTTTGAGAGGCCTCAGAGTACAAGAAAGCTCTTCTGCTGGTCTGGTACGATTAGCTTTGTCCTTCAGCCTTATGACCAAGCAGATCTGATTATGTTCCCGGTGTCTGGGGGCAGGTTAGAATGCTGAAAACAGCCTTCAGCAAGAACTGATGAAGGATTCACAGTGCCGGCCTGCAGATTTGGTTTTGTTTTTCCGGCCTGCCATGCCTTGCCAGAGCCATCATCTGGGGACTTACTGGAGGCCTGAGAAACCATCATGCTATGTCACACAACAATGCTTCTAACCAAGGAGCCTAATTCATGGCAAAAGAAGTTACATTATGGGCCACAGATGATGAGGATGACTGGTGCTATCATGTACCCAGCACCGAGAAGCAGCTGGCCTTATAACAGTGGAATGACCTATTACAATTCACATATGCTTTTAGCTGGTTAAATAAGCCCTTTCAATATGAAGTGCTACCTGCAAGATTGAGTATATTCTTTGAACTAACACAGTATACAATGCCATTCCTCCCTGAGCCAGAGTACATGAGACAAGGAACCAAGTCGGAGAATTAGGGATGTCACATCTCACAAACACTTAATGAAGGGTCCAAATGTTTGCTTCATGTCCCCATTGAATAGAGAATTTAATATGCAATAAAGAAATGCTGGCACCAGCAGAATAGTAGTCCTACTGAATCTGAAGCTTAGACTAACAGCTGGTCATTATGGTTCATAAGTTCACTGGGTAAACAGGCAAAAAATAAAAACGAAAAAAAGGGGTTATGCTTTTAGCATCATAAGATACATCTGATGCATCAGTTCATGTCTAATGGCTTCACCTGTCCCTTGTTCCAGCTGCCACTGTGGTGAGTGGCTCTACATGTGCTCTGGCTTTAGAGAGGTACAGCCAGACCATGTTCACATTGAGTCTGTACCCCATGCTTTTTGCCTCCTATTCCAAGGCTTCCTTATTGACATTGCTGGGAGGCGCTGCTCAGCACCATGCCTGTGCGTCCTGTGTGGGGATGTGGGGACAGTTGACACCCTTTGGGGCAAAACTTTGACCAGTTGGGGAAAAGAGTGGGTGGACAACTTTTCCTCCTCCCTCTTCTGCCCCTTCCTCTTCTCTAAGGGATAGTTTTCTGAGACTGTGTACATATTTTTGGAGGACAGTCCCTTGGATTGAACAATCAGTCACACTTAACGGAAGCCAGCTCAATAATACATCCTAATCTGGGTTCTCCCCATTTTGCTGCTTCACCCTTCTTGTTCCACATCCTTCTCACTGGTATTGTATGTCATAATAAAGCAACAACACATAAGTCCTCAGCCTCAGACTCTGCTTCCTGGGATATCCAGGCTAATACAACCAGCAATGTGCAAAAGGCGTGGGTGAGTATGCATGCACACACACACACACACACACACACACACACACACACACACACACACAGGCAGACATATCCACACGTAAAAATACTATTGTAGGTATAAAGGGAGGTTTTTTGAGAAGAACTTACAGAAAAAGTAGGAGGAAGAAGACAACAATAAGGACAGAGGAGGAGGAGGAGGAGAGGACAAAGAGGAAGGAGAAGAAGAGGGGGAATAAGCAGCAGCAGCAGAAGGGTATGCATGAAATGATCCCCCAAACTCTCATTATTCCACATTGAAGTGTGCTTGGATTGGGCACAGATGGATGAAAGGCCTCCAGGAAAGGAATCCTGTCTCCCATTCCACTTTTCATTTTTCTAGGGAAGTTGGGAACTATGCAATGAACTTGGTCAACTATGCATCGACAGGAGCATCCTCAGCATGGAAATAACTAGAATCGAGAGCTCAACTAGGGAAGTCTGCACACCAAGCCGGAGATTTTGTATTCTTCCTTGAGCTGGCTCAGTTTGGCTTAGCTAAGCTTCTGTAAAAGGGAAAGCAAAAAGAGTCACTAGGGACTTGAAGCAAAATATTTGTCTCTTCTCATCAGGGATTATTTGTCTTAATTTCGAGAGGAAATAAAATTGTTTCTACGCAATGATTGTAGGGAGGTATACACCTGAAACCCAGGGAATCCCTTGGACATATCTTTATATCGCCATGTCCAGTGGTAAATGTTCATGAAAGACTACTGCATTTCCATCCAGAAAGGACCTAGAACTCAAATCCCCAGGACTGACGATTGGGTGTTCCCCCACCCCTCCGAACCCTACCCAGCTGAGAGGCTGGCATAATGTAAGGAAACCCGGAATGAGTAGTGGAGGGGCAGGTCATAATTACCACTGTAGCCCAACAACTAGCGGCAGAACCAAGGTCTGTAACCTCCACTCATATTTCCCTTTTATAGTATCATATATATTTAGCTTTTAAAATTTAATTTCCTATGCTTTCCTCTTCCTTGCTTGCTCTTAAGATTTTGCTTCTTGTGATCTTCAGTGTAAGTCTGAAGTATCTGCCATTATTATTTTTTTCTGAATTTTTTTATTGACAAAATATAACAACATAAAAAACATGAACATTCTTAACATATGAACATTTCATTCTTGGTATGTAATCAATGACTCACAATATCATCACCTAGTTGTATAGTCATCACCACCATCATTTCTTAGTACTTGGATGGGAGACTGCCGTTATTTTTTTGATACCATTTCTTCTTATTCTCTCTACCTTTGCCTTTCTGGAGCTCCATTAGATGTCTTTTGATCTTCTCATTATCTATCCATACCTCTTAATTATTTTTTATATTTTTCCTCTCTTTTCTATATTTGGCTAATATCCTCAGATCTGTCTTCTAATTCAATAAATTTTTTTATCAGCAATATCTAATCTCCTGTTTAGCTTACCCATGAGATTTCAGTTTCAGTAACTATGTCTTATTATTATTTTAGATGTCCTATTGGGTTCTTTTAAAAAATCTACCTTTTCTCTTTTTCTTTGTTTTATCTTCTTCCTAAGGCTTTTATTTTCATTATATCTTTATTAATTATTTTTATTATAATTATTAATTATAGTTTACAAAATTTTGAACTATTTTGCTTCAAAGAGTAATTCATTTATTTCAAGTTTGTGAGGCTATAATTCCATGTTTTTTTTTCCTGCTAGCTGACTCAGAGTAAATTGTTTCTTCATGTTTTGTGACATTTTTGATTGTAACATCTTTAGAAATTTTTTTTTCCTATGAGAATTCTTTATGGTTGTGGTATAGAAGCATCTGCCCCAGAGTCCTTTTGTTTGTTTTGCCAGATATTCAAAACTCTTATCAGTCTGGGGCCAATTTTTATTTTCATTTTCTCAGTTTGGAGATTTTCATACCTCTTAGTATATATTCAAAGCAGACAGTTTCATTCAAGGCACAAGCTTAATGTTCTCATGTATCAGTGGAGATTCTTCTCCATTCCGAGCTCAGGCAGGAGCACTCAGCTTCTTTGTCGTCTTCCCAAATTGGTAAGTAGATTTTTTTCTAGTGGCTTAATCAGAGGTTTCACTTCCAATTCCCTGCCTTTGGAGAGCCCAAGTCCTCATCTCTTATACCTCTGTGGGTGCCGAGATGTGGCTCCCAGACTGCTGAGAGTCGGAGATGGACCTGGGTAACTGCGTCATCAGCTCATACCTTTCCACTTGAAGTTTCAATTCCTGCTTAGTTTCAGAACTTGTAGGATTAAACTCCTTGTTGCAATCTAAATTATGCACATTGAATAATCTTATATAATTTACCCATTATTTCTAGGAATTGGATCAGAATATTCAGATCTGCTACCCTGCCAGAACAAAAATTCCTGATGAATCTTGTGATTAGGGTAAGTACCTGTTGTTCTCGAGTGCCCTCTACCGAACGAATGATTCATGGTTAAAGGAAATAAAGAGATGCAGCTTTTCATTGCTCTGTAATTTATTCGGACATAATTAATAATTTATTAGGATGGCATGACAGTAACTACTATTTTGATTGGAATTTCAGTTCGCTCAAAATAACCTCCTGGTCTCTGTGCGCCCCAAGATGAACAGATCACAGAGACAAACAAACTTAAAATTCATTCCAGATAGATTGCCTGATCGTCTCCACTGTTCCTTCTTGCGGAGCACTTAGAAATTGAGTTTCTTTGGGAGGTTGAGTCTTGTGAAACCTTACTTGATGCAGTCATCTTGGATTTTACATTTGTCCCTTTACATTCTCATATCAAACAGGCAGTTGGGAAGTGCCAGCCAGGGGCTGGCTGGAGTCAAAGGGAGTAGGTGGTAAAAGATGACAAGGAGACACATTGACAAGAGAAGTCACATTCAGAGAAAGGTGGGGTTCATACAGTTCATGGGTGAGGATGATCATTACAGTAGGGTTTCGTAAAATCCCATGCTGTAATGTGACAGATATTCCTTCTCCCAGGAATCCCTTGCTTCCTTTGAAAGGCCTCATTTACATGTTTCCAATCTGGTAATAGTAGATGTAGTGGATATTAAAGGTCACAATAAAGAAAGGATTTTGAGCATAAATATCACAAGAACATTATTTCATATTTTTTTCTTAGAAACAAAGTAGTCCAAAGAAATATCTTTAAGCATAAAGTAAGTAAATAAGCCAAAACGAATGTTAAAGGAATTTGAGTATAATTTCCCATGACAGAGGTACTGACTCTGGGGATATTCTATTCTCACAAGCAGATTTTGACAGCGATGCTACAAGGAAGGCTATTGATGGTGATATGAGCAATATATTATTTTTTCTGAACCTTCACCTCTCTTAACTTCTAGTGAGCATGGCATTAGTGCAGCGCAACGAAAGAATGATTGTAGGAACACTACACATGTAAGCATACCATTGGTGCCAACTATCTTCTTTTTCTTACCTATTTTCACTTGTTTTTCCCCTTCAACCCTCAATAACATCTCTTTTTAAATCACAGTCTGCTCTCACTGTGTCTCCTACCTGCCAAGAGCCTGTTGCTTGCAGTTTATCAAGTTGATCCTCTTGGGTTCAGGTAATGGAACACCTTGACTCTAACTGGCTTAAACAAGAAAGAAATTTATTATTTATTATTTCATATATAGGATGTCCAGAGTTTGGGAGACCTCCAGGTACAATAGAATCCTTTGACTCAATCACGTCATCAAGGGCCCAGGTCTCTTCTGTCTCCTCCCTCTGTCATCCTCTCTGAGTTGGCCTTATTCCTGAGCTAGCTCCCTTCATGGCTGAACGATGGTTGCGGCAGTTTCAAATTTCATCTTCATGTATGATTCTATGCAGGAGGAAGAAGTGGGACCATCTCGTTCTCTTTTTTTTTCCTTTAACACCTTTATTGAGATATAATTCACATACCATACAGTTCTCCTATTTAAAACATACAATTTGGTGGTTTTCAGTATATTAACAGAGGTGTGTGATTATGGTTACAATCTATCTTAGAACATTTTCATCACTTCAAAAATAAATCTCTTGCCCATTAGCAGTCATTTTCCAGTTCTACCCAATCTGCTCCATCCCTTCCCCATCCCTAGGCAGCCTCTAATCTATTTTCATCTCTAAAGATTTGCTGTTGTGGGTATTTCATATAAATGGAATCATACAATTTTAGGTCTTTCGTGACTAGCTTTTTTCACTTAGTGTAATGTTTTTAAGGTTCACCACCATATCTGTCTTGAATCCCCTTATTTAAGGAGAAGGAAATCTTTCCTAGAGATCTCTCAGCAGACTTTCCTGTAAGACTTCCTGGTCTATATTAAGCTACATGCTCAATTCCTAATCCAATCACTGACAACAGAGGAGGGATTCCTATGTTTAAACTGATGTAAACCAACCCCTAGTGCTGGGGATGGGGTTATCTAGTCACATGCAATGTAGTCACAGGCAGGCAGGAGCTGGGAAGGTGAGAGGTGGATCCTTGAACAAAACTGGGTTTCTATTAGGAAGGAAAATGGGGGATATGGATGTTGGATAAAGAAGGAAAGTGTACACTACATTTAGATAATACAACATAATAACTGCAAATGGAACTCAGAATCAATGGTGAAAGAGGCTGCATTTACCTTTGGCTTATTTAGTCAATCAGTTTCTCCTTCTTCCTAACTTCATTCAGCACCTATAAACATCACACTCTAGGACAGTGGGTTCACCACTGCCACCATCACTAGCTACTCTATACCCTACCCCTTGTAATGAATTCTACCACCAGGTTAGGTGAGCTGCCCAACTACAGGGGACTCTGGGACATGGCAAAGGCAGGGTAAAGTAACCAAGAAGTAAGAGTCACACATTACCCTCATTCCAGCTATTCAACAGACAAAATTTGGCATGCTACCTTTGCTGTCCTAGATTTATGTGCTTGATATATACAACTGGGAGAGATATTGCAAGGTTGCAAGGTCATGTGTATGTACGAGAATACCAAAGAAATAGAGCACATGTATATCTTGTCAGTGAACCCAAAATTGGAATGTGGAGCCAACTTAAACCTCAGTTATTTCTCGCTTGGTTTAATCTTCTATTCTTCCACCCTAGGGGATGGTTTGATTGGGGATTTAAGTAGTCTTTCTTGTTGTGTGGCCCTGTCTCATCCCCTTGGCTCTTGCCCTACTTCTAGAAAAGAGGTTATTTCCCTCTGACATCTTTAATAGCAGGTTCTGAGCCAAGAGAATGTTACCTCAAGATTGAATGTTACACCAGGATGGTCTGTCATATTGGGAAAATAGTACACATATTAATACGTAAGACTCTTCCAATCCTGGAGACTATTGGATTGGTTGGCACATTTTCTAAAAGGAAACTGACTTTATTTTGTAGGCAACTGGATTTAATACTTTCAATATGTAGTTTATTTCAAAATGTACCAAGTACCATGTGTGGCAGTGTGTTAGATGTAGAATGTTGTTCTCCAAGGATACAGGCAAGAGCTGGAGATTGAGACCAGTTCCCAAATGCGTGCTAGGAATTAATGTTTTGCTTCTTGAGAGCCTTACTCGATAGTTAGCAATACAGAACAAAAACATGGGAAAAGGAGTGCATACGCCATGCCCTTTTTCTCTGGTTGTGCACATCTGAATATCTCTTTGGCCTTGCCTATCACTTGGATGTGTCATTCAGCCTCAGGCATTATGTCTGTGGAGCTGGTTCAGGCATATAAGGGGCCTGGTGTCAGTCTCTTTCTCTAGCATCAGAGATAGTTGTCATGGACCATTAGGTACAGCTTTTAGGGACTCTTCCTAACTATGAGAGGTGAGTAACAGAAAGTCTTAGGGATGCCTAAGCCAGAGTATCAGGTTTCTGCTGGGCTGCAGGAAACCATTTAAGGCTGGCTAGTGATTGAGTCTGACAATTTTGGTAACTGTGTATGTTATAGTAAAGAAGGGATTGGAAGAGAGTCAAGTTGGTATAGGTTTCCAAAATTCCAAACTGTACATCTACCTGCAGGAGCACATACAGAAAGGCCATCATTATTTCTGATATCCCCATTCTTTTTACAAAAATATATGATTAGTAGCTGAAGTGAGTGATGCAGACCAAAACCGTTAGAATTCATCAGGAAAGGAGCAGAGTGAGGGACTGCACAAATGGTCCTATTCAAACAAAGTGGGAGGCAGAAAAATTGTTCAGCTTCAGCATTCAATCACTGGAAAGTGTTGAAATATCACTGTGCCACAGGTTGGATTCTCTAGGAAGCAGGTTCTAAGATAAGTGTATTAGTTTCCTATTGCTGCTGTAACAAATTACCACAAATTTAGTAGGTTAAACAACACAAATTTGTTACCTTACTGTCCTGGAGGTCAGAAGTCAAAACTGGGTGCTAAAGACTGTAGTCCTTCTGGAGGCTTCCTTTTCCAGATTCTAGGGGCTGCTATTGGCTCATGGTAACTTCCCCATCTTCAAAGCCAGCAACTTAGCATTTTTATCCTTTCTCGCTGACCTCTCTCCTCTCTCTTATGAAAAATTTTGTGATTACATAGCGCCCATCTGGATAAGCCAAGATGATTTCCCCATCTCAAGATCCTTAATCCATCTGCAAAGTTTGTTCCGCCATGTAAGGTAACATAGTCACAGGTTCCAGGGATTAGTACATGACATCTTTGGGGGTGTAGGAGGAGGTCATTATTCTGTCTACCACAAAATGTTTAGTGTTAGGATCATTACCTGTGGAAGGGAGAGGAAGGAAGGAGGATTTAGTGGAAGGAGAATTCAAGCTGTGAGGCAAACCTGGTATCCTCGGTTGACTTTATGAGGAGCTGTGGGACTAGAATAGCCTGTCAGATGTACCTTGCTTTGGGATGAAATGACCAGACTTTTAATCCCCTTCTTAGAAGAATCATTTAACGTGGGCTGCCTCCATATTAAGGTGGCAAACCCTGAAGGGGCTCACAGCTGTTGGCTGGCTGCCCACAGCACTTTCAGCAGCTGGACAATGAATTCAGCCTTAAAGAGGCATCTAGATGGTGTATCTCCATGTCCACCTCTCAACCGTGGAGATGGTGCTTGAAAACATCCTTTGAAAGATTTCCATGTTTTAGTGTCATTCATGTCCTTATTCACTTAAAAGCTACCTATTTAAAATGCAGCTTTCCCTATATTCCCTCACAAAGTAGGGGGAGGGTGGGAGGTGACGTTCTTCATAAAGCATGGATTTTGCCTTTTTCATTTATAACTGCCTCCCCCAGAAGGGTTTGAGTGGGCAGTCATTAGCTTAACCAAAGTGACCCAGAATGGGAAGTTAGTATAGACAAATATTAATAATGTGAATTATATAACTTAAAAAGTACATGGGAGGCTACAACATTAATTTAAAATGTCGGTAAATACATCATATAATGGATACAGTTAAATCCTCAAAGATGTATTTGAGACTCATTCCCCTTTTGATACAGGCATCCCCCATTTGGATGTGACAAATCTGAGTTACAGGACTTATTGATTCTATCCGTACATTTATGCAACTTAAGGAGAGAATAAAATGGTCTCTCTTAGAGACCTACCATAGCCCTCAATCCACTGCTATACTCTTCTTCTTTGTATATGGGATGCTATGGAGGTGTCACATTTTTTTCTAATCAGATAATCCATGTAGAGGTCTGGGAACATCTTTCTACTGGAACACAACAGGCCCATATCAACATCTCCATTCACCGCTAAAGTAGGCCGAAGGGCTGCACCCAAAAGATACGTCCAAGTCCAAACCCCTGGGTTATGTCGATTTACTTGAAGAAAGGGTCTTTACAGATGTAATCAGGTCAATGATCTAAAATGAGGTAATCTGGGATTATCTGAGTGGGCCCTAAACCCAATGGCAGGTTTCTTTATAAGAGAAGGGGAGGGAGATTTGACACACAGGAGAAGGCCATGTAAAGATGGGGGCAGAGGGTAGAGTGATACTTCCTGCCATAAGTTCAGGAATACCTGGAGCCACTAGCAGCTGGAAGAAGCAAGGAAAGATTCTTTCTTAGAACATTCAGAGGGAGTGAAGTGCTGCAAATGTTTTGATTTCAGAATTCTGGTTTCCAGAACTGTGAGAGAATAGAGTTCTATTTTGTGGTAATTTGTTATGGCTTTAAGCCATCAGGGTTGTGGTAATTTGTTATGGCAGCCCTAGGATACTAATACAACCAATGTACTGGCCATAATCAAACGTATTTAGCCTTCATATTTAAGGAGTAAACTAACAAGCACGACAGATTTTGCCACAAAGAGCTTAAATTTTCTGATGGATTCATTGAGCACCCCTCGATCATTCTGGGATGATGCCTATTGTGCTATGCATGACCTCCACCTTCACCCCTCTGCCTCTCTCCTGGGGTGTTGTTTGCTCCCCAGTGGCATAGGCCTGCCACATTCCCTCATGGGCATTCTGGACATCTGCCTTGTGATGCCTAATCTTTTCAACAGTATCTGATTCTTCAATGCAAATAAAACCAGGGGTTTCTTTTTGCACAGCTCAACTGTACCCAATTGTTACCCTCAATGCCCTCTTCCCTGAACTGCAAGAGAGTCATTGCGGTGGCATCGATTTTCAGTGGAAAACTGAAACCTCACCCCAGTGCTGGTTCTTTGCTAGAATTCTTGCCCTGGCTGACCAGTGTTCCAAAGACAGATGGCCTGCTCCCTATAGACTTGGTGCTTTGAGTAACTCTTTCTGCTTTCGCCAAGTACATATTCTTTCTTTCAAGTTACCAAAGGGATCCCAGGGAACAGGTTTCTGGTTAGCTGGTGGTTGCTTGAGATATAGGCCATGGCCATGAAAAAATAATAAACAGCAATGCTTATTGAGCGTTAACTATATTCTATACATTTTTCTAAATGCTTTACATGTATGGACTCATTTAATCCTCATGGCAATCCTATGAAGTAGATCATTTTCATTATAGGAATTGAGGTATAAAGAAATTAAGTATATTGTTCAACTTCTTCAACTAGTATGTGGAGATTTGAGACTCAAATTCAGGCAGCTTGGTTCCAAACTGGCGCTTAACTACTATACTGCCTTGTTACAGACTAAGCGGCAGTGTGAAGTGCATATCCTTAGCCTTGTTAGTACTCTGCTGTCATTGAAGTCAGCCAGTAAGTCACGGGAAGCTGGATGCATGGAACCATCAATGCCGTGTGCATGACCAAAGTTACACAGCTGTATCATGTGACCACTTACAGGTAAACATATGTACACGAATACATGTATGTGTTTATTGGTCAAACTCATATCCATATGTGATGCAGATGTCCCAGCAAGACTGGCTTTTGATCTTAAGGGGATGAAGATGTAGAAATTAGTATGCAGATTCCTGCTGTTCATGTATGAACCAAAACAGAAAAAAACAAGCCTTAAAACAATGACAACAAAAAGTATACATATATGTGGAAGTTTTTTCTTTTTTTTTAAAGCTTCTTTTTAGAGTTTCTGATTGGAAAATTATGGAAAATTCATCAGCTGAACTTTTCTCACTTTTAGGAGCTACTGTTTTGCTGAAGCTCTAAAGCATATGTTTAGTCTGCCCATTAGGCAATCCAGCATCAGATCCCAGAATTTTCTAGCCAACAGGCGAGCAGTTCAGCAACTCATTTTCAGACACACATACTTTAGATAGCTGGAAAGGGAGAGTTGAAAATAACTCATTCTCACACACTCTCAATATCACAACATGTAAGAGGTTTGAGATTTTTTTTTTTAGTGATGTTCTTCAGTCTCCTAATTTACAGATGGAACCTCAGGAGAGGGGGCTAAAAAGTTCATATGGCTATTTAGGGTGGCCCAGGGAGGGTTAGAACCTGGCCTGGAGTTTGCCTAACTGCACCGCAAGCTCTTTGAATTTCCTCACTTTTCATTAAACATTAATTTAAAGGGAGATAAGAAGGATGCATTCTGCATTTAGTAAATGAGGGAACTAGATTGTAAGCTCTATGAGGGCAGGAGTCATGATGGTGCTGTACATGAGGGCATCTCTAGTGCCTGACACAATGCCTCGCACATCCTCACCACTCAGCAAATGCTGGTTGAGCAAATGATGGAAGGAAGGTTACGATAGAAGCCCAGATTGCCTGGCTTGATTCTCACAGTCATTTGGGGGCCTTGTGGGAGGAAGACAGAGACTTTGAATGCTGTCTGATGATGGCATTGACTCTGGATTCTCTATAGCATGCTTAATTTTTTTTTTTAATTCGAGCAGTTATAGGTTTACAGAAAAATGATACAGAAAATACAGAGTTCCCATATACCTTCTCCACCTCCCACACAGAGTTTTCCCTAAAATTAACATTTTGCATTAGTGTTACCTTTGTAACAGTTGATGAATCATTATTATTAAAATTATATTATGAATTATACTCCATAGTTTACATTAGGCTTCACTCTTTGTGCTGCTTAGTTCTATTCTGAGTAACTTATATACAAACAAATCATTTTAGCCCCTTTCAAGTATACAATTCAGTGGTGTTAAATACATTCATACTATTGTGCTGTAGCACTCTTGTTCTCTAGAACCCATTCACCGTATACTGTGGCCAGAGAGGTGTTTGAAATGTAAACCATGTCATGGTCATTCACCTCCCATTTGGTGTTAAGTCCAGACTCCTCACCATCATGGCTTACCTTGCCCACCTTTCCAGTTTGATCACTCCTCAGCTCTCTCCTTCACCCTCATTGACCTCTAATGTGCTAAACTGCCTCAGGCTTTAGATTTTTTGCACTGCCTGTTCCCCCCTTCTGCCACCAGGATCTCTCTCTCTTCCTCTTGATGTTTGTTACCTTGGCTTAAACTGCTCTTTCTTGCCATTTAGGTCTCAGATAAATGGCCACTTCGAGAGGTCTTCCTTAGACTGGCTAATTTAAAATAGCTCTCCTCCACCCCACTCCCTTTATCTCATTCTGTTTCATTTTCTTCATGGCACTCATCACCATCTGAAATCACCTTGTTCATTTAGTTTATCTATTTTTCCATTTAGTTCAAGTTCTTAACGGTGTTTGACATGGTAGGCTTTCAATAAAATATTGTGCGCGAATGGATGAATGAATGAATGAATGAATGAATGAAAAATGCACGCAGCCTCAAGGATGGTGTTGTACAGCACCAACGCCAGGATGGCCCCCGCTAACCCCACTCGGCCTGTCGCGTCAGTTCCGGGATCTTGCCTCAGCCCCTGGCCCGGGCAGCGCGCGCAGCCTCGCGGCGGAACCTGAGGGCGGTGGCAGCTGTTTCCCTTGAAGGAGGCGGGGAATCTGGAGAGAGGACACAGGAAAGGCAGGGCCGTGAGCGGGACCCGCCGTGGTAAGTGCGGCCGCGCTAGGGCGGGGAACCGAACCGTGGGCGCTCGGATGAAAAGCTAGTGGAGGGTTTCGGGATGTGGGGCGGAGTCGCAGGAGCCGAGCTACGCAGGGAGCCGCCGGGACCCACGTCGAAGTGTCCACGGTATCAGGACCCAGGCCTTGGAGACCCGGCCGCGGATGCTGGCGGCAGCAAGGCTGGAGGAAGGGAGGGAGAGAGGGAGGGAGAGAGGGAGGGAGGGTTGGGTAAGCGGGACCGGGGAGAAGGAGTGAGGCAAGGAAAGAGCTTCAGCTTCGCACTGATCGGGTGGTCGTTGTCTCGGAGACCACAGTTTTCGCTGCTCGAGTCAGATATCCTGGGTTCGAGTCCCAGCCCTGTGTGACACCCCCCCCCCCCCAAATTTATCGCTATCTTGTTAGGTTTTGGCGTACTTATTTGTAAGATGAGGTGAATAGTCGATTGGTTCATTCATTCTAGGCTCTTTACTTGGTACTGGTACTGGGCACAGGTGGATAGACAGAATCTGCCCTTGAGGCGCTTACTGTCAAGTGAGAAAATAACCATCTACAGGTCTGGGGGATAGAGTACAATTAGAATTTGAAAGTTTTTTTTTGACAAAATGAACTGCTTTTCCAGTGAGATGTTAATTTGAACATAAAAAATTAGACTTACTGAGATTGGGGATTTAGTATTCTGTTAGTTATTTAGAAGGAATATACATCGTTAGTTAATTTTATCATGACGATTTACGTGCTAGAAAAATTTACTAAGTACGTTTACAGCTATGGCCAAACTAGGTAATCAGAGTAGGTGGTGGTATCCTTATTTTACTAATTAAAAAATAGAGATTAAGGTTAAATGACTTACCCATACTCACCACCAATAAGTGAGGACTCTTGAACTAATGCTACGTAGCGTGGATATTTCTACATTTTTTAGTAATACATAAATCATTCATATATTAGATAAAGGGAGTTCCACTGGGTCAGGTGTGGTTATTAAACTGACTTTTATTGACTTACTGTCCTCTAACTTACTGGCCTTCTGCTCAGTCTCTACCCTCACTTTATCTGTACCCAAAAGTTGACCTCCTTTACAGCTATGAATTCTAAATCTATGTCTTCATCCAGATAATTTCTCCTAGCCTCAAAATGCTAAATTCAGACATCCCCTAGACAGTTCTACTTGGCTGCCCCTACCGGTATCTCAAATTTAGCATCTCCTAAACCACATACACTTGATTTCCAAACTCAACATTCCAAGTCTAAATAATTGCAGTCATTATCCAACCTGTTGCCAAGCACAAAACCTGTTTTCCTTCCTCCTCTCTCACCTCTTGCAAGTGTTATCATATTCTGTTTTCTAAAAAAATCCCAAATCCATTCTCCCTATCTGCATTGGCTCTTCCTTTATTCATGTACCTAGAGATTACGTCAATAACACTCCATTAGCTTTTTTTTCTATCAATGAATATTTCTCTTTAGCTTTTAACCTCAGCTTCCTCTAGTCCGTTTTCCAAACTAAATGATCTTTCTACTGTCTGAATACGATCATATCACTCACTTGCTTAAATCTCTTCAAAAAAATTTTTTTTTGGTCATCTTCAATGTAATTTCCAAAGTTTTTCATAATGATTCAAGGACTTTCTTCATTCCCTCCCCTCTACCCCCACCCCTACCCTTTATCTAAAAAGCACTGTTTCTCAGTGTGGTGTGCTTGTTGACTTCCATTAAAATAATGGGAGTACTTGTTAAAAATGAAGATGATTGGGCGGGCCATCGTGGCTCAGCAGGCAGTGTTCTCCTGGAGACCCGGGTTTGATTCCTGGTGCCTGCCTATGCAAAAAAAAAAAAAAAAAAAAAAAAAAAGTAGATGACTAAGCCCAATTCCAGAGTAAATCATAATCTTAGCAGAGTAATGGCCTAGAATCTGAATTTTTAAAAAATTATTTTATTTTATTTTTTTAAATACCAAAAAACACCAAGCAAATGTAAACATTCCTATTTTGAGCATTCCGTTCTACATATATAATCAGTAATTCACAATATCATCACATAGTTGCATATTCATCATTATGATCATTTCTTAGAACATTTGCATCTATTAAGAAAAAGGAATAAAAAGAAAACAGAAAAAAATTCATACATACCGTGTTCCTTACCCCTCCCTTTCATTGATCACTAGCATTTCAATCTAAATTTATTTTAACATTTGTTCCCCCTGTTATTTATTTTTATTCCATATGTTCTACTCATCTGTTGATGAGGTAGATAAAAGGAGCATCAGACACAAGGTTTTCACAATCACATAGTCACATTGTGAAAGCTAATCATTATGCAATCATCTTCAAGAAACATGGCTACTGGAACACAGCTCTACATTTTCAGACAGTTTCCTCCATCCTCTCCATTACATCTTGAATAACAAGGTGATATCTACTTAATGTGTAAGAATAACCTCCAGGATAACCTCTTGACTCTGGAATCTCTCAGCCATTGACACTTTCTCTCATTTCACTCTTCCCCCTTTTGGTTGAGAAGGTTTTCTCAATCCCTTGATGCTGACTCTCAGCTCAATCTAGGGTTTTTCTAAGTCCCTTGATGCTGAGTCTCAGCTCATAGAATCTGAATTTTTAATAGGTTCTCTTCATTTTAACAAGTTCTGTGCTAAAGTTTGAGAGTCCCTATTCTAATATCTAGTATATCTGTTCTAGATAGTCTTCCACATTTAACCAGCATTTTATCCATTCTTAACTACTTCCTGAACACATCCTGTTATGTTTTATGTCTTTGTATGTGTCAGGCTCTTTAGCTCCTTCTTTACTTTGGGAACTCTTACTTATCCTTCAAGATTTAGTTTAAAAATGACTCCCTGACCATGCGTTCCCCCCACTCCACTCTCGTTTAGGTTAGGTTCGTTCTTGTAGAATCTCGTAGGGATTCGTGCTCACCCCTCAACATCCATCCCACTGTATTGTAATTGTGGCTTTTACAATTGTGAGCAGTTATGAATAGACCTACTCCCTGCTCTGGCACTCAGCACAGTCTGGCACACAGGCACTTATTAAAGCTCTATTGAACGAAGAGAGTGATTTAGAGCCATGTGGATAGGAGCTGTTTGAGACTCTGAGATGTATCTTTGGAATCCTTTATACAAAAGCTTGAATTGTGTGCCAGATTCACCATAGGGTGGGCTTGGCACTGGCCTCTGTGGCTTCTGTTAAGATTAGAATCTTCTGTGGAAGCAGCTTTTTCATCTTGGCCTATTTACCACACTCACACACAGACTTAAAAAATTTTTGCTTAAACTTTTATGTGTTTAGAAAATAATTTAGAAGCTGTGTTGCAATTTTAAAAAGAAAATAAAAATCACCCATCATCCCACAACCAAGAGGGAGTTACTTTTTAATTTTTTGTCTATTTATATTGGTACTTTTCCCATTTGTGTTCATGTTTGAATATAATTAGGATAATACTAATTTTATATGGATTTTTCATCCTGCTAATTTCACTTAACATATTGAGTACTTTCCACATCAGTGAAAATTTTTAGTGGCAACATCCTATGGCTACATAGCTTATTCATTCAACAACTGTTTACTGAATGCCTGTTGTGTGCCAGATCTTATTTTAGGCTCTGGCGATACAGCAGTGACCCCAACAAAGTCCTGACTTTCATGGAATTTACATTCCAGTGGGGTAAATCAGCAAATAAATATAGGATTCATCACATGATAAGTGCCATGAAGAAAACAAGACAAAGATATACTTTGTCACTTTGCTTTTTAGAAAATGTATGCTAAATTACTTCCTTACAGGAGTGTGTGATGTGTCTGTCTCATTTTATCTTGTTATTGAAGAATATGATCATTTGAGAAAAGCATTAGTTTTATAGGTGAATAGTGAAAGTTCATTTTAATTTTCATGCTATTGATTATTCTGGACATTGAACATTTTTACATAGCCACATACATTTCTTCTCCCTTGAATTTTCTTTGTATGTCCTCTGCTAATTTTCCTACTGGGGCCTCGTGTTTTCTTCTAATTTTGAATAAGACCTTTATGTTACTATATTAGATATTGGGCCCTTTATATAATGGACGAACATTCTTAAGAGTGGTATAGTGAAATTGTAAAAAGAAATTAAAAACAGGTATGCTGGATTTGCCTTCCTTTGCTCTCCTTTCTCCTATTACAATGAGCAAAAAGTAGCTGGAGAAAGAAGGGAAAATGTTTAAGTAGAAATAAGGGAAGGAAGAAAGGGAGGAGGGCAGACAAAGAAGGAGGAAGGAAGGTGAGTGTTTGGGTGGATGGGTAAGAGTATGATCATGATGAGACAAGTAAGAAGATGAGAAGAGGCCAGAGAGAAGTGGTAAGAAAGAAAAGGAGTTAAGGAAGGAAAGACTTCAGAGAAGATGAAAGAATGGAGGAAGGCTTAATAGGGACTCTATATGATTACCTTGGATAATTTTTATTTTTTCTTTCTCTGGCTTTACTTAGCATCAAATCCCTAGGAGAAGATGACTGTGTTCTTTAAAACTCTTCGAAATCATTGGAAGAAAACTACAGCTGGAATCTGCCTGCTGACATGGGGAGGTCATTGGCTCTATGGAAAACACTGGTAAAGATCTAGCAGCCCTTTGACCCCATCTTCACCCCCAGCAACAAAACAGCCTAAAAGGGCTGAAGTTAAAATTGTGTTCAGCTGTGTTTATGTCTAGAAAACATTATGATAAAGATTAATATGTGTTATTAAGAACAAAATCAAATCTTGTAGACAGTTTTGTATACTTGAAACTATATGGAACCACTAACACTCATACTTCAGTGGATATTAATTACAGAAGTGAGACTGGAAGGGAGGCTATTTGTCTCCATTTTATTTCTAGTTGAAGAAATGGAGGCCCAGCCCAGGGAGAGAAAACTCACTTATCAAGTTAGTAGTTAGTAGAGATTGGAACTCATGTGTTCCTGTGGGATTTTATGACTTCAGTTTCTTACTAAGTCCTTTTGATCTGCCATCACTCCACTTACTGAATCTGTTTACTCTTAACCCCTCCATCTTTCTTCATCTGTTACATTACCTAGTTAATTTAAATGAAACAAAGACTTTTCAACCCCTTTATTTGAATAAGGAATTCAACAGAATTTTGGGCTTTCTTAGCTTTTAGGCATGGAGGGAGAAAAAAATGCCAGAGCTCCTCTTCTAGTTTAATTTGTCTGTTAAATAAACAGAGAAGCTTTATCTAAAAATGATTTTAATTATTTAGGCAGCCAATTAAATTGCAGTATTTTTTTGGGGGGTGGGGGGTACTTGGTCTGGGAATCAAACCCGGGTCTCCCGCATGTATGACGAGCATTCTCCCACTGACCCACCCAAATTGCAGGATTAAGGGCTGCATCTTTTTTTTTTTTTCAGTGTTCGAACATTATTGTATTACAGTTAGGTAGTATTGTTATCCATTTCTGAATTTTTATGATCAGTCCCATCGCACAATCTGTAGCTCTTCAGTTCCAATTACCCAGTATCCTGATGACCTCTGTTCTTAACTGAAATTATCCAAGTTCATTCATTAATGTTAGTTCATATCAGGAGACCATACAGTATTTGCCTTTTGTTTCTGGCTAATCTCACTCAGCATAATGTCCTTAAGGTCCATGCATGTTGTTACATACTTCATAACTTTATTCTGTCTTAGAGCTGCATAATATTCCATCATATGTATATACCACAGCTTGTTTAGCCACTCGTCTGTTGATGAACATTTGGGCTGTTTCCATCTCAAATAATAATAATTATAAATGGTGGTGCTGTAAACATTGGTGTGCAAATGTCTATTTGTGTCTTTCCCCTCATGTCCTCTGAGTAGATACCTAGTACCTAGTAATAATATTGCCAGGTCATATGGCAATTCTATACTTAGCTTCCTGAAGAACTGCCAAACTGCCTTCCACAGCAGTTGTACCATTTGACATTCCCACCAACGGTGGATAAGTGTGCCTCCTTCTCCACATCCTCTCCAGCACTTGTCATTTTCTGTTTTATTGATAATGGCCATTCTGGTGGGTGTGAGATGATATCTCATTGTGGTTTTGGTTTGCATTTCCCTACTAGCCAGGGAAGTTGAGCATCTTTTCATGTGCCTTTTGGCCATTTGTATTTCCTCTTCTGAGAAGTGTCTGTTCAAGTCTTTTGCCCATTTTGTAATTGGGTTGTCTATCTTTTTGTTGTTGAGTTGAACAATATATATTCTGGATATTAGACCTTTATCTGATATATTGTTTCCAAATATTTTCTCCCATTGTGTAGGCAGTCTTTTTACTATCTTGATGAAGTTCTTTGATGCACAAAGTGTTTAATTTTGAGGAGTTCCCATTTATTTCTTTTTTTCTTCAATGCTAGTGCTTTGGGTATAAGCCAAATAGGAAACTGCCTCCTATTATAAGATTTATAGGATATTTCCCTACATTTTCTTCTAACAGAGTTATGGTTTTAGAGCTGATGTTTAGGTCTTTGATCCATTTTGAGTTAATTTTTGTGTATGGTGTGAGATATGGATCCTCTTTCATTCTTTTGCATGTGGATATCTAGGTTCTCTAGGCACCATTTATTGAGGAGACTGTTCTGTCCCAGGTGAGTTGGCTTGACTGCCTTATTAAAGATCAATTGTCCATAGACGAGAAGGTCTACATCTGAACACTCCGTTCAATTCCATTGGTCAGTATATCTATCTTTATGCCAGTACCATGCTGTTTTGACCACTGTAGCTTCGTAACACGCCTTAAAGTCAGGTAGTGTGAGGCCTCTGACTTCATTTTTCTTTCTCAGGATACTTTTAACTATTTGGGGCACCCTGCTTTTCCAGATAAATTTGGTTATTGTTTATCTATTTCTGAAAAGTAAGTTTTTGAGATTTTAATTGGTATTGCATTGAATCTGTAAATCAATTTAGGTAGAATTGACATCTTAACTATATTTAGTCTTCCAGTCCATGAACACGGTATGCCCTTCCATTTATTTAGGTCTTCTGTGATTTCTTTTAACAACTTCTTACAGGTTTCTCTGTATAGGCCTTTTGTCTCTTCAGTTAAATTTACTCCTAAATATTTTATTCTTTTGGTTGCAATTGGAAGTGGAATTTTTTTTCATGATTTCCCCCTCAGATTGTTCATTTCTAGTGTATAGAAATACTACAGATATTTAAGTGTTGATCTTGTAACCTGCCACTTTGCTGTACTCATTAGCTCTAGTAGTTTTGCTGTGGGTTTTTTGGGGTTTTCACCATATAGTATCATATCATCTGCGAACAGTGAGAGTTTTACTTCTTCTCTTCCAATTTTGATGCCTTGTATTTGTTTCTCTTGTCTAATTGCTCTGGCTAGAACTTCCAACCACAATGCTGAATAACAGTGGTGATAGTGGACATCCTATGTCCTAAAATCTTGTTCCTGATTTTAGGGGAAAGTTTTCAGTTTTTCTCCATTGAGGATGATGTTAGCAGTGGGTTTTTCATATATTCCCTTTATCATGTTGAGAAAGTTCCCTTCTGTTCCTATCCTTTCAAGTGTTTTCAACAGGAAAGGAGGTTGAATTTTGTCACATGCCTTTTCTGCATCAATCGAGATGATCATGTGGTTTTTCTGCTTTGATTTGTTGATATGGTGTGTTACATTAATTGATTTTCTTATGTTGAACCAGCCTTGCATACCTGGGGTGAATCCTACTTTGTCATGGTGTATAATTCTTTTAATATGCTGCTGGATTCAATTTGCAAGAATTTTGTTAAGGATTTTTGCATCTATATTCATTAAAGATTGGTCTGTAGTTTTCTTTTTTGTGATATCTTTGTCTGGCTTTGGTATGAGGGTGATGTTGGCTTTGTAGAATGAGTCAGGTAGCTTTCCCTCCTTTTCAATTTTTTTGAAGAGTTTGAGCAGGATTGGTACTAATTCTTGAATGTTTGATAGAATTCACATGTGAAGCCATCAGGTCTTGGACTTTTCTTTTTGGGGAGCTTCTTAATGACTGATTCAATTTCTTTACTTGTGATTGCTTTGTTGAGGTCGTCTATTTCTTCTCGAGTCAGTTTGTTGTTCATGCCTTTCTAGGAAGTTGTTCATTTCATCTACATTGTCAAGTTTATTAGCATAAAGTTGTTCATAGTATTCTCTCATTACTTCCTTTATTTCTGTAGGGTCAGTGATTATGTCTCCTCTTCCGTTTCTAATTTTATTTATTTGCATCGTTTCTCTTCTTCTTTTTGTCAGCCTTGCTAAGGGTCCATCAATCTTACTGATTTTCTCATAGAACCAACTTGTGGTTTTGTTGATTTTCTCGATTGTTTTCATATTCTCAGTTTCATTTATTTCTGCTCTAATGTTCATTGTTTCTTTCCTTTTACTTGCTTTGGGGTTAGTTTGCTGTTCTTTCTCTGGTTCTTCCATGTGGACAGTTATTCCTCAATTTTTGATCTTTCTTCTTTTTTGATATAGGCATTTAGGGCAATAAATTTCCCTCTTAGCACTGCCTTTGCTGCATCCCATAAATTTTGATATGTTGTGTTTTCATTTTCATTTGCCTCAAGATATTTACTGATTTCTCTTGTAATTTCTTCCTTGACCCACTGGTTGTTTAAGAGTGTGTTGTTGAGCCTCCATATATTTGTGAATTTTCTGGTGCTCTGCCTATTAGTGATTTCCAACTTAATTCTTTTATGATCTGAGAAAGTGTTTTGTATGATTTCAGACTTTTAAAATTTATTGTGACTTGCTTTGTGACTTGGCATATGGTCTCTTCTTGAGAATGATCCATGAGCGCTTGAGAAAAAGGTGTATTCTGCTGTTGTGGGGTGTAATGTTCCATAAATGTCTGTTAAGTCTAGCTCATTTATTGCATTATTCAAATTCTCTGTTTCTTTATTGATCCTCTTTCTAGATGTTCTGTCCATTGATGAGAGTGGGGAATTGAAGTCTCCAACTATTATGGTACATGTGTCCATTTCTCTTTTCAGTGTTTTCAGTGTTTGCCTCATGTATTTTGGAGCGTTCTGTTCGGTGCATAAAAATTTATGATTGTTATGTCTTCTTGTTGAATTGTTCCTTTTATTAATACATAGTGTCCTTCTTTGACTCTTTAAATTGTTTTACATATGAAGTCTAATTTGTTGGATATTAGTATAGCTACTCCTGTTCTTTTCTGATTGCAATTTGCATGAAATATTTTTTCCCAACCTTTCTCTTTCAACCTGTGTTTATCCTTGGGTCTAAGATGCCTTTCCTGTAGACAGCGTATAGATGGGTCCCGTTTTTTAATCCATTCTGCCAGTCTGTGTGTTTTGATTGGGGAGTTTAATCCATTAACATTTAGTGTTATTACTGTACGTGCAGTACTTTCTTCTACCATTTTTCCTTTTGGATTTTATATGTCATATCTAATTTTCCTTCTTTTTATCTTTACTGATAGTTTTCATTTCTGCACTCTTCTCCACACCTCTCTCTCCTGTCTTTTTCTATCTGTCTCTAGTGCTCCCTTTAGTATTTCTTGCAGAGCTGGTCTCTTGGTCACAAATTCTCTCAGTGATTTTTTTAGTCTAAAAATGTTTTAATTTCTCCCTCATTTTTGAAGGACAGTTTTACTGGATTTAGAATTCTTGGCTGGCAGTTTTTCTCTTTTAGTAATTTAAATATATCATCCCACTGTCTTCTCACCTCCATGGTTTCTGCTAAGAAATGTATGTATAGTCTTAATGGGCTTCCCTTGTATGTGATGGATTGCTTTTCTCTTGCTGCTTTCAAGATTCTCTCTTTTTCTTTGACATCTGACATTCTGATTAATAAGTGTCTTGGAATACGTCTATTTGGATATATTCTCTTTGGGGTACGCTGCACTTCTTGAATTTGTAATTTTAAGTCTTTCATGAGAGTTGGGAAATTTTCAGTGATAATTTCCTGCATTAGTTTTTCTCCTCCTTTTCCCTTCTCTTCTCCTTCTGGGACACCCACAACACACATATTTCTGCCCTTCATGTTGTCATTCAGTTCCCTGAGTCCCTGCTCATATTTTTCAGTTCTTTTCCCTATATTTTCTTTTGCTTGTTGGAGTTCAGATTCCGTCCTCCAGTTCACTAATCCTATCTTCTGCCTCTTGAAATCTGACATTGTATATTTCCATTGTTTTTTTTATCTCTTCTACTGTGCCTTTCATTCCCATAAGTTCTGTGATTTGTTTTTTCAGACTTTCAATTTCTTCTTTTTTTCATTCCTTGCCTTCTTTATATCCTCCTTCAATTCACTGATTTGATCTTTGATGAAGTTTTCCATGTCTGTTCGTACATTCTGAATTAATTGTTTCAACTCCTGTATCTTATTTGAATTTTTGGTTTGTTCCTTTGACTGGGCCATATCTTCAATTTTCCTAGTATGATTTGTTATTTTTTGCTGGCATCTAGGCATTTAATTACCTTAGTTTATTCTGGAGATTGTTTTCACTTTTTTTTACCTAGAATATTCTTGCTGGATGACTTTGTTGTCTGTCTGTTCTTTGACATTCAGTTCAGCTTATTCTGGACCTCTAGCTTAGTTTTTGTTTAACAGATCAGAATATTTCAGTTCTTATTTTCTTGTTCTTTGCCCTACTTGTATGATATGACTTCTTTTACTCCCTTAGGAGGGTCTACTTAGGTATTACAGCCCCAGCCAGATTTTCCCAGACCAAACTAGCCTCCTGTCAGGAGGAAAGAGTCACCTATGTCAGTTTTCCCTGAAGGTGAGACCCAGCAGATTGAAAGGCTTTCCTATGAAGCCTCTGGGCTCTCCAGCAGGTCCCACCAGCGTAAGGTAATGTGGTACCTTTAACTTCAGCATACTCTCCCTGCTGGGGGCGTGGTAGAGACAGAGGAGAGATTGTAGTTTGGTTTTAATCCTTGACTTTTCCAGATCCTGGGGTCTGAACTCCTTGAGGGAGGGATTCCACCTGAGCTGGGCCCCACCCCTCTCCTGGGGAAGGCACAGGCTCCAGACAAACACTCAAACAAGCTTAATTCTGCCTATGCCTGGGGCAGGGGAGCCCGAGAAGCCTTGCAGCTGTGTCCAAAGAGCAGCGAAGCCTTAGAAATACAGCCCCCAAAATAAAAGAGAAAAATCCTTTTTAGAGCAGGACCCCGTTCTTCGGGTTTGCCAATCAAGAGCTTAAGTTCATACATTGCTCTGTGTATCTCCAGGTCCTATGTTGTCCCTCCTTTCCTTCAGGGCCCCGACCTTTTCAAATCCAAAAAAAACCTGTTTTTTTTTTTTTTTTTCTTTTTCTGTCAGCTCTGCCCCCTGTGCCCAGGGGCAAAAACTAGCGACCTCCATTTTTACTGGAGGTTCAGCTGAGCTGGGGGCCTATTTTTAGTAGTCAGAATTTGTTAATTAATTCCACAATTGGAGTTTTGTTGCACTTAGCCCCTGTTGCTGGTAAACTCTGGGAAGCAGCCTGTGGGGGAGGAGTGCCAGCTGCCATGGCTTGGGGGACTCATGGTTCTGGCGGGGCTTGCAGCCGGTCCGGTTGGTCCAGACTGGAGTATGCTGTGTGTCCAGTCACTGACGTGGCCCCAACAGTTGTCATGTACTGTTTCTGGCTATTTATTAGCTGTTCTGGAGGTCGAACTAAATCCCATACCTCGCTAAGCAGCCATCTTGGCCCTTCAATTCATTTAATCTAAGGGCTGCATCTTAAGTACATAACAACACTTTGAAATTCAGATATCTTAAATGACTGTTTGTCAAATAGAAAACAGAACTGTGATACTTTTAGTGTAAATATCCACACTGGAAAGAAAATTCATACTGATACTTTTGTGAATGTTCTGAATTCATCAGTGTTAGAAATAACTTTATGATACAGAATGATGTCTGCTTTTCTGCAGCTGTAGGGGAACACAGATCTTTTTCCTCTTCTTTCTAAGTATTCTCAAGGCTAAGTGCTCACATTTCATTGGCTAACCTCTAAATAAAAGAGCAGATCCTAGAAGCATAAAATCTGTAATATATTTTAAAAGGGCAGAATAAATGTTTTAATAAATGGAATATGAGGCATATGATGTTAACTTCTCCCTTTTCTAACTGCACTTGAGTCCTCAAAGAAAGGCTCATACTCCTATGGAAGTAGAAACTTCTTTTCTTTTGCAGGATCACCCAATCTAGGTCATGGGCTAGCTCAATCAGGAACAATCTCCCAGTCATTGAGGATTAATACTGTTTCTACCACTGAGGGAAGATTTGAGGCATTAACCTTGCCTCAGTTCAGGATGTCTTTAGATGTACCATAAAATTTCTTGTCAATGTACTCTTGAGACTTTAAAAAAGGCTCTTTAAGGTCATCAGGTCTCCATCACTAAGTGAGTACTGTGACAGCTTCATCTGAAACAGCTTTAACCAGAAGTTTGGTAGGATTGTGGAGACTAAATTTTGGTTGGTTTCCACCTTGGCATTCACTCTTACTGCCCCAAATGTAAACTATTATTGTCCTATTGCTATTTTTCTCAAACTTTTCTCCTGGGTGTTCTGGTACTATTTAGCCTTTTTTTTTTTTTCTTTTCCAAATCTTTATATTGCCAACCTTTTCTTTTACACAACCTATTTTTTTCCCCACGGAAAATTTTATGCTTAAGTCTTCTTGGGTAGAAGCTTCCCTGCCCTTTCAAATGGGCTGTGAGGTGAGATTGGCATTTTCCTAGCTCCCCAGTACCTTTTCTATTATTCTTCGATTCATTATAAAATCTCTTCTCCTTTGAGGCTCAGAATATCTGGCTATATCATAATACCATAAATCTTCCAGTTTTTGTTTTTTTTTAATCTTAGCTTAGTCTTTGGCGACTAGCTTATCAGTGTCTTTTTTTCTCCAAGTTCTGTTGTTGCCCTCAGTGCCCACATGTATTACGTATCTAACACCCTATCCTTGACTTCATCTATTCCAGGAATTTTCACTATTACTCCACCCTCTTTCAACTCATCTCACTCTCATTGACTGAGTGCTGAACCTTCTTGTCACTTACCTCTTTCACTTCTAAAATAAGGCACATTGGTATCCTCGTTCAAACTACAACCTTTTATATTCCAGTTTTCTTATTCTCTTACTCCTGTTCGTGAATGTTAAGACTTCTCATCTCTTGACCCCAACATTTTCTTCCCTTTCTAGCACTCTTCCCTGCTTCTTTACTTTCTTCATATCAGAGTCTTTGATCCAACAATTCACATACTCAGCTCCATTTTTCACATGTTGTACTTGGCCTTTTTAATCTCTCGTTTCCACCTCTTCACAGCCAAACTTTTTGAAAAAGTTGTCTCTGCTTCCCCACTTTATAGTGATGCCACATCCTGTCCGATCTGCATTACAGTTATTCTCACCATTTTATTCCTCATTCTTCTTGACTGCTCAAGCTTTAGATACAGTTGAGTCTCTTTGAAGCACTTTCTTTCCTTGGCTTCTGATTCTTAAATTCCTGTTTTTCCTTTTTTATCTCTAGCTGTGCTTCTCTTCCCTTATCTTTTACTGCTCCCTTCTACTCAGACATTAGAGTATGTGTATAGACTCTGCCTTAGGTCCTCTTGTCACTCTATGCCCTCTCTCTTCGTGATCTCCTCCACTCGCAATGGCTTCATCTACCAGTTATATGTTGATAGATCCAAGGTTTATATTTTCACAACGGAATACTCTCGGCTCCAGACCGCTATATACATTCAACTGCTTCCCTTGGCTACTTGAATGCTTCACAGGTGCCTTAAATTCAGCAGACTAAAAATAAAATTAAAAGCTTTGCTGCCAAACCTGTTCCTTGTCAGTAATTGGTACCATTTAGGATCCACCTAATGTCCCAAGCTAGATATTTAAACATCATCTTCCCTTCCTCCTCCTCACTCCCTATATCCAGGTTACATAGTCCAAGCTATTTTGCTGCTTCCATATCTCTTAAGTCGTTCATTTTCTCTTGTTTGTTCTCACTATCACTACCTTTGTCTATACAGTGATTATCTCTTGCCTGGATTCTTATTATTAGCTTCCTAACTGGTCTCCTTCTGCTTTTACTCCTCTCTAATCTGGCACACAGTTGCCAGAGTGATCTTTTCTAAGTGCCAATTTGGTTATTGACTTTCTACTGCTTTTAAAGTCAAGCCCAAAATTCTTATCAGCTCTCCTTAACTTGTCTGGTCTTGCCTCATTCTACACTTTAACGTATGGAACTTTCAGGTCTTCCAGAGTGACATATCTTTCTTTTTCAGGGTTCCTTGGAGGTTTTTTCATGTCACTCTCTCCTGGCACCCTCTCTCTCTTCTTCCCCCAACAACTAACGTTTCTTCAGGTCTCACATGTTGTTTTTTCGAGAAAGTCTTCTCTGTCCTCTCCACTCTAGGTTAGGCAGTCTTTCTACATTTTATCCATAATACTATGAACTTCTGTAATTTTTTGTTCTGTTTGTCTCTTATAGCATATGTCTTTAATGTCAAGGGCCCTGTTTGTCTTGTTCAGTGTTGTTTCCCCAAGGCCCAGCACATCATAGGTACTTGCCAGCACATCATAGGTACTTGACACTTATTTTATTTGTGAAGAAGAAACATACAAGAGAATGAAGGTATGAGTACTCATAGGGCAAAATCTGAACCCTATTGACTGGCCATTTCTGAATTCACTAACCTAGGCTGTTGAATCCTGCTGAATAAAATTATACAAGAAACCCCTAATCAGGTTCCTCTTCCATTTGCCACAAAAGTTATTTGAAATATTTATGAATTTCTCAGTTCTCTGTTCCACCTTCACCATCCTTATTCTTAGCAGACAACCTTAACCCCATTTTCAAAAAGAAAATGATACTGGGCAATTATCCCAACATACATTTATGTTCTTTCTTTCTGTCTTAATGGGATTAACCTAAGGCTAATCCCTCCAACTTTGATATATGTCTCATTCTTTTACCCTCTCACTGATTATCCTTTCGCCCTCTCGCTGGTTCTCCTTTCCTTCACTTGCATCCTGAAACTCATCTGCTCGTTTTCTTTTCCTGCTATGTATCAAAGCCCTGCGTATCTTAAACATGTCTTCACTGAGCTGCATATTTCCATTTATTTACTATCTCAGCTCTTCTCTTCCAGTCACACAGTTTTTGAAAGCAAAGTTCATTCTTGCAGATTCTATTTTCATTTTAGAATAAGCTTAGTAAAATTTGGTTTCTATCTCACCATTTGATTGAACCTGCTCTTGACAAGGTCACTAGTGGCCTCTTAATTGTGAAATTAAATGGATACTCTTCATTCCTTATCTTATTTGATCTGGCTGCCACATTTGGTTCTCTTTGACTGTAGCCTTTTTAGTTACCTTTAGGGAGTTGTCTTGTTGTGCTTGTGTCTTAAATGTTGGTGCACCCTGGGATTCCATTCTCATTCTGCACACATCTTAGTTGACCACAGCTGCAGTGGTGTTTTCTGATATATAGATTTTAGAATTACAATATTTTTCTAGCCCAAATCTTGCTTCTCTTGAGGTATTCTATGTGAATAGTACCCCTAGAGTGCACAGTACACTTATCCATCAGAATATTTACTCTGATGACATCTCTTCCAATGAAAACCTCTGAATGACTTTCCAGTGCCAGAGAAAAAAAGACCCAGTTCGTTAGAATGGCATAAACGGCTCAGAATTCTGTCTTTGTCTTGATTGTCCCTCACTCTGCCTTTGCATGTGTTCTTCCTTTCACTTGGAACACTTTTCCCTTTTTCACCTGGCCAGCAACTTCAAAAAATGTGTCCCAAGACTATGCTAAGTAATGGCAAAAATAGAATAATATGAAAGAAAAACTTATATGTTAAATAATTATTCTATACCTGGTGCTGGACTAGTTGTTTCCACATATGTGGTTTCATATAATCCTCAAAAACAGGCTTGTGAGAGAGTAATAGTATTTGCATATAACAAATAAGGAAACTGAGGCTCAGAGAAATTAAGTAATTTGCCTGAGGATTTGGATACTTATTGATAGAATTGGAATTTGGACTTACATTAATCATGCTCCAAATCCCATATATTTTCTTTGCAGGTAATAACTTTGAAAGGCAATGTTCATTTCAGTATGTAAGTTCTGCTGTATATATATATATATATATATATGTGTGTGTGTGTGTGTGTGTGTATATGTTATATATGCATTACCTTTTAAAAACCTTTCATATAACTTTAATATAAATGTTCCAGTTATGTTCCTTTTGTATTTTTAACTGTTCAGATGGAGTAAAACTCCTCTATTAAGTAGACAGAACACATTTATTAGCATTTACTATAGATTAAAGGTGAAAATTGACCAATTGCCCAGGGACTAACACATTTATTTCAAAACCTAAGCCTCCCACTTTCTGATTGTTCTTTTTTTTTTTTTCTCATTGTTCTTGATTATTCATTCTGTGTTGTAGTTGTTCTCGGTCTAGAGCTTTATAGTTTTGCATTTTTGTTCAACTCTGTTCTCTTTTTCTGCTTATTACTGTTTTCTCCTTTTTTTTTTTTTAGCTCCCTTTACTGTTTGTAACATATGGATGAGTATATTGTTTTTTCTTAAAGCTCTTTATTTTGGAATAATTTTAGACTTACAGGACACTTGTGAAAATGATACAAAACCCATATAGAGAACTCCAACATAACCCCCATACCTGGATCCACCAGTCATAACATTCTGCCACATTTGCTTTATCATTCTGTCTAGTCATCAGTATGTCTATTTATCTATTTTGTAAACATATGAGAGTAGGTTGATACATCCATTATGCTTCTTGAACATATTAACACTTCCTTGTACATTTTCTAAGAACAGGATAGTCACTTATGTAACGAGATTCATCTTAAGTTCACTTATCAAGTTTGAGAACCTTAACATTGGTATAAAGCTTATAGTTTGTATTCAAGTTTTTTTATATGTCTCAATAATGCCCTTTGGGCCTTTACTCCTCCATTATTAGATTCAGTCCAGGATCATGTATCATATTTAGTTGTCATTGTCTTTTCAGGTGCTCTTTTTCTTTTAAATTGTGGAAACATATATACAACATAAACTTTCCCATTTCATCACATCACCATGCAATTCAGTGGCATTAATTGCATATACATTGTTGTACTATCTTCATCACCATCCATTACCAGAGCTTTCCTGTCACCCCAAACAGAAACCCTACACCGATTATGCATTAACTTCCTGTTACCAGCTCTGCAAACCTGTACATTACTTTCTGTCTCTATGAATTTACTATTTAGTTATTTCAGGTAAAATCATACAATATCTGTCCTGTGTGTCTCACTTATTTCACTTAACATGTTTTGCAGATTCATCTGTGTAATGGCCTGTATTAGAACTTCATTCTTTTTTATACCTGAGTAATTTTTCATTGTATGTATATGCTACATTTTGTTTATCTGTTCATCCATTGATTGACATTTGATATACACCTAGAGGGAGGATTGACTGGTTATATTGTAATTCTGTGTTTAATTTTTTGAGGAACTACTACCTGCCAACAGTGGCTATATCATTTTGCCGTTTTTTTTTTTCTTTTGCGTGGGTAGGCACTGGGAATCGAACCCAAGTCTCGGGCATGGTAGGCGAGAACTCTGCCACTGAGCCACTGTCACCCACCCTTTTCTGCCTTTTTTTTACTGCTGTACCATTTTGCATTCCTATCAATAGTGTATAAGGGTTCCTGTTTCTCTGAATTCTCACAAGAACTTATGCTTTTCTTTTTTTTTTTTAATAACCATTCTGGTAGGTGTGAGGTGTTATCTCATTGTGGTTTTGATTTGTATTTCCCTAATAGATAATGATGATGGGTATCTTTTCATATGCTTATTGGCCATTTTTATATCTTTAGAGAAATGTCTTTTCAATCCTTTTTTAATTGCATTGTTCATCTTGTTGAGTTGTAGGAGTTCTTTTATATTCTGTATTTTAAACCCTTATCAGATACGTTGTTTCCAAGTATTTTCTCCCATTCTGTGGGTTATCTTTTGAATATATTATTTTTTCAAACACTTTATTGTGAAAAATTTCAAACATACAGCAAAAGTTGATTCTAGATTTTACTAGATTCTAGATTCACCTAGATTCTAAATTTTGCTAGATTTGCTTTATCACATATCTATCCATCTGTCCATCCTCAATTAATCTTATTTTTTGATGCATTTCAAAGTAAATTATAGACATCAGTGTACTTCCACCTAGCTATTTGAACATGCATATCAGTAATTAGAATTCAGTTTTTATTTACAGTATCTTTTTTCCTTTGGTGTAAAATTTACATACAGTGAAATACACAAATTTTGTGTACTTTTGCTAACTTTTGTCAGTACATACACATCTGTATAACCCCAATCCCTAGCAAGATATAGAACATGACCATCATCTAAAGTTTTCTCATGTCCCTTCGCAGTCAATCCCCATACCCCATCCCCTACTGAGGCAACCATTGTTCTGGTGTTTTTTCCTACCAGATGGAAAAAACTATCTACCAGACGGTCTAATAACACCTGAACCTTTTATTATTTCAGATCCCATATGTAAAAAGACATTTTTTGAAAACTAGTTTAAGAGTGACATAAAGACAAAAGAATAGTTTTCTTTTCTAGTGCTTTATATCAGTAGAATCATGTAGCATCTACTCTTCCTATAAGGCTTCTTTCTCTCAGTATAATGAGTTTGAGAATCATTCATGTTGCGTTTATTATTAGTTCATTCCTTTTTATTGCTGAGTAGTATTCCAGAAGATAAGTATATAATTATTTATTTTATACTTATAGAGCTTACCTTTCCTTGTTCTTGATTTTTAAGACTAGTGAACATAATATTTTACATTTCTTATTTTACAAAGTAAACAAGTCGTTTTATTATATGTATTTAATTTTTTCCCCTCCCATTAATAGGAAAAATAGTGTCTCTTGATACAGGATTCACATGACAATGATCAATAAGTGGTTGTATTTTGATGTTGATTTTAAGATTTTTAATAACAATATTTAATAGAGCAAGCTATAAATTATAGTTTTTTAATGGAAAAGTTATTTTGCTACAGATTTAAGGAAAATTGCATATTTCATTACTTTTCTTCTGTACTGTTTTCTGTTACTGCCTTTAGTTTGTGTTTCAATGCCAGATAATATTTCCAGTTCTTTTTTTTCATCATCTCAATATTTATAAGATTTTGTCTCTTTGGAAATCCCTTCCCCTTCTCATTGCTTTCTCCCCCCAAGTTTCAAATGTAAACTATGTGATTATTTTTTCCCTCTGCATAATTTCCCCCACAGCAGGTTGCAGTCATTGACAGGAGCACTAGGGACTGCTCTCAGGACTTGGTAAGAGCAATTGAAGAGGAGGAAATAACCTTCTTTGCTGAAAGTAAAGGGAATTTAAGTATTGCTCATTCCTCTTCAACTGCTCTTACCAGGCTTTCTGAGTTCCCTAGGGGAGAATATATTCCAGATTGTTCAGTTCATTGTATCAGCAGTTTACCTGCCATGGTCTTATACTCATTTCTAACACTTGTAGTAGCAAAGAGTCTGTTAATAAAAAGTAGAATAAGAAAGGAGACAGTGTAGTATAAAAGTAAGAACTAACACTTCCTAGCACTGTGACCTTGGTCTCTCTAAGCCTTAGGTTCTTCATCTGTAAAATGGGAATAATAGTAGTACCTTCCTTATTGGGCCACTGAAGGATTAAAAGAGATAATTGTGAAGGTGTTAGCGTGGTGCCTGACAAATAGTAAGGTTTCCTTAAATGCTAGTAATTGCTGTTACTGTGTGAGTAAACTTGATACAGTGTGCAGTATTGTGGAGTTAAAGTGCTGCTGGTGATTTGGGAAGACTGCAGCTGGTTGAAAAGGAAGACAAGGATCTACCAGAAGGTCTAATAATACCTGAAACTTTTATTATTTCAGATCCCATATGTAAGAAGATATTTTGGAAAACTAGTTTTAAGAGTGACATAAACACAAAAGAGGTGGAGCATAAAGCAGTTAAAACCAGGAAGCCATGGGTGAACCATTGTCTATCTGAATTGAGCTCAGATTTTCCTTTCATTATTGGGGGTCCTGTCCTTGTCCATCTCTCTCCATGACTTTGGCTAGTGAGTCTTGGCATAACTTCTCAACTAACTTTATTGGCTCAGCATTTAATAATGGCCTTGTTTCCTGCTTATTCTGACTCCTTGTTGTCGGGTACTGCTTTGGCTTAGAGCTTCTGGAGCCAGTTCTGTTTCCCATCTTGGTGTGTGATGTAGGACTCATTTCTTTGGAGCATCTAGCCCCTCAACTTAGCCAGAATTCCTTGTACCCTCTTGGAGATTTTTTTCTTCTTCTATTTGTCTAATTTGTTAGCATATAGTTGTTTATAGTATCTTTTTTAAAGAAAATGTTTTCACTTAAGAAATAAAAACAAAAAGAAAGAACAAAAAAAAATAAAAAATATTTTTGTTGAGATATCTTCACACAAATACAGTCCATCTAAAGAATACAATCAGTGGCTCATAATATCATCACATAGTTGTGTACTCATCACTGTGATCATTTTTAGAGCATTTGCATCACTACATGAAAAGAAATAAAAAGAAAAAAGAAAAAACTCTTACATCTCATACCCCTTACTCTGCGCTCTCATTGACTGGCAGTTTTTCAATCTACCCAATTCCCCTCCCTTGCCCCCCCTATTATTTATTTATTTTTTATTCATACTTTTTTAACTCATCTGTTCATATCCTGGATAAAAGGAGCATCAGACACAGGGTTTTCATAATCACCTAGTCTACATAGTACAAACTTTATAGTTCTACAGTTGTTTTTAAGAATAAAAGCTACGGGAATACAGGTCAATAGTTTCAGATACTTCCCTCCAGCTACTCCAATACACCATAAACTGAAAAGGGGTAGCTATATAATGCATAAGAATAACCTCCGGGATAACCTCTTAACTCTGAAATGTCTCAGTCACTGAAACTTCATTTTGTCTCATTTCTCTCTTCCCCCTTTTAGTCAAGAAGCCTTTCTCAATCCTCCTGAAGATTTTTAAGTCTTCTAAATCCTCAGCATTGGGCTTGCAAAGCAAATGTCATGGGCCTTCTTGTACCCTAGATTTTCATTGATATTGTAATTTTTTAATTCTCTGAACGTAAGAACATTAATCTTGATTACTATACATTGATAAGCATTGATTGGAGCCCATGTCTCAATTTCTGTGGTCAAAAAAAATTGCTTAGAAGAGGTAAAAAGAAGTGATTATCACTTTACCTGAGGGATGTGTTCAATGTCATTAAATTTATTAAGAACTTAGTAATGAAAATGATAATAGCTAACACTTAACCACTGCTTACTATGTGCCAGACGGTTCTAAACATTTTATATTTATGAACTCGTTTTATCTTCCTAACAACTCTATGAGATGGTTATTAATCTACTATAAGTAAGAGATTAATTATCTTATAGAGGTGAAGAAGCTGAAGTACAGCAAGATTAAGTACTTTGCCCAAAGTCACACAATTAGTAGTTGTCAGAGCTATGTATGATTTGAATGACACCAGGAAGTCCTGATCTTTTTGTTTTTATTTTAACTTTTTTTTATTGTATAGTATAACATACATACAAAGCAAAGAAATAAAAAAGCAATAGTTTTCAAAGCACTCTTCAACAAGTGGTTACAGGACAGATCCCAAGGTTTGTCATGGGCTACCATACCATCTTCTCATATTTTTCCTTCTAGCTGCCCCAGAATATAGGAAGCTAGAGGGCTTGAATTTTTTTTATCATCATAATTGACTTTTTCCCCTTCTTTTTTGTGAAAAATAACATATATACAAAAAAGCTATAAATTTCAAATCACAGCACCACAATTAGTTGTAGAACATATTTCAGACTTTGACATGGGTTATAATTTCTCAATTTTAGGTTTTTACTTCTAGCTGCTCTAAAATACTGGAGACTAAAAGAGATATCAATTTAATGATTCAGCATTCATTTTCATTTGTTAAGTCCTATCTTCTATGTATAACTCCACCATTACCTTTGATCTTTCCATGCCTCTCCTTAGGGTTGTTTGGGCTATGGCGATTCTAAATTTTTGATATTGGAAAAGTCTGTCACTAATATGGGGTAGGGAGATGGAGCTATCTGATGTTCTGGAGAGGCTGGGCTAGGTTTCAGGACTTACCGGATCAGGAACCCACCTGGAGGTTGCAGGTTTCTGGTAAGTTATTCTAGTGCATGGAACCCTTGTGGAATCTTATATATTGCCCTAGGTATCCTTTAGGATTGGCTGGAATGGTCCTCGTTGGGGGTTGGCAGGTTATGATAGGTAGCAAGGTCTACCTGAAGCTTGTGTAAGAGCAACCTCCAGAGCAGCTTCTCGACTCTATTTGAACTCTCTCTGCCACTGATACTTTATTGATTACACTTCTTTTCCCTCTTTTGGAAAAGAATGGTCAGGATGGAATTGTTGATCCCATGGTGCCAGGTCTGGATTCATCCCTGGGAGTCCTCTCCCATGTCACTGGGGACACTTTCACCCCTGGATGTCATGCCCCACGTAGGGGGGAAGGCAATGATTTCACTTGCAGAGTTGGGCTTAGAGAGACTGAGGCCACATCTGAGCAACAACAGAGGTCCTCCAGAAGTAACTCTTAGGCCTGCCTATAGGTAGTCTAAGCTTCTTCGCTACCTACATAAGCTTCACAAGAATGAGCCTCATGATTGAGGATATGGCCTATTGATTTGGGTGTCTCTGAAGTTTGACACAGTTTGGGCCCTGGCCACGGAGGACCTGGGACTCCAGAGGGAGAAAGTGACAGTGCATATTCTTAGGGAAATCCCTGGGCTGACCCAGGGGTTGGCTGGGAGGGTCCCAGCATGGACTCCTGTGAGAAGTTACCTCACCCTCCCTGGAATGCTGTGTGGTTTACTGGTTCTGTGCATGGACTTCGGACCCACTCTGCTTGAGTTTAAATTCTCATGCTGCAACTAATTAGCTCTGTGACTCTGGGACAATTACTTAAACTTTCTGTGCCTCAGACTTCTCTTTTAAACAGGCAGGATAATAAGAATACTTAAATCCTGAGGTTGCTGAGAGGATACAGTGAGTCATTATTTGAAAACGTTTAACACAGTACCTGTTGCCTATTTAGTGTAGTATTTTGCTTTGTTTTGCTTTGCCTTAAACCTCATAAGAGCATTCATTTCTTTAGACAAAGTGGCCCAAATGCAGTATCAGGGAGGAGGCGTTCTCAGCATCTGGCTGATCCTGAGGGATGACACTTTTTTTGAAAATACGAATTTCCAGACATTTTGTGACACAATGTGCTGAAGTTGCTGGTAGGTACACCCTGTGTCACAACCACTTGCCCAGCCCCAGCCCCGAGGGTGCTTTCGTCAAGACCCTGCCTGGCAAACACAGTGACCTGATTGATGAATAGTTCAGCCTGACCCAGAGGCAGGTACTGGACAGCCCTGGGGTGTTTTCCTTCAGGTAATTCTAGGAGCACCGAGGCTCCTAAGAATACTTGCTTCCCCTGTCAGGCAACTCTGAGCAGACACCTGTCACTTGCCAGGCAGCCCTGAGCAAACAACCCTCACCAGGCCTGGGCCTCCCTATGACCTCCTACAGCCTGGGAATCAGGAAAGCCCAGGAGGGACCTGACCAGTGGAACCCCAGGAGGTGGCACAGGGGACCACAAAGGGTCCAAGATGAACGGACGCCTGCCTGCAATAGGGTAGCAGAGAAGATGTGGGGGCTGATGTGTTTCCAGGAGTGGCATCAAGCAGGCAGTATTGGAATGGTGAAGAGCCCAGCCCTGGAGAAGACTGGCATCCGAACCCTGGGCCTTCCACTTATTAGCTGTGTGAGCTTTGGGGCAAGTAACCTTAGCTGCCTCAAGCCTCGATTCCTTTACCTGTGAAATGGGCATAGTATGAGTCTGGTTGCTTTGTGAGGTTTAAGTGAGATAATGCCCAGAAAGTAATTCCAAGGGGTCTGTCTAGTGCATAGGTGAATGCTCAACGAGTAATTGACGATTAAGCCACACATTGGGTATTTTGTGCAACTAGCCCTAGGCCTCACTGACTGACAGCTGAGCCATCCACTTCCTGCTGGCCTTTTTGGGCTCTTTTGTGACAGCATGTCCAAGATTCTGTAGGTTCTGTGGTAACAAAGAAGTCCCAAAGCTTCATTTCCCAAGGAGCATTCCTGATGGCCAGTGTTTTGAGAGCTGTTGTATCCTATATTTTGTCTGGCATGTTAGTTGTTTCAGGCATGAAGATAATTTAGTCCCTGATACTCTATAGTTCTGGAGGTCAGAAGTTTGAAATCCAGGTGTCGGCAGGCCATCCTCCCTCTGAAGGCTCTTAGGAAGAATCCTTCCTCTCCTCTTCCAAATTCTGGTGGCCCCAATTGTTCCTTGACCTGTGTCTGCATCACTCTAATCTCTGCCTCGGTCTTCACCTGCCCATCCCCTCTTCTTTGTGTCATTTTCTTGATTTCCTTTAGTTTCTTTGTCCATATTTTCCCTTAGTTCTTAGAGCCTATTGAGGACCATTTTTAAAAATCTTTGTCTGTATGTCCCAGGTCTGATCCTCCTCACTGATGTTTTCTAATCGGGAGTCCTGATCTTAACCTCTCATAATGAAACTCATAATGGCTACTATGCTGTAGTGAGGCTACAAGGACGTATAAGGTGGAGTTGTTTATTTTGGCTTTTAGGAAGGGGAACTTATTAAGTTGCAAGTTTACAGTTCTAAGGCTCTGAAAATATCCAAATTAAGGCAAGACTACCAAAATGTCTAAACCAAGGCATCCAGGGAAAGACACCCTGGCTCAATAAGGCGGACGATGTCCGGGGTCTCTCTCTCAGCTGGAAAGGCACATGGTGACATCTGCTAGCTTTCTCTCCAAGACTTTCCAGTGGCCTCCCTGGGGGGCATCCTTTTTCACCACTTCTAATGATCTCCAGCTCTTGTGGCTCTGTTGGTTTCCCTGGCTCTGTATTTTTTCCAAAAAATGGTTCCTCTCAAAGGGTTCTACCAGCAACCGAGGTAGGTTGTTTTATGCCATAAGACCCACATGGTATGACATCGATAGTATAACATCATGCTTCAAGGTATGGGCTTCCAAGTCAGAAGGTCTGGGTTTGAGTCATGGCTTTGCCACTTTCTGGATTTGTGATTTTAGGCAAGTTATTTAAAGTTGCCAAATTTCACTTTTATTTATCTGTACAATAACAACTTTATTATTTATAAGACTTAAATCAGGTAATCACAGTTCATGGCACATATTAAAATTGTACCTATTTTATTTTAGATGTGCAAGGCAGCATGTGTTAAATGTATGTACTTTTTTAATGGTACAAAGTGAATGTTTAGGAATGTCTAAAGCAAAAAAAAAGGATCCTTTAAAAAAAAAAGGGTCTTTTTATTATGGACGCTTTTCAAACATACAAAATTAAAATAGTACAATGAATACCCATGCACCATCACCTAGCTTTAACAGTTGTCAGCATTTCACCCATCTTGTTTCATCTATCCCCTCTACCTTTTTTTTTCTTTTTGGGGGTATTTTAAAGCAAGTCCCAGATATTATACCTTACATCCTTTCAACCATAAATACTTTGGTGCTTTATCTTCAGTATATACTTTTAAGTAAATCACAATGCTTTTATGATGAGCCTAACAAAAATAATTTTATGACATTGAATACCAGTCCATGTTTATATTTCTCCTATTCTCTCCCAGTTGTCTGTTTTACAACTAAACTAATTGTCTTCAATCCATATCAAACCAGTTCCATATATTGCATTTGGTTTCTTTGTCTCTTAAGTCTGATTTAAACTCTCTCCTTTTTATACTGTGTTTTTTGAAATCAGGACTGCATTTGCTCTATCAAATTTTTTACTCTCTGGATTTGGCAGATAGTCTCCCTATAGTGCTCAATGCTGTACAGAGCCATACTGGAGCCTGAGGCAAAAGGAAAAATCAATAATGCTAATCCTGCCTTTATTTATAATTTTGATATTGTGTTTATCATGGAATTTTTGCATTAATTTTGACTTAAAAAAATATTTAACTCTGTTAGTGAGGTTTTTGGTCTTTCCTTAAAATTTTGCACCTGAAGCAAGAGCCAGTTTTGCCTCACTCTCATTTCAGCCATGAGTTTAATTTATTCCTCTTAACTTACTCCTCATATGTTTTGTAAATTGGTAGTTAGATACAGAATCTGGAGTTTGGCTCTTTAAGGTGTGGGCTGTGAACCAGAATCATTGGTATCTCCTGGGAGCTTAGAAACTAAGAATCTCAGGCCCCAACCCAAACCTACTGCATTTGAATCTGTATTTTCACGAGGTCCCCAGGTAATTCATGTGCACACTAGAGTTTAAGAAGCAGTAATCTGGAGGCATGATTAGATTCAGGTGTAATTTTCTTTTCTTTTTCATTCCTGCAGGAATGCATTGTAAATTGGTGGTGTAGATTTTTTATTGTATCAGATCAGGAGGCATGTAGTGTCTGCTTTTGGAGATGTAAGATTGATCATTGGATTCAGATATTGTCAGCCTAATCCATTCATTAGTAACGTGGGTCATTACTATAGCAATGCAGATATTTGTAAAGACTTTCTACTTGATAGTTTGAGAACATTCACAGTTGATCAAATGGTATCTAAGTCAGTGTTTAATACCTAGAATTTAAGAACTTTGCTATCTGAATATGTAGATTTTTTCCTCTTTGCCTCAATTTTAAATTGTTTTATGAAATTTATTGTGCAAACATAGGTTTTACAATGGTTATATGGATACTTTATTTAAATATTTAAATATGCCTATGATTAAGCTACCTACCATTTTTGGTGTTTCTAAGTTTGTTGTCTTAAATAAAAAACAAAAGTTAAGGATGATTTCTGAAAGTTCACTAGAGTGCAATGGCTGAAATGGGTGAGCTCTAGAATCAGACTGTCTGGCTTGGTATCTTGATTTTATGCCTAACAGCTGTGCAACTCTGGATACGTTACTTTGGTAAATTGGAGATAATAGTAGTACCCATCTCATACAGTACCAGGCACCAAGAAAATACTCATTCAAGAATAGTGTCTTTACCTCTTTTTGCTGCTCCTTCATCAGGAAAAGTGTTGTAACAAAGCTGTTGTATGACTTGGGCCTTGCAGGGTGAGTGGTGCAGTGTTCTAGGTGATGTTGGTGACCTGTGTAAAGGTCATCACTTAGCAATTGGCAAACAATTTGACTTGTCTGTAGAGTTGTATTTTTAAGTGTGATAGGGGAGAAGCCAGATTATAGAAGACTGTAGTATCTGGTCAGCAGTGAAGACTCAGTTAAGATTTTTAAAGGTAGAGTAATGTTGCGAACACAGTGGCACTCAAGAAGTTTAATTTGGCACCACTGTGCAGTATGCATTTGAAGGACAAAAGTCTGAAGACTGAAAGTGCATTTCAGTAGTTTATATATAAGGTAATGAAGGCCTGAATGAAGGTGGTAGCAGTAGGAATGGAAAATTAAATGGGTGAATGTGAGATTATGATTGTGTGAAAAATACAGTGTGGTCACTGAAGGCAGATTGACTTCTGTTTGGTTTGGGTCTCAATAATTATTTAGCTATGTGACCTTCATCAAGTTACTTAACAAATTTAATCTCTGAACTTCAGTTTTCATTAGCATAATGGAGATAATGGTTTACAGGTTAGCTGTAAGGATGAAATGAAATGAAATAAATACCTGGTTTATAGTTAACCATCAATAAATTATAGGTGGTATTATTACTAGGTGATTGACTGGATGTTTGGTTGAAGGAGAAAAAGGTAGGAGAAATAAGTTTTAGCTCCCTGACTAGAATAATTGGTGGTAAAGAATGAGGAAAGTTGCCCGGGAGAACTGGATTTAAAGAGGCGGTATTATATTCCATTTTAGATATGTTGAGTTTGAGACATTGACATGATATCTAGGGGGATATGTCTGAAATCCAAGAGTAAAGTATGCACGAGACGCATTGACTAGACTTAACATTTTTTCTTTTGGTACAAACTATGGTTTCAATATTTTCTTGTGTGCTTCATTTTTCAGTATCTCTGGGGCTCTGACAAAGCAGATGCTTTGCCTTGAATTCAGTTCTTATTAGCCTCTGACTGCAGTTAGTGGTCTGGAGCCTGCCTGTTTCATCAGCAGCTGAAGGTAGGGAGGGTGTCCCTCCCCCCGCAGCTTTTACTTATTTCAGAATTTTTTGAAATTTTAAGAAAGCAGCTTGTTTTGCTCTCTATCCATTTCAGGTTCATTTCTTTCTTTGTGCACATGCTGATGCTGAAATTTGGGGTATTAATAGGCCCTATTTAAAGAAGCTCATTTATGGGCGATTAAATAACATACCTGTCAGCCAAGATTTGATAAGGAATAGGGAACCTTTTTTTTTTCTCTTAAGTGCAGTGAAATTTAATTACATGTCTTTTCCCTTCATTTCTTTTCCCAGATTATCTAGAAAACAGATTTCCTCTTTTTGAAAAAAAAATCATTATTTTGCTTCTCCCTATATATGTGTGGAAATTGCAATGGAAGGACAGGAGGTTTATTTAAATTATATTTTGTTTTGTTGATTTTATATAATTTTAGGGATATTTATATCGTGGTTTTAGTCGTTCCAAGCATGGTAGAGAGAGTAGTCATATTTGATACTGTTACCCCTCTAGAGGTAATAACTGGCTTCTCAAATATTTCATGTACAGAACAGCAAAAATACTGAAAAAGTGCCTACTAATTTATGCATTTATAGGTCAGAAGTTGTCCAGATCTGTCATGAATCCTGGAGTCCAGACAAAATAATCACCATTTCATGCATGTTCTTTGTAGAGAACAAATTATTGGGGTTGGGGAGAGGGGAAAGGGAGGGACTCTCTCTTTCTATAGTTTCTTCTTGAAAAGCTGTCATAATCTCTATGTAATCTGCTTTCCGTCTTTCTTTTTTTCTAGGTAAATAAATTTGAATACCTTTTATATAATTGAGATTCAATACATATTTGTTGTGATTGCTTATACAAATGTATAATGACTGATGGAAAAGAAAGAACTAGTATTTTGGTTACCTTGTAAAATTAGTGTTATATAGTGTATGGAAGGAAAGTTTCTAGCATAGCATGTTTACATTGAGATGTTGGATGGAAAGGAATAGATGGAAGAAAGAGCAGAAAGTGTAAGAAGTGAATGAACAGTAAGAGAATGTCAGTAAAATGCTTATGAGAATTAAGTGGGTAGAAGGGCAAAGACAGATGCATTTTAGTGGCAGTCAAAACATTAATGCTGTAATCTGGATGTGAGCATAAGCTTAGAAAGCCAGCTAGAGAGAATCTTTTTTCCTACATCTACAGAATTTAGCTGACCAACTTGGGTTCCTGTGAATATTAGGACAGAAAGGGTAGGAACAGAAATTTATATTTTGTGGCAATCTGACGCTAGAATAAGAGGGTAAAAAATAGAGGAGAAAAAGTGAGATGTGAAGATAGAAGCCTCCTCCACTTTTATTTCTGTTGGTCAGTAGGTTGAGGGAATAAACTGCAGAACTCATTTTCATTTCTCTGACTACTGAAAAGTTCTAAAGAACAGACCAAAATGATTAGCTTAGTTCTGTGTGAGAACCCCTCAGGGAGGTTGAAAACATTGAACTAGATAATTTCTAAGGACTCTTCCAACCTTAAAAGCTTAGATTTCCAGGGAATGGGGCCAGGGTTTGGGAGCCATTGGTAAAGATATTTTATTTGCCTGGCTGTTGCAGGGCTTTCAGACTTTGACAAAATAATAAAGAAAGATTATTTCTTTCTTTATTAGCAGGGATTTAGACCTGAAAATTGTTATGAATATTCAGGAAGCCATGGCTGAATGGTGGGTAAATTTATATTTGTGGGGTCAATCACAAATGTCATGTATTAAGTGGGGTAAAACATATTTTGGCAAAGGACTGCTGGGCGGGTCCACTTTATTGTAACAAGAGATTCTGTAGCCCCTTGTGTGTTGGTCTTTTCCTCAGAGCAGTTATCTTTGTTTGATTGTTTAATCTCAGTGCTGAATTATTCATTCCTATTAACTATGGGCTTGACTTCATTCTTTTCTTACTCCATCTCACTTTCCCCTCCCCACTTCCCGTCCTACCCTCCCACCTTCCTTCCTTTCACTTGAGCAAATACAGTCTTGGGAAAATGTCCTTGGTTTGCTTTGTATTATTAAAAATGTTGATCCTTTCATTGTTAAATACACCACCAATTAAAGAAATCCATTTTAGAGATACCATTTGACCTAAAAATTCCTGAATGAAAGTTTGGTGTCCATCTACATTTGATGGTAGAATTGTTAATTTTGTTTTCCTTTTGCTGATCTTTTCCCGATCAGCAACACTGATGATGGACTTTATTTGAATGCCAGTGATTACCTTTGTGGCTTCTAACTTTCTCTCTTCTGTTATGTGCTATAAAAGCATTGAAATTAAGACAGTCAACCATTTAATAAATGGTGATCAATAAGATTTCTTACTGACCCTTTTTGCCTCTATGACATTAGAGAACTTTAAAATTTCATTATGTTAGGGAGAGGCAAGAAGATACAAGTTTCTTCAGTAGCAGGTAGCACATGGTGGGGAACCTTGGAACACAAGAAAACCTATTATCTTTTGGTTGAACTGAAAGACTAGAAGGCCCTAGAATCCTTTTGAAAATCATTAGCATCTTGGTCATTCCCTCAGTTTCTGACCTATCACATTACCTATTTCCTCCTATCTAGATTATATTTTTAGGCCTAAATGACCAAGCTTTCTTCTTTAAGAAGCTGTGTTTCCTCTTACTTGGTCAGATCTTTTCCTCTTAGTCAGAAAATAATATTTTCCCAGGTGTGACAGGGTCTCATAATAGCAGCCATCATCTGTTTAGGTGAGAACAAGGGAGGCAGGGGGCTGAGAGTGTAGTTTTAAAAAGCTAATCTCTGCACACAAGAGAAACATTCTCTTAAATTTCATTTTCATCTTTGCTTTCATTTCCACTCCATCCCTCCTGCACCATGGAATAACCAGTGGGCACAGCCAGTGGCAGTGTATTGATTAATTATTCTAGAAAGCTTGGATAAATTATTGTGGTTGTTATTAAAATCTAAACTTGAAATCTGTTTTGCTGTAAAGCAAAAACTGTTTGTATGCACCAGGGGAAAAGCTGGTGGCAGAAATTGTTGTACAATTTGCCTTTAGATTATAGTGGGAAATATCTTTTTTAGGAAATAGGATGGATCAATGTGATTTTTTTTCTCCTTTTAAAGTTGTTATTGAAATAACAACTTATCTTATTTTGCAGTCCTAAAGTAATAAATAAAACATTTATGGCTCAGAATAAATTGAGAGCATCCCATTACCTGTTGTAGCAAGCATGTTCATATTCTTTTAAGACCTCTGGCAAAGTGACATCAGCGATATTTTTTTCATTTTATAATCCAGAGGCTTTTAATTTCTTTCTGTCAAAGAACTCACATTTTAGTACTGAGTAGTTCTTCAGGGACCCTTTTTGATATTATTAAATTTTGTACAACCTGTTTTAAATAGTGTTTAACGTCAGTTCTCTTAGGAGACAGCATGATGTAGTGGAAAGGACACAGTGCTCAGGGCTTGGAATTTTTTGTAGGGTTTTCAATTCACGTTCAGACGCTTGACCCATTAGCAATCTGGAATTTGTCTAATGACCAAAGTCAGAGTTCACCAACCACTGAAACTTTTCTTGTGCTTCCTCTTGTACCAAGAGGGATTTCTCACTTAGTCTTTTTAGAGGATACTAGTTATGTTATTGTCTCCTCAGATATACACACACACACCCGCACACATACACACACATAGCTTTGGCTCTTTTTGATCTAATAAGGTTCCTATATCCTCTCCTGTACTGCACAATATATTCCAATACTGACAAACCATCCTGATTGATCTGTTGATTCAAGAATATTAAACACTCAAATGAAGAATAGCCTTCAGTTCTTTCTACAGGACAAAACCTGCCTGTCTGAGCACAGTGAGTTAATGTCTCCTGCTCAAATATTTCCCACATATTTATTTAGTAAACAAGTATTTATTAAGTACTCTCTATCTCAAAGAGTCTGTGCTGTGGAAGAGAAAATGATTTCAAAGTGTATAATATAGGAAGGAAGATCAGATGAGCAAGTGTGTGTGTGTGTGTGTGTGTGTGTGTGTGTGTGTGTAAGTGCATGGGTGGTATTATGTTTGGCTCTTTTTTAGATGGGGGAAGAAATGATCAAAACCCTGGAGGTAGTTAGGTTCATTAAGTATTTTAGGAACAGCAAAACAAAAAATTTGGCAAGAGTAGAGGCAGCATCAGGGAGATAACAGGAGATAAGGAAAATGGTACCATTAGCCTTTTTCCTCAGTTAACCACCAGATTTTTCCTTTATGTTTCAAATGAAGTACAGTCTGAATTTACTTGAGATACATTTGATATTTTCTGTTACCTGTCCCAACCCTTAGGGTATCTCTTTTCCTGCTTTATCTACTTCTCACCTACCCATAATCTTATCCACTCTCTTCCCTCCCATCGCCATTCCTGTCTTTAACTAAGACACATCTGGAATTCCAGACCTGTATTTCCAGCTGTTCCCTAGATAGCTCCACCTGGATCTACTACCAGGATCTCAGTGCAAGAGATCCAAAACTCAAGTCAGCTTTTTCCCTCCTTAATTTGTACCTCTTTCTGCATTTTGTATCTTTACCTTCCACTAGATAAACCTAGTTACATCATTTCTCTTCTTAAACCCTTTAATGGCTCCCATCACCATTAAGATAAAATTCAGATTCTTTAAATAGCTTAAGAGACCCTTTGTGATCTTTTACCAGACTCCTTGAACCTCATCTATTGTTGTAACTCCCATGGCATGCTGCTTCCAACTGTTCTGAAATACTTTGTTTCCTAAATTGTCCGTGTCCTAGCATTTACCAGCTTTTCTAATACCATTTCCTGTGCCTGGATCCTACTCCCCATTTTTGCCTGGCTAGTACATGTTTCTCCTCTAGATCTCCTTCATCCTTTGAGAAGCCTTGTCTAACTCTCTCAGCATTGGGTTAGCTACCCCTTTTCATCCTCAATACTTTTTTTTATTAGAGAAGTTATATGTTTACAGAATAATCATGTGTAGAATACAGGATTCACATATACCACCCTCTTATTAACACCTTGCATAACTGTGATACATTTCTTACAGTTGATGAAAGCACATTACATTGATTGACTTTCTTGTGTTGAATCATCCTTTCCTACTAGGGATAAATTCTACTTGACCATGGTGTATAATTCTTTTAATATGCTGTTGGAGTTCATTTGTAAGAATTTTGTTGAGGATTTTTCCATCTATATTCATAAGAGATATTGGTCTGTTTTTCTTTTCTTATGATTTCTTTGTCTGGCTTTGGTATGAAGGTGATGTTCGCCTCGTAGAATGAATTAGGGAATGTTCCCTCCTCTTGAATTTGTTGGAAGAGTTTCAGCAGGATTGATGTTAATTCTTTTCGGAATGTTTGGTAAAATTGCCCTGTGAAGCCATCTGGTCATTTTCTTTGTTGGGAGGTTATCGATTGCAGATTCTATCTCTTTATTAGTTATGCGTTTGTTGAAATCTTCTAAGAATTTTTCCATTTCATCTAGGTTATCTTATTTATGGGAATACAGTTGTTCTTAGTATCCTCTTATAGTCCTTTCTATTTCAGTGGGGTTGGTAGTAATATCTTCCTTTTCATTTCTTATATTGTGTCCTCTCTTTTTTCTTTATCTAGCTAAAGATTAGTAAATTTTGTTGATATTTTCAAATGCCAACTTCTGGCTGTTGAGTCTTTCTATTATTTTTTTGTTTTCTATTTCATTTATCTCCACTCTAATCCTTATGCCTTTCCTTCTGGTTGCTTTGGGTCTAGTTTGCTCTCTTTTTCTAGTTCTTCCAGCTTTGAGGTTAGGTTTCTTATTTGAAATCTTTCTTCTTTTTTTAATGTAAACATTTAGTGCCATATATTTCTATCTCAGCACTGCTTTGGCTGCATTCCATAAGTTTTGGTATGATGTGTTCTCATTTTCATTCCCCCTCAGGATATTTCCTAATTTCCCTTATGATAGCCTCTTTAACCCATTAATTGCTTAAGAATTTGTGGTTTAATTTCCACATATTTGTGAATTTTTCATTTCTGCCTCTGTTACTGATTTTTAGCTTTAGTCCATTGTGGTCAGAGAAGATACATTGTATGACTTCAATATCTTTGAATTTATTAAGACTTATTTTGTGACATAATGTATGGTCTATTCTGAAGAGTGATCATGTATACTTAAGTGTATTCTATTTTTATGGGTAAACTGTTCTATATTTGTCTGTTAGGTCTGGTTGATCTAGGACATTGTTCAAGTCTTGTATTTTTTTTATTGATCTTCTCTCTAGATGTTCTGTGCATTATTGAAAATGGTCTATTAAAGTCTCCTACTGTTAATATAGAACCATCTATTTCTACCTTCGAGTCTGTCACTATTTGTTTCTTGTATTTGGGGGCGCTTCTGTTAGGTGTATATATATTTATAATTGTCACATCTTCCTCTTGCATTGATTCCTTTTATCAGTATCTAATGACCGTCTTTTTCTCTGATAACTATTTTTGACTTAAAGTCTATTTATCTGATATTAGTATGGCTACCCCAGCTTTCTTTTGGTTGCTACTTGCATGGTATATATTTTTCCATCCTTTTACCTTCAACCTACTTGTGGGTCTAAATATAAGTTGAATCTCTAGTAGATAGCAAATATGAGGTCATGATTTTTTATCCATTCTGCCAACCTCTGCCTTTTAAATATATCATCCCCCTGTCTTCCCATCACCATGGTTTCTGCTGAGAAATCTACGCATAGTCTTATTGGGCTTCTCTTATATGTGATGGATTGCTTTTCTCTTGCTGCTTTCAAGATTCTCTCTTTTTATTCTGATTAGTAAGTGTCTTGGAATACGTCTATTTGGATCTATTCTCTTTGGGGTATGCTGCACTTCTTGGATCTATAATTTTAAGTCTTTCATAAGAGTTGGGAAATTTTCAGTGATAATTTCCTCCATTAGTTTTTCTCCTCCTTTTCCCTTCTCTTCTCCTTCTGGGACACCCACAACATGTATATTCATGCACTTCATATTGTCATTCAATTCTTTGAGTCCCTGCTCATATTTTTCCATTTTTTTCTCTATATTTCTTTTGCTTGTCATATTTCAAATGTTCTATCCTCCAGTTCACTAATCCTATGTTCTGCCTCTCAAAATTTAACATCGTAGGTTTGCATTGTTTTTTTCATCTCTTCTACTGTGCCTTTCATTCCCATAAGTTCTGTGATTTGTTCAGACTTTCAATTTCTTCTTTGTGTTCATTCCTTGCCTTCTTTGTATCCTCCCTCAATTCGTTGATTTGATTTTTGATGAGGTTTTCCATGTCTGTTCATATATTCTGAATTAATTGTTTCAACTCCTGTATCTCATTTGAATTGTTGGTTTGTTCCTTTGACTGGGTCATATCTTCAATTTTCCTAATATGGTTTGTTATTTTTTGCTGGCATCTAGGCATTTAATTACCTTAATTAGTTTATTCTGGAGATTGTTTTCACTTCTTTTGCCTAGGATTTTCTTGCTGGATGAGTTTGTTGTCTGTCTGTTCTTTGACATTCAGTTCAGCTTTTTCTTGGACCACTAGCTTAGGTTTTGTTTAACAGAGGAGAATTTTTCAGCTCTTGTTTTCTTGTTTCTTGCCCTGCCTGTATGGTGCCTTTCCCCCCTCACCCTTAGGAGGGTCTACTTAGGTATTATAAGCCCCAGCCAGATTTTCTCAGACCAAACTGGCCTCTTCTCAGGAGAAAAGAGTCACCTGTGTCAGTTTTTCCTGAGGGTGAGACCCAGCAGGTTGGAAGACTTTCCTGTGAAGTCTCTGGACTCTGTTTTTCTTATCCTGCCCAGTATGTGGCACTTGTCTGCCTTCAGGTCCCACCAGCATAAGATGATGCGGTACCTTTAACTTTGGCAGACTCTTCCTGCTGGGGGCGTGGTGGAGACAGAGGAGAGGTTGTAGGCTGGTTTTAATGGCTTCAAATGACCAAGCCCTGGGGTCTGAATTCTTTGATGGAGGTAATCCACCTGAGTTGGGCCTCACTCCACCCAGGGGGAAGGCACAGGCTCCAGACAAGCTCTGAAACAAGCTTGTTTCTGCCTATGCCTGGGACAGTTGCAGCCTGTATCCAAACCCAAAGGCAGTCAAGCCTTTGTAGAAACACAGCCACAAAAACCTCTGTTTCTTTTCCCGTCAACCCTTCCCCCTTGGTGCTGGGGTGCAAATCAGCAACCTCCTCTTTGACCAGGTTCACCTGAGCTGGGGGCCTATTTTTAGTAGTCAAAATTTGTTAATTAATTCCACAATTGGCATTTGGTTGGGCTCAGTCCCTGCTGCTGGTAAAGTCTCTTTTCTTTCCACTCTGGGAAGCAGCCTGTGGGGGAGGGGCACCGGCCGCTGCTCCTTGGGGAACTCATGGTTCGGGGGGGCTTGCAGCCGGTCCACCTGGTCCAGAGTGGGGTATGCTGTGTGTCCGGTAACTGACGTGGCCCCAGGAGCTATTCTGTACTATTCCTGGTTAGTTAGTAGCTGTTCTGGAGGACGAACTAAATCTCACACCTCGCTAAGCCACCATCTTGGCACCAGAAGGGAATTTCTTCCAACTTCTGCCTTTTGACTGGAAAGTTTAATCCATTTACATTTAAAGTCACTACTGATAATATAGGACTTTTATCTGCCATTTTGCTGTTTAGTCTTTGTAAGTCATACCTATTTTGTCTCTCAGTTCTTCTGTTAATGTCTCCTTTTATATTTATTTGATTTTTTGTGTGTTGTACTATATTGAGTGCCTTCTCATTTCTATTTGTATATGTATTTAATTTATTTTCCTTGTGATTACCATGGAGTAAAAATTTAACATCCTAAATATATAACACTTATATTTGGTTTGATACCAAGTTAACGTCACTAACATGCACATGTATTTTTTCCTATGCCTCTCCATGTCCCACTTTCGTTGTATTTGTTACCAGTTTTATCTTTTTACAATGTATGCCCCAAACCATGGATTTATCATTACATTTTATGCATTTGCATTTTAGTACCTGTAGGGAGTAAAGAAGCAGAGTTACATATCACAAATACAATTCCATAGTACTGGTGTTTATAGTTACCCAAATGGACCTTAACACCATTTTGTACCACTCTTTATGTCCTTCCCTTTCTCTGAAGAACTCCCTTTAGCATTGCTTGTAGGGCAGGTCTAGTGGTGTTAAATTTGTTTTTCTGCTCAGCTTTTGTTTTTCTGGTCATATCTTAATCTCTCCCTCATTTTTGAAAGAAGGTCTTGCCAGATCTAAAATTCTTTGTTAGCAGTTTTTTTTTTTCCAGCACTTGTGTATTTCAACCCACTGCCTTCTTGCCTCCATAGTTTTTGATGAGATATTGGTTGGGAATCCCTTGTACATAACACCTTGCTTTTCTCTTGCAACTTTCAGAATTCTCTCCTTGTCCTTTGTATTCAATAGTGTGCTCAATATGTAATGGGGTGTATTTTTATTCGTGTTTATCCTATTTGGTGTTCTTTGAGCTTCTTGGCTGGCATATTAAGTTTGGGAAGTTCTCTGTCATTATTTCTTTGACTATTCCTTCTGCCCCCTTTTCTCTTTCTCCTCCTTCTGGAACTCCTATAGTGCCAACATTGGTACACTTGATGGTGTCTCAGAGGTGTCTTAGGCTATTTTTGCTTTATATGATTCTTTTTTCTTTCTTTTCATGGTATTGACAGGGTCATACTCCAAAGGTTCAAGGGTGAGAATCCTCCTTACTTCTTCCAGCTTCTGGAGACTCCTGATATTCCTTGGTTTGTGGTAGCACACCTCTAAACTCAGCCTCTGTTTTCATGTGGCTCTTCTTCACATGGCCTTTTCCCCTGTGTTCTTCTTTTCTGTCTCTTATAAGAATATTCATCATTGGATTTAGGGCCTACTGTTATCCAGGATGATCTCATCTCAAGATGCTTAACTTAATTACATCTGCAGAGATCCTATTTCCAAATAAGGTCACATTCATAGGTACTGGGGGTTTAAGACTTGGAC